>NC_044501.1:30825489-31137989 GCF_902362185.1 Chanos chanos | reverse complement strand
TGAGGAAGGACCAAAAAAATCACCATCCTACTGGCTGATAAAGCTAGATGCACGGTGGTCCCAAACACAGTGGACTACTATGCCAGGGTCACCACATTACTCTGTGACACTAAGACATATGAAACACTGAGGCAAGATCCCAGAAAAAGGCCACAGAATGTTTAAAACAGCTACAGAAGGAGGAAATCATTAATCGTGAACAATATCATCGCTTGTATCCTGAAGAAGCCATCCCATGCATGTATGGACTCCCGAAGATTCACAAATAAGGAGACCTCCTCAGGCCCAACTTTATTTACAACATTGCCAAACATATAGCTACCACCTTAGCTCCCTTGGTTGGTAACACTCCTCACCATATTCGAAACTACATGGACTTTGTGAACAAGGTTCGAGGATTGAAAATGGACCCAGATGAAACCATGGTGTCCTATGATGTAAACTCATTGTTCACATGCATCCCAACTATGAAGGCGGTGGAAACCGTAAGGCAACGACTGCTACATGACAACACCCTTAATAATAGAACCAACATCAGCCCAGACTAGATATGCGAACTGCTGGACCTCTGGCTGAACACCACCTATTTCCAGTAACAACAGTGGCTTTTCCAGACAAAAGCATGGCTGCGCCATGGACTAACCAGTATCTCCCATTGTGGCCAACCTCTACATGGAAGAAGTAGAAAGCAGAGCCCTGAGCTCCTTCAGAGGAACAGCTCCGAGCCACTGGGTTAGATATGTGGACAACAAAATTAACAAGCATGATATTACGTTTGTGGACCAAAATTAAACTCCAGGAAGCGCAAGCCTTCCCCGAACACATTAACTCAGTGGACAGCAACATCAAGTTCACACGTGAGGATGTCGGGGACAACAGCTTGGCTCTCTTGGACTGTGCCGTACACACTGAAGGAGACAGGGGCTTCCACACTGGAGTATACAGGAAACCCACACATACAGACCAATACTTACTCTTTGACTCTAACCACTCACTGGAACATAAGCTTGGAGTTATCAGAACCATGCACCATCAAGCTAATAATGTGCCAACAAGTGCCCAGGCCCAAGAGAAGGAGAACAAACACCTGAAGGATGCACTTAAAGCCTGTGGATCAGGGCTTCAAAATAGATTTTTTTTCAATCGGTTTGTTACGAGCAGAATCTGTATTTTAACCTTTCCCAGTTTTCCGTTCCGCCTTAAAATAATTGTTCCCGGACTGGTTAGAACCAATTGAAATACCGGTTTATAACGTTCCGTGTAGGGCTGTGTGACATGCCAGTATATATCTTTCGGACAGTATAAGAATGTGCATTGACAGATATTTTACTCTATAGCCTCTATCGCTAACGTCACAAAACATTACAAAAACGTATTGCATCACTAACTAGGAGCACTGTAGTCCAATCTGTCCTTGGGTCGAAATCCACCGTGGCTTCCCGGTCGTGAGAAATGATGTCATTTTAACACCGCAGTTAAGAAACTTGCCAATAGGCTATGTGGGGCACATTATGTTTAGCCCAACTGGAGCTAGCTAGCTATTTCCAACATTAGTTCTCTTTACATGGTAGCCTATCTATCAAACATCGATGAAGTTGTCTAAGACCAACATTTTGTAAGGTGCATTGCATAATATTTACCACATCTCATTGCAAGTAGGGAGACCACACCACATTTCACTTTCATGCCATACCAACGCATGCTGCCGGTAAATTTATGTCCGCTATCTGAAGACGTGAGTGACGTTCAGAGGAAGACAGGAAATAAATTCCGCACCAAAGTTACTGCAAGCAGAAAATATTCTAATTTGTTGTAATAAATAAAAGGACGAAAAAATAACGTCATTAACCGGTTACCATAATTTCAAATAAATAATGTTCCAGAACAAGTTTCTGGTTTTGTTTTTTTTTCTTCCTAGCGGAGTATCGATTGTTTAAACAGAATTCTGGTTTTCGTTTTTGTTCCTTGAACCGGTTCAAAGCGTTGTTGTGGATATCCTAAGTGGAGCTTTGTGAAAACAGCCACAAAATTCCAGCAGGAACACCAACACTGTAGGTGGTGAGGAAAAGAAGAATACACGCAACAAAATCGTCATCCCTTACGTGTCTGGAGTACCTAAGAAACTCCCGAGGATCTTCAACAAGCACTGCATCCCCGTGTTTTTCAAACCCAGCAACATGCTAAGACAAAAACTGGTCCATCCGAAAGACCTCACATCCAAACACAAGAAAGACAATCTAGTGTATGCAGTCCAGTGCAGTGAGGAATGTGCAGGCTTACGTATTGGTGAAACTAAACAAACACATGGCTGAACACAGCAGGGCCAACTCCTCAGGTCAAAATTCAGCAGTTTACCTACACCTGAAGGACAAGGAACACTCATTCGAGGACAACAATGTACATATTTTAGATACGGAGGACAGATGGTTTGAAAGAGGTGTGATGGAAGCTATCTATGTTACAGTAGAGAAACCATCCCTCAACAGAGGAGGAGGTCTACGCCACCACTTATCCCCCAACTACAATCCTCCCTTCCCCGGGGATTTAACAACCATTCATACTTGGCCTCATGTGACTCCAAAAACAACTCCAATGACTGTCGTTTACACTTGGCCTCAGGTGACTTCAACGACTCTAACGACTGTTGTTACAACAGCCAGGAGCACTGGTCTTGATAATGACTCCAGAGGTTAAATACCTGGGATTCCCCATCAGTCAGTCAGAACTGAAGAGGCCTCTTGGATGAGAGGTGAAACGTCCTCAGGTATCTACAACCAAGTCAAGTTGCCCTCGATTCAACCCTTTTTGTATGGCTTGAAAACTAGCTTTACCCGTTGGAGCCTTGCTTTCCTTGTAGTGGAGGTGTATATATGTGTGTGTGTGCATGAGTGTGAGTGTGTGTTTGATCTCGGTTATTGAGTTATATTTTGGTGAAACTATTAACCAGTAACAACTAAAGCTGCTGCCTACTCAAGTTCCTGATCACTCTTTCCTCCAGTGCTTGTTGGAGACTTGGTCAGATATTATTGGTCAGATTTTATAAGTGGTTAGAATTCAATAGCGTTGTCATGCAGAGTAGAGAACTCATGCAAAGTGACCGTAACCAGGCTGTAGAAAGATGTGTGTGTGTGTGCACACTTGGCCTTGTTTAATATGGCACGCCTATGTTTAGTAGCTGTGCTTTAGCAGTGACTTCCTAGTTCAGTCTGCACAGTAACTGTGTGTATGTGTTTGTTTTAAGCAACGGGTAAGTTTCCAGACCTTGGGTGACATTCAGTGTTCACTGGATTTTTATAGAATATTTGCAAAATGATGTGCTATTTTCCTTGGTATTACTGGTTTCTGTTTGCATTGCATGGTAAGAAAGAAGATTTAAAATGATTTCCTTGAAAAGTTGTCCTCATTTATCATATAATGTACAGTTAGTTATATATAATCATATATATGACAGAGAACAAAACAGCAGTGTTCACACATCTCTTTAAATCTCCAAATCTATTCTACAGCTCAGGCTGATGGTTCATAAAAAGCTGATTTCATAACTCTTTACCCCATAACTGTATAGTGTCAGCATTCACAAAATCATGTACATGCATCAAAAAGGCCCAAAACTGACACGACAAGTGCGTAGTGCTTAGGGACATGACCACACCCACACCAAGTTACCAGCCTGTTAGAATAATGTGTGTGTAACTGCATTATGGGTGTGTGTGTGTGGTGGGAAGGCTGGTTTTGATTGGAGAATTTTCTTCTACCTGTTCATGGATGATCTCTGACAGCTCCTTCACCATGTCTTTGAAATTACCCTTCAGGCCTTCATGGTATTCAAACTGGTCTTCTTTAATTAGACGTTCGTTGATATCTAATGCTACGCTGCAGGCCTGGACAAACCGCCTGCCAAGGAGAAGATCACACTGATGACTCAGATCAGAACTAACACTTCAACCGCCCCAGTTGTGTTGTTTGTGTATGTGTGATGCACAGGCATAAATCAAACATTCTGTGGAATATGCGTGCGTGTGTGTGTGTGTGTGTGTGTGCATGTGTGTTTGTGTGTGTTTGTGTTTGTGTGTGGATGTGGGCTTGTGAGAGAGAGAGAGGAAGGTGTGGTGTAAGAACAAGACTTGGCATGGAACAGGCATGATATTACGTCTGTGACAATACCACTGCAGCTACGGCAGTAATACCATGCCATCTGATACTGGCAAATATAATCATGGAAATCAGCAAACATATCAACCATAACAATAAAAAAGGTAATTAATAGTTCATATCTGTGGGTAATATATAATAACAGTCCAAAACGCAAAGGTTTTTTAACTTTAAAAAAAATAAATAAATAAAAACAATGGGCCCCATTCACCAACTGTTCTTAAGAAGAATTAGTTCGTAAAACCGACTTACACAGTTTCCACGAAGATTCTGACATTCACCGATGTTTTCTTATTTGGGATTTGTTCTTCGGTAAGAGCAGAATCTACGCACACTCAAGAGCACACTTACGCGCATTTGAGTGCTGACAGGTTTGTGCAAAATAATTGTTTATTGCGTTTTTCTTCAGTTCTACAGCTGTATAATATAATAGGATTTAAATTACAATAATATTTTTATCATTTATAATATTTTTTAATATTTTCATTATTTTACCAACTATTTTGCATTATGGTCTTTTAAATAGATAAACACTGACCTAACACTTCATGTAACACTCCAGAATGTAGTGCATGTTTATTCATACTTTTGTACAATGATTAAAAAAAAAAAGAGCAATATGAGTATATAACAGTTGATGGAGACTGTGATAAGTGAGCAGTAGTTTTACATACACTACTTATGGGTTATCCCATCTGAAACCAGATAGGTTGTAAAGCAAGTGTGTGAGAATCAGTTTTACTTTTATACATATGGACGACTATTAAAATACCTGGACAGAGCAGACTCTGCCACTGTAGCTTTCGCTCCTGTCTCCTACTGTATACGCATTGCATTGAACAATTACAGTGTGAGCAGAAGTGATGGCTCAAGTTACTTGTTGGTTGTTAGAAAAGAACTCAGAATTATGAGACGTGAAGTCAGAACTGCAAGAAAAAAAAAGTCCGAATAGTGAGAAATAGTCGGAATTCCGAGAAGTGAAGTTGAAATTTTCGAGTGTGCACACGGCCCTGTAGTCTCATGACTTTTTATTGGGATTGGCGGGGCGTTTACCTATGCCCGTTTGGAACAGATGGCACCGCGCTTTCAATTTACGAAGACAACGGGACTCAGCATTATAAGAACAAATGTGCAAACAATTCTGGGGTTTTAGAGCACATCATGAATCTGACGTAGACTTTTTTTTTTAGGAACTTTCTCAAGAAAAATGTAAGAAAAAACTTGGGAAGATACTAGTGAATGAGGCCCAGTCTTTAATTTCGTGATCTTTACAAACCATTTTTTTGTCATCTGAAGCATCTGATCCATTGCATCTCAATCAGAAAGAGCATATTCAGCAGTATGACAGAAACAAAACAAAACAAATCCCTCTTTATGCTCACCGGAAAATCTCCTTGAGTTCCTTCACTTTCTTATTGTTGGACTGGCCGCTTTTAGAGTCGTCAAGAAAAGCCCTGGCATAGGCCATAGGACCTGCATTAACCTATCACACAATGACATAAAACAGAACTGAACTGATAAAAAGGAATTCAACCGAATTCATGCAACTCATTTTGGTCTTGAGCATAAAAAAAATTATGTAGCAGAATTTGTCTTTTGTGCCACAGAACATCACCAAGAGACAATTATGGAAAGAGCGAAGGAGGTAAACCTGTTGATTAAAACATTTTAAAATAATGCTTAGAGTTTTGTTTGGAGACTCTTTTAGTCTTATCCAAAACTCATCTAGCTTTCTATGCTTATTAACTTATCCAAAAATCGCATTTGCCGGGAACTAACGGTAAGCTTAGTTTTGAGGACTTAAGGCAGCTAGTCCGAGTCATTGAGAGCAGGGAAGATTAGCTCAGTGACAGGGTGTGAGGTCTCACTGAACACCGTTCATTAATGCAGGTAAGTGTGCGGCTGCCGTGAAATGGGCGTTGGACTCATTCAGCATACCTGTACGCTGACGCATCCTTGCAGTTTGAGTTGGAGTTGGATCATGTCCACCTCCTGGCAGGAGCAGAGTTTCTGCAGCTCCGCACTGCGCTCCCTCATTTCATCGATGGCAACGTCGATGGGTTTCAGGTCGAGCTGTTTCTCGCCCACCACCTCGATCCGTTTCTTCACGTACGGGAACGTGTTCGACGCTATGACGACAAGAACATTACGCTCATCCATGTGACGGGAGGACATATAGCAATGCGTTAAGACACACACACACACCAACACACCCACACAGACAATGAGTGAAAGAGAAAGAGTGGGAGAAAATGATTAAAGGGGAGATAGTGACTTCGAGAATGTACAGAATGACTTCTCAGTGAACCTAAAATAAAATGACACAACTGCATTTTGACGTTTGGCTTTTTGGAGAACTGTCATCGAACGTTTTTTAAACCACAGCCATTTACTTTAAGTGCGAAGAAATCTTTACTTTCTGTTAATTGGATGTACCATAGAAAAGGCGTTATTTGAACTGCACTATAATACACATGCATCATGCATTGATGCGGACAGCAGGTGAAAAGGAGGGTGACTGAGAGTGCAGTGTAAGGTGTGCTGCTCCCTGTGTCACTGTGCCTTTGCGCTGTTTCAGGGACCTTGCTGTCACCGTGGGGTGTCGGTCAGAACACAATCCAAGCATCCAATTTGGGTTTTTAATATTTATTAAAACGCACAGCACGACATGAGCACACTTGAACTTACAAAAGGGGGGTTTGGTTGGTATGGTCTGGTGTGGGTGTATGTATATGTGTGTGGTTGAATCGTCACTGACGCACACCGCATAAACGTAAACTGTCCAGGTTTTGACTTCTTCTCTCCGGAGTGGGGGTTGATCTGACGATCGGGGGGATGCGAGTCTTATATATGCTGACCTGTATCTTTAACCCTATTGGTTGTAAGGTCAGAGGGCAGCCTGGATGGACAGGTCAGCTGGCTAATCCTGACCTGGACGAGAAGTTTATGGGTGCGGTCTTTGGTGTACGTGCAACTTGTTGACTTTGGGGTGCATCGGGGGGAGGGGGAGCTCTGTCAGCCTTGGACAACCATTTATGCACTGTATTCTGAGGCAGATGTTCCCAACTGATGGCCCTTTTATACAGCAGGAGAACCTCAAAGAGCCCATAGCCTGGTTCGACTTGGGAAAGTGTGCCTAGGCAACACAAGCGCTGTCTCTATGTACTGCATCAAGGAAGGAAATGAGAAAGCACTTCTAAATAAAGTGAAGGCCAAGCTTCCACGCTGTCCTGAGTGGTTTTTTTCGCTGTCCTGAAAAAGAAGTGTTCACAAACACACACACACACAAACACACACACACACTCACTCATGCCCTTCAGCCCAAAAAAAAAAACCCTGGCATGCAAACAAATGACTCGTGATACAATCTGATGTTAAAGCGAACAAAGCCCTAATTGAGAATAAGAACTCAAAACATTCATGCATTTCAGAAAGACATTTCAGCCTAAGGAAGCTAAAGCGGTTTTGGCATTGCTTTTTCTGCCCTATGGTGACAGACTCCTGTTAGAAACAAACACATCAACAGCGTGCAGATGTTATTGACTTTTGTCAAACAGGGGAATGTCAACACAAAGTGTACAGTCATGGGTGCTGTCATGCAACAACGGGTTTGAATGCAGACTGACCAGTTTTGCTCGTGCTTAACACTTTAAAAAGATCCTATCTTGTTTTTTTTTTTATGTCTTTTCTTTTTGAGAGACCTCATTGAGAGGTTGGTATCTGACGACGACATAGAATGCGCTCTGACTGAGAACAAATAACAATGTCCAAATGCTACTGAGAGCCAGCTGTCACTGTTTTCTCATGTGTAATGAGTGCTCTATGTCATCAAAATGACAAAGTATGAATGTTTTATGATTCCACAGTTTATCAATTCTTAACTGAAATCCTATACAATGTCTGCTCTCCAGAGATCACAATGTTTAGGGTGCACACGTAATTCATCTATAACTAAATTATTTAAATGTTTTTAGCTGCCAGTTATTTGTGCGAAAAGGGAACAAGCAAAGCCGCAGTGACAGTGAAGGAAATATAAAAATGCACGAAAGACAAAGTTTCGTTTCTGAACAGACAATCAGGTCTGGAGCAGATGGCATTCGGGGCACCTGTCATGGGATTTCAGCGTCATTCAACCAGAGAAGATCTCTAGATAAAAGTAGAGAATAATCCCCATACAAGTACAGTGATGTCTCGACCTCAGTGTGACGAAGAGGGTCACTAGAGTGCAAAGAGGTTTGGGGCCTTGTCTTTATGTGAGACGCTAACGGCACCATTCTTATGAAGAACTGAACAGCAGTTCCCATGTACTTTTACCTACAGCATCAATGTGTACTACAAAATATAGCAAAGACATCAAAAGATCAGTTTGACTTCTGGTGAGCTCTCAATTTGGGTTGGTACTGTGTGAATTACATATCTCTTCTCATCTTTATGTTATACAGAGAGTCACGTATTTGTGGTTCGAAACCTACATGATAATATGTTGTGGCGTTGACTTTATAATTCTAGGTATCAGTTTTGTCTAGAGCAGGGCTATTCAGTCCCAAATCTGAACGGGCCAGACCTTCCAGCCAGAACTTGTTCGTGGACCAGACATTTCTGGCTGTCTGCTCACATACGTTGTCAGTGTATCTTTTCCGTGTCGAGATATATTTTCTTGCCTTGGCCATGACGCATAGCTTGTTGACAGACAGGTATTGACCTTGCATGACTGGCAAGTTGTTTATAGCACTGTAAAGGGGAGTGGTATGTGTGGTAAAACATGACTGTAATGCACTGTATATGGCAGGACTCCTGGAACGCCTCTTATTCAATGGAAATACTCGACCGAAACTACCTGTTGTCAGTTTGAATTTGACTACAGTTGGCTCTTGGGCCAGACTAACCAGTCCTGGTCCAGAGTAAAGTCGAGTTAACGTTAATAGATTCATATATATAATTTTATTTGATATATCCATGTTTAGTAAAACGTGCTGAGAGTGACGTAATACAGAGAACTCACTTGTTAGTACGGTTCTTCTTTTGCACTGTTCCTCAACTCCTCCGTGTTTTTTACCCGACAGAGTGTACGGTGTCTCGAAAACAAAGCGGTTGATGTTGTGACTTTTCTCAAAGTCCGTCTTTCTGTCCGAGAGCTCCTTCTCGTCGAAGTACGGCTTGACGAAGGTGACCTGGACGTAGGCAAACTTTGGATCCAGCTCTTTTTGGTTTACCTGTTGATTAGAATTTTTATAGATCCAATGGACATAGATGCGGTTCATTGCTAAAAATCCACTGGTACTAAAACACATGGATCATATAGGACCAACCACATTCATTTCTGATATAATAACGCAAGGTGACATATTTATGCTGTTATAAAGGACTAAACATTAAGTAATCCTTAGGACAAAGCAGTGTAAGCATTACAGTGTGGTTTAGTGCAACCAGTCTATTGCATTTCTTCAGAAACTATCACCAATTACGACTGAATAGACAAGATCCATATGCTATTTACAGTTTCCTCTGAAGCAGTAAAAATGTTTCACGCATGTTTTTGGACATCTCTGACTTTAATGCATTGTTTCTCACACTCCAGGCCACGAACCGGCGCTGGGGTGGGGATGCCAGGTCCCTGCCCCCTTGACTGAATTTATTGCTTTGAAAATAGTAGCAATATTAACTGCCGGTCCGCGGAGCCCTGCCGCTGTGCCCGTCAAATTATGCTCAGTGCTTCTGTCACTCGCCAGGTGAAAATAGTAACGTTTTATTCAAGATTCGAAAATGTTAAGTGTTCCCCTCCGTGAGAACTTGCTTAAAATGTTTTCCCCTAGTGAGTTAGAGAAGCACCGAGCATAATTTGACTGGCGCAGTGGGGGGGGGGGGGGGGGGGGGGGGTTTGCGGGCCGGCAGTTTCCTGTCGCGGACCAGCGCGTCATAGTTTGAGAAGAACTGGTTTAATGTATTTAACAATTGACAATACTACATATGGCACTAGAAAACCATGAGTGTGTTTCAATTCCCCATCCTGGCTACAACTTTCTCACTGTTGACGGTACCTTATTTGAGTCCTGGATGATTCTGACGTTCTCTGGTCCAAACTTGTCTCCGTACAGACTCAGCAGGCGCTGAGAGATTTCTGACAGGCCTGTGAGTTTGGGCTCTTTGTAAATATATTCTTTCCCGTCTTCCTCTTCAAAGAAGCCCTGACAAAAAGGCAAGGCAAGTTTATTTACATAGCACAATTCATACACATTAGTAATTCAAAGTGCTTTACAAATGAGCAGATGAAAGAACAGAGAAAAATACGAGATGAAAAGAAAAGGGTCGAGCGCATTAAAATAGTTAAAAGAACACAGAAAAATAAAAGCCTAAAAAGGAAGAGTGCATTAGATCAGCTAAAAGAACATAAAGGCATAACGCTAATGCACTTCTTCATTTCTACAATCCTAAAAAAAACTGAAGAGCTTTTTTTTTTTTTTTTTTTTTAGTGATTAACACTGACAACAGCATGGGGGTATTTTAGGGGCTACCCCTTGCCACATTTATCATTGCCAGACTTTCTTATATCTACACCTTTTTCTCCTCTCATGTGATATGCTTTATGTTTACAGCATAACTGTGCTGTGTATTGACACGAAATATAACAGTACATGATTTGTAGGCTAAATCATCATTCTCTCTTTTATTTATTTATTTTACTTTCTGTAACCAGGCACAATACAATGCATATATGTTTAATGCTACATTAACGTAATTTTAGAAGTATTTCCTAAACACGTACTCCTCGGCTTAATCGAAATGGAATGCGCATTTCAATATTTCATGACGTCCCCGAAACATGTCTGATCTATGAACAGACACATGCACACACACACACATATATATATATATACACACACACACATAAACCACAACTGTTCTGAAGTCAGACAAAAGTGATGAAATCTCAACCGCAGTTCCGCTCTTGTTCAAAGCAAGGGAAGTGAGTGCCACCACAACGAAGAGAAAATGCAGCAACTCTACAGCCAGCAATACTGGAGCAGGTCCGATATCCCTTATCAGCTACAGCCAGTGTCTCCAGATAACACGTTTGACAATACCGAAGATATTTTCTCAAAAAAGATCTTCAGAGGATGTCGCCCCAAATGCAACCCCACACCTGACTTTGCTGCTCATTGCCACGAGTAAAATGCGGAAAAACAGAAAATAAGTTTGGGAGCCATGTGCGCAAGTGAAAATTAGAGGGAAAAACCAGCCCTTGCTCTGTCATTCATATCCCTGTGTATTCATCTAAATGTTTGTGTGTTTAAACATATCCGTGTCACTAGTTCATATGTCAAATTCAAGGCTATTAAACCTTCTGTTAAGTATTTAAACATGTCAGCTGAGACACTAAAGATAGGTGATGAAAGGTTTATGGTCTGCACTAATTGTGCACTTTGGTCAGAGACCTTTAGGAGACGTATGATGTTCAGGTTGAATTTAATAGTGTTAAGTGCGCAGCTGGACTCACCTGTCCATAGAAGGCTACCCTGAAGTAAGTTCCAAGCAGTCGGCGTCCAGATTGCATCACCTCCAGAACTTTAGAGTAGGCTCTCTGTAGTGTGTCATATAGACGCCTCAGCTTCTGCGGGAGAGCAGAGACACGGGTCTGTGATTACGTGTACATCTGTGCCTGCAGTTTACCCTACTCTGGTTAGTATCTATCTATTCTTAAACAAAAAAAAAAAAAAAAAAAAAAAAAGATTGATTTCACATTATTCATCAACTAAAATAACTGTCACATTTTTGTCATATTTTTACCGTATTAAAATTGGCGAAAGAAAAAAAAAATCACACAAGGCATGCGTAAGGAGGCAGGAAGTTGAACTTCTTCTAAATTTCAATTCCATTTTGATTTCTTCAAGTGACATTTCAGAGTGCGGTCACACATTTTGATTGCATTTTAAACTCTTATGAAGTTTCCCCTAGTGAGTGCCTCTGATGGGGGTGTTCACGGGAGGTTGGGGGGGGGGGGATTACTGTCATGTCTGTCTGATTTTTTCCAGTAAGCATGACTACTTTCTGTGACCTCCATCTAAACTGGTAATAACAGAACCGCAAAGCTAGACCCTGGGAGCCAAAGTTCAAATCATCAGTTGACTAACCAAATGACAGCACGTAGAAGACAAAAAGTCCATGTGGGAGTGATACTGGTGTGGGAATATTTGGAATATTGTGGGAACACATCCATAAAAGGAGAGAAAAGCGAATGTCTTGTTTATTTATGTATTTCTAAACATTGCTATCGTTCAACTGCAGAGAACATCAAGGAATTGTTGGATGGATTCAAGAGCAGTGCATAACAAGTGTAAAAGAAAAAGGATGTCATCATGTCGACTTTGAACTTTGACAAAGTATTTCTGAATCTGAAGATGCGTTTGTTTGTTGTCAAATTTGTGTTTTGTTTTCCACACAGACAATTTCATATACTTTTTCTGTAAGACCTGGGGAAATGTTAGTTACTTATTACTAGTTTAGCTAGTTAACCCCTACAACTCAGACACAGACACAGACACAGACACACAGACACAGACTTTCATTTTCGCCCACATAAATTTGCTGTGGTTCCTATCATATCTACAGATGTAACACTGAACCGTGTAATCTCTTGACTACACTGATGGGAATAATACCAGCTCATGGCTATTGGTGAGATATCTTGTACATCTTATCCTTCCACTAGAACTGATAGAGAGTGGGAGAGAGAGAGAGAGAGAGAGAGAGAGAGAGAGAGAAAGAAAGCAGTTATCTGTTTATATGTGTCTGTGTCTCTCAAAAAAAAAAAGAAAAATACAAGATTGGCATGAACGAAATCTGGATCATATGATCGACAGAGTTGAGAGGAACGTGTGTGTGTGTGCGTGTGTGCGTGTTTTCAAATTTGTACCTCAGTGAATCCCTGACCAGAGTAATGAACATATCTCACACTCCAACTGTCTTCAAGTGTTTCTTTCATCAAGTGCTTCAAATGAACCTCAGTTTTTGTTATTTTTTCTTACTCTGTGCTCGTGCATTATGGAACAAGAGCTTGAAGTTACATTGTTTTACTCAAAGGTAAAATAAGTACCTGTGGACACTGAACCCAAAAATGCACATCTTTTTTATCATTCCAAGAAATTTTTTAGGTTATATTACTAACAATTTCTATGCTAACATTAACTATGCAATGCGCAGTTTCAAACCTTAACATCATTCCCATTAAGTCATCGGTAAAGTTCAACAGATGGAAATAATTATTTTTTTCTTTTAGCTTTCCACGGAATTGATTTGGTAAGCATTCAGTGAAGACTGAACTAGGCTTAGGTTCTACTGTTTGATGATTGATTTGCTATTTTTCCCTTTTTCAATGTCATGAGAAATTATATTTCCTTTGACCATTGTCTACATTGGCTCTCTCCAATCCTCCAGGTCCAAACTAGAACAATAGCCACAATGTTATCTGCACTGGTGAGGGACATACAAGCTTTTGTAAATACAATGCAGGCTTAGCAGACACAAAATGCCTTATTGTGGAAGATGGAACTCATTCAGTCTGGGGTTCCAGTGGGTTTTGGTGTGTTTAGCCTGATTAATGAAATAGGAACTTCTGTATGTCATGTACTTTGTTCAGAGTGGCCTTACTTCAAACTCATGTCGTTTCTCATACACGGGCACGATGAGCTTGGCGATATGTGTTATCAGCTCGTAACGTTCGGCTTTCCACAAGCCTTCCACGCACACCTCCAGATGCTCCACTAGGATTTCCTGTCCAGTACACAGATTAAACAAACAAACAAACAAACAAACAAAAACCAAACAAAACAAATTCAGTACCGTCATTAAAACTGAACTCAAATCCAAATTCATAGCACTATCCTCTTCCTCGTTCATGAGGAAGGCTGTCATTTTAATTCAAATCACTTGGACAACTAACGATTTTTTTTAACCTTTAGAACAAGGATACTCAGCTCTTTCCCTCAAACTCTAATTTGATCCTGTCTGCTCTCTGGCCAGCAGAAGTAGGCTAAATGACTAACTTCTAGTATACAGAATTGGTCAAAGAATCCTAAAACCTGACTCTCCGGTAAAGGTTCAGGCAGGAAATCTGACACTGATCATGGAGAGCGGTGAGTTGAGTAGCTCTGATCTAAGGTGTTTTCAGGGTTCCTGTCTGTTTCCATTACATGTGACAGATGAGATAAATATACCTCAGTGTAGTACACGTCCTGCATGCCTGTGTCTTCCTTCATTGCTGCTTCCTCCTCAATGTTCAGAGTGATCTTCTTAAAAGCTGCCAGCCCACTAGGGAACAACTCTAGCATGAACGAAAAAAAAAAAATTAATAAAACAATGTTTGACAAAGACAAACATAAGTGACGACAAACAAGCGATCGAGGGGGTTGGAAGCTGTCAAATTTATAAGAGACTAAAAACATTATCCTAAGTCAATGTAACAGTGTAAACACTTCACTGCAGTCAGATACTTGAGGCAAAGGCTTTTATTGTTCTCATGGAACAATAAGAACATTTGTTTCACCCATTGTTTCTCATTTTTTGACTATTTTTTTTTTTAATGTGAAAACAATTCTAGGATAGGAACTGGCAGAACGCACATGCTTCTGAAAGCTGAGGTTATTGTACAACAAAACCGGTTTTACTAATTTAGTCTTTCTATTTACCTACCCAGTCATACACAATGAAATAAGCCCAATCATTCAAACAGTACAAATACATTTAAATTACAAGATGAACATCTGGTTTCTCATGCTTGCCAGATGTTTGAGTTATTATCCACTCTTGAAAACATTTGCTCAGTGGTGAATGACCAGAAACCCTACATTCTGGTACTTTCTGGTTATGCAAAAGAGTTCTAATACTGATAGGACCTAATGTGTCCTCTCTCAGTTCTTCAAAGGCATGGCTGAAAGCTGGAATTAAGCTCCACTGATGGATGTGGAAGATAAGGGGCTTTGCATGACATACAAATGCATTAGAGGACACTGGTAGTCCACAGCTGCCTGAAAACCCAAATGGTTTGACGCCAACAACTTTTGTGCATGTGTGACAACGTAAAAAAAATTGTGACAATAAATTTATGCGGAAACTTCTGGAGAGGACCAAAGTCACTGACCAATTTCAGCTGGTGGGAAGCTAGATTTTTTTCTTTTTTTTTTGGGGGGGGGGGGGGGGGGGGGGGGGGATGAATTTGATCATGATTTTGATATGTCAGTTCAACTCTGTATGCAAGTTGTAGGTGTCATGTCTCAAGATCGACAACGATAAAAATGTCAACAAATTTGTCAAGAACATAACCAGTCAAGATGATCTCCTTCCATATATTTGCTAATTTTGTGCAAGGAAACGTCATAGCTACACATATAAATTCCTGAATACATTAATACCATAAATTCTCAAATACATGATGGGTCTCAAATAATGGCTGGTTTCTGAAATGATAGCCGGTGGTGCCGCCTGTTGGGGAAATAAAGGCCGGTCCCAAATACGGGCCGGATAAAGAAAAATTACAGAAAGGTTCAGGTGGTTAATTTGATCATATTTCCACAGCATTATTTACATCAGTACAACAACGTACAGCAATTATGCTCACCACCCCGTTGCTATTAGTTTCACTTTTTAGGCTAACAGAAACGCCATACCGATAGCGCTCTAGCTCACATGGATTGCAGTCACTGTAGCACTATGCGCAGTGACGCTGTAGGACTGATGTGCCTATTATTAGTATTCAGGGACATCACTGCCAAAACTCTCTCCTTCCTATTTCCTATGAGTTATTTCATTATTTCTATGAGTTATTCCATAACAGCATGTCTTAACGGTACTTGGAAAAAGTCACTGAAGGGAAAAAATGTCTGATTAGATGGCGTTGGAATGGTAGGGACATGTCATGTATAGTTGGCGTCGGTACGGTAGGGTCATGTCAGCCGGTGAGCTGCAAACAGAGGAACAAATTTTACCTTTAGATTTGTCATTATTTCAGCCATTTATCCTCCTTGATTAACAATAAAGAAATAGTTCACAGAATAATCTGGACTAATCGACGTAAATCTGTTAAATGATCACCGGTTTAATTTCGCGTTCTTTGCAAACTACTGCATCATTTGCTATATTCACAGATGGTTTTAATCTGTTGATAATTGTGGTCTTTGTTCTGTCTCCAAATTCAGGTAATAATGTTACATTAAAATGATCTGCAAAAATTCTGCAGTTTGAATACTCATGAAACATGATCGTGCATCGTGCATTGTACATAAGTTGATGCGATATACAGATATGTATATTGCATCATCTTAATTAATCAATATCATATTGTAGCTTTCACAATAGCACGCAAACTTAAAACAATCTGTACTGTTTCGTTTGCAACGGACTAAATAAATCTCTAATAATAGCCTGTCTCAAATAAAAGCCCGGTTCTTTCTTCAGTTGAGGTAATAAAAGGCCCTGGCCACTATTTGAGAATTTATGATATGTTTGTGACTGTTCCGTAAGCCCAGAGCAATAATCTGCAAGATATCAAGACCAAATGTTAGAATCTTGCAGTATACCAAGACTTTTTTGAGTAAAGCAGTTACTACTGCATGGCTGTTAATTCAAATTGACAGACACTTCTTGCGATAGAGGATATTCCAAGGACATAATGAAACAACAACGGTGGAGAATTTTGCAAACCCATTATGCACAAGAAAACTTGAAAGGTGCACAGGCAACCGATTGTCATTTCAACATTCAAAAGTATCCCTAAACAATGCGAATGTGATTTAAAATTATTTCTTGAAATATTTCTTTTCCTGTACGTTGAACCATATTCTAAAACAGCTCTAGCTTCCGTGAGGGTTCAAGCCATTGAAAACGTAAAAGTAGGACAAGGAATTTGAGCGACAGTTCATATCCTGCAACATTTCTGCGGTATTGGTACTGAGTAAAACCTCAGGAAATGTTAATGCTGAATCTCTCAAAAATGACTGCTGCTATGTTGGAGCTTTACATGCAGCCACAGACTTGGAAAAGTGTCAGAGTACTTGACAGCATCTCGCATTGAAGCACTATTTTCATATAACTGAGACTTCAATGAATCACTGCTTCAACATTGTGTGTTTTCAATAAAACGCTTTGGGTCTGTAATCAATTGGGATTGATTCAAGGAAAGTCTACTTTCCAGAAAATTCTTTCCTTTCGGTTTTCAGGAAGTTCTTTGCGGTGTGGGGGTTGGGTTGGGATGGTCTGGTTTTTCTGACAGCGACAGAATTCCATAACTGTAGAATGGCATGATGGGAATTTGTAATGTGAAACAGGTGTGACACAGGTTTTTGTAATTAAGGCTGTAATGTGCACATAATCAATACCTCTTCACACTTCTCCTTGTTTCAGTCCAGTTCTCGATAACCATGTGATCTAGTTATTCAGGCATTTACTGTCCAGCATCACAGACTTTAATGAAACTTAAATCAAAGGGTAACATATTGCTGACTAGGAGTTTAACGGTATACAGAAGTCACGGTTCAGTTCACACCACAGTTTGGACATCACGGTTCGGTACAAGTTTGGTACAACGGGAAAAAAACAACAAAACCTCCCAAATGCTTAAAGGCTAGGTTTCTCCCATTTATTTTGAACAGGCAGTGGTGCAAGTTACAGTTTGTTCCACCTAGTGTTATATAGTCCCCCCTGAGGTAGCTTGTACAGCCTGTAGTGCATTAAAGGTGCCATAGAATGGAAATCACTATTTTCCTTGCCTTTTTGAATTCACTGGGATGAATGTCTTATGTAAACATTGTCAAAGTAGGAATACATTCATTCTCCTCCTACAGCCATATGATCCATGTGAAGAATACAAGCCTTTCTACTGCCCGTTCTGAATTCATGACGTCACAACTGCACATGGCCAGCAGTGTGTAGCCACATACAGCAGCGTATAGCCAGTCGTTGGCTCCTGACAGCTAGCATTGCCATCTACACTGCCTGGCCAAAAAAAAAGGCGCGTTTGGATTTGGAGCCTCTGGAGGCAGTGTTATGATCTGGGGTTGCTTCAGTTTGTCAGGTCTAGGCTCAGCAACGTTATGTGGTAATAAAATGAAGTAAGCTGATTACCTGAATGTACTGAATGACCAGGTTACCCCATCAATGGATTTTTTTCTTTCCTGATGGCACTGGCATATTCTTGGACTACAATGCCAAGATTCATAGGGCTCAAATTGTGAACGAGTGGTTCAGGAAGCATGAGGAATCATTTTCACACATGAACTGGCCACCACAGAGTCCTGACCTTAACCCCACTGAAAGTCTTTGTGATGTGCTGGAGAAGACTTTACGGAATGGTTTCGACTCTCCCATCGCCAACAAGATCTCGGCCAAAAATGATGCAACTCTGGACGGAAATATATGTTGTGACGTTGCATAAGGTTGTCGAAACAATGCCGTGGCGAATGCATGACATAATCAAAGCTAAAGGCGGTCCGATGAAATATTAGTATGTGCGACTTTTTTTTTTGGCCAGGCAGTGAGAAATGAGGTTTGCTTCTTACCACAATGTACCGGTAAACAAGGATATAAGGTCCTTGAGAACTTATGTCGTAATATGTTTGCACCACAATCGGATCCCAAATCGTAGAGAGAAGAAAAGAACTAAGAACTAACTATGAGAGAGTGAGAGATTCGTGCTTGTGAAATTTGGCTCCGCATTACGTTCATGTGGTTTCGCATTACATTCACCATCCGTACTGTGACGGTTCGGGACGAATACATGTACCGTTGCACCCCTATTGCTGACACAATCTCAATGAACAAAACAATGAACTTCTTATCTATAGAGGAGCAACATCACATGTTTTCAGACTTTGTTAATATGTGTTTCTGCTGTTTGTATGGCGTCCATATACTGTAACAGTCCTTTCTATGTTCCACCTGCTGATCTAGCACTGTATCGAAGTCTTTTTATTGGCTCTTTTTCTCTGACAGTGATCGGGGGTATAACACGACATGAAAAAAAAAAGAAGAAGAAGAGAAAAAACTCTCTCTCCAAATGTGATGATATTCTAAGTCATATACATAATGGTATACTATACACTGTTACGGTACATCTTACATTATTTATTTCCAGAGGATGTACATCATTGATCACTGATACATAGTCATTTATTCATTATATACACTGTGAAGTAAGATATTATGCTGTGCTCATCTCATTGTGATCATTAGGGGATGCCTTCATAAGCAGCTACCAAACAAACTCACAACCTCACAAAACACAACAGGAAATATACTTTTTAGCTTATTCTTGACCAGTGTGACTAAAACAAATACTTCAAAAGAAAAAAACACATTTGTTTTTAAAAGAATTAGTAATTTATTAATTGAGAAATCTGAACCTTGCTTGAGGTACATATGCATTTTTATTCATGGACTTGTGGACTTTTGTTCTGTGTATATTTTCTGGGGGGGGGGGGGGGGGGGGGGGTATTCCTAATGATATAGTTCATTGCAATAATTATCCATAAATAAACAAAGAGAAAAAATAAGAAACTTACTTTTTCTGTGCAAGTACTCAGCCACCAGTGCAGCAACATGGACATAACACATCGCCGCCTAAGGACACACAAGAACAAGAGAGAGAGCAATAATTTTTGGCGCTGAATTAGAAATCCACAAAAAGGTCTGTTTCCTATTAAGAAGTCTGTGTTTTGTTATCAGGCGTCGGTGATAAATTAAACGAAACACATAAGTGTGAAATGATTTGAAATTTGTATTTAGGGCAAGTCATAAAAACCTCACGCGTGCAGCGATGTGTAAATTACAGTAGCAGGTTGCGTTCAGTGCTTATGGTATGGTTCTGCAGCTTGCCAACGTGCAAAACTTTGGAAAGCTTGCAAAGTTTCAGTGCAATTTTATATTCATACACAAGTGCATCATCTTGCATCCCTATGATTTTATTCATAAAAACATTATGCTTTTGCATATGACATTTTTGCATATGACCCCCCCCCCCCCCCCCCCCCCCCCAGTATTGCTGATATATGTGCAGAAAGGACTTCTCGGCGAGAGGAAGTAAATCTTTTTTATCAGCTTATGCTCTTAAATTCTGCCCCAACCCATAACTGTCTGGCTTCCGCAGTTCTTGTTTCTCTTGGGCATTTGCTCCTGGGAAATCCTACAGAAGCATCCCTAGAAACGCTATCAAAGCTATCTAAACCTATTATCTAAACACCCTCTCACGAAAACCCCGCTGCATACTGGCTACTTTCTTAAAAGTTGTGCTACATTTACAATAATAGACTGTTTGAATTATCCTTGTGAGGTTAGTATAAACACACACACATACACACACATACTAAGAGAGAGAGAAGCAAAACATTTGTGTTTGCCTGTTGCGGAGGCAGATGTTGTCTTTGGCATGGGCAATTTTTTTTCTTCTTTTTTTGTAGCTAGTGCTAAACTAATAGCGTGTCAGTCAGTCATGTGTTAAAGTGTTGCTAATATACCAATCACTGAGCGCATTAGTTGCTTTCCACGAGTAGACTTTGCCTACTGAGCACATCCGTCTGTCATCAAATTCAACATTAAGGGAAGAATGGAAACTGGAATCGGAAGAGGGGGAACTGTCTGCTTCGCAGCGGCAGTGCCTGTGAGAACTGAACAGACCAAATGAGTGGACAAGCCATTGTGCTAATGGCCTTGAGCAGAATTATCAGCAACCACAGAAGTGCTTTCATATCAGCCACTTTGCTCTTTTTGATCTTGTACGATAAGGAACGAACAATGTGGACGCACTATTTTTTATTTCTTCTCACTCTATTGATATTTTGTGAGTCACAGAAGGACAGTCAGCTGTTTGTACCTACTTCGATGACTTAGTTACGACAAACATTGCGAGAACTGTTTGTTTTGTTTACACTGCCTTCAACATGCTTAGCTACAGAGTAAACCGTGGGTTGGTGTATTGTGGAGTGTTAGTGTCACGTATCAAGTATGCTGACGTTTCAGATTTACCCTTCATCATCAGGACAAAACTGCACACCACAAAAAAGCTAAAGAAAACAAAACTTCCCCAATGGAATGAAGAGAGAGGGAAAACTGCTCAAAAAACATGTGTTTCCCTTTGCTGAAAAAGTATGGTAGCGGTATCCTTTCAGTGCATACTGAACGATGCCAGGTTTTGCGACTTATAAACTTGACGTTTCAGCACAGTTCTACCTTCGTACACAAGTACATCACCGTCTATTCCCATGACTGAGATCCAACAAACAAACAAATTTTTCTCTGAACAAAATTAAAAAGGATCGGGATCCTTACAGTTTATTTATTTATTTATTGTGTATTTATTTTCTTATTTACTCATGTATTCACTTCATCACTAGAAGTTTTTCCGCTTAAGACACATTGGGAGTGGTATTTTTTTGCGTACTGAAATGTAGGTGAGCGCCTGAAAAAGGGACAATCAGCTGTGCGACGCCTTTCAGTCGGTAAGACTGTCTCGCGGAAAATCAGAGAAGAAGAAAAGAGATTTTCTGTTCTCTGGGGGTGAACTTTCAGAGGTCACAAACGCACAAAAGCAGGAGCAGGACATACGCAAGGGCAGTATAACACGACATAAGCGATACTGAGTCTCTCACATTTCTTACATCTAATTGCAGAACTTGAACTGAACTTTGTACAGTCAGTGCTCACACACAGAAGCCTGAACCACTTCGGGTTCCGGTGGGTTGGTCACCAAATACATGCTGTGACAGAAGCCGGGTGTATGTAGAATGCAAACACGGTAAAAAGACAATGTTGTTTTGACTGTTTTGCCGAAACGGTTTCTGGATTTGATAAGGTCAGAACATGCTACCTGATCTTGAGAGGTTTCTCTGAAACCTTCTGTGACATCTTGCGTGTTCTTTTACATGGGTCATGAAGACGCTGCCCTCTTAACGTTGTATGTATGAATCGCCCTAAATTGTTCGGAGACATCCCAGCGGTCTACTGTGCCACTCAAGACCAGGGCTAAAAACGGGCTGACATTTTTTACTGAGTTCCAAATGCAAGTCATTTTTCCATGTCACTGAAAACCAAACTTCCCAATTCTTGCACTATTTATATAATATTATACTAATATAATCAATATCTCTTTATTTACCCATTTTAAGAACAGGTTTGACATATCTTTTTTTTTTTAACTGAGTATCACAGCTATCCTTAAAACACTGAAACAATTCAAGTCTGAAAGCTCTGTCGGATCCTTTTCTTTTTAGCCATACCGCACATGGTTCAAATTTCATGCTCTTGATGGGAGGCTGAATAAACATTTCTCTCACTGTAAGTCATAGTCATCACACTCAGCATCACACAGTGATAAACTATGATGGCATTTTCTTCTTTTGTTCAGATTCACACTGAAAACTGAAGAAATGTTTTCTCGTTAGGAGCGGTAAAAGTGGCGACCTTAAAGTGGAACGGTTCTATGTTTCATCCTCACTCTTTCCTTCCCGTCTCTTCCTCCCCCTCTCCGATGACACTCTCTGCATGTAACGAGCACATTAGCTCTCTATATAACAGCATGATAAGTCATTTGGTCACTCATATAGCTACATCCCTGCACTCCAATCAGCAGAGTAACAAAAAAAAAAAGAAAGAAAGAAAAAAAAAAAAAAAGTCAAACAGCACATTTGTATGTGGCTCAGGGACAATGCTGTGGTTGCAGATGACGAAAAAAGTTTACGTGGTTTAAAAACAAAAAAAGGAGAAAAACAAAAAATAAATCCATGTGTGTATGTTACAGATAGCGCTGACACGGTACGGGGAGAGTAATTCCATACCAACACAAAATGTATCAACACAAAATTTGGCTCTGCGATATTTCTGGAGTCTCAAAAAAAAAAAAAAAATCAAAGTCTTTAAGCAGAGAATCTCCGACGTGTATCCCGAGCACTTTCACGGGCTATGTTAACACCATCAATCACTATAAGCTTGAGTGTGTCAGAAAGCTTTTCCGAATATGGCGAGGCAAGCATGTAATCTAAGGACAGCATATTTGTGCCTTATTACTTATTTGATGAAGGGGTGGTGTTTCTTTAGAGATTTCCACGTAAAGATCCTATCATTTTATTGTCTACAGATAACACATGTGTGAGTCATCACGTGGCATGGGCTATGCCTTTTACCCCTTTAAAAGGAGAAATAATTCACTTGCTCAGTGGAAACACTGAGAAGGTCTTGACCTCAGTGTTCTTAATGACATTTATGGCTTTGTTCAAATCACACAGGATATTTATCAGGCAGAAAAACAAAACCCTCAAATGGCATATACAATGAAACCAATGTCGTGATACACCAGGAATTGCTTATAAAGTTGTGCAAAAAAAAAAAAGGAAATTGAACAAATTAACAAATTGGGTTTGGAAATCCAGAGCTCTGTTACTTTTGTATTTGGATGTTCAGATCTTCACTGGACGCTGGCAAATCAATTTATATTTGAAGACTTTGTCAGATAGGGAGTATTAATAGGTTACAGATATGAAACCCTGTTGTGCTGAAATAACACACTCACAAAGGTTGCCAGTTACTACGTGGTTGAGGTTTGAACAGCAGGTCTCTGTATGTAGAAGTTGATAATCTGATACTCATGTCTACATCGGGTGTAAGTGTTCGCATTATAGATTGCCACGTCCCACAAGAGGGCCTGAATTGTGTATCTATATTAAAATACTGAAAAACCTTAGATAATGTGTTAAGAACAGGAACCATGTTTGTGGTGAAAGTGTTTACTGAAATCTTTTGTCCCAGTAGACCGACCGCTCCCAGTTTCCATCACAATTCTATGCCATTAAGTATTGAACAGGAAGACAATTAGCTCGAAGTGAAACCATATACTTGCTCTTGCTGCACCGTTAAAAGGCCTTTGAAAACAGTGGAGTGGAAAAATAAAATCTCAATGTTCTCTATGTGGAATCCATACTGCTTTCTGACAAGTGTAGAAACTGAATTTTCTGTAAAATGTCTTTAAAGACTTGTATTTCTTACCTCAAATTATTCAAAGTGATTCTAGCCTCAAATGGTTCTAGCCTAAAGCGTCAACAAACTGATTTACCTCTGTGGATTTTTTTTCCCCCCATGTACCTTCAGAACATTGCGACTGAGTTATGTCCAATAGCAGGCTCATGTGAAAAGAATGCGTGCTGTACCTCTGAGAAGTCTCCGTTCTTCACGTGAGCTCTTGCCATGCTGTCTAGCCAAGTGCGTCGGAGCTCTGGCGTGCTGGCATAAGAACGGGCCAAGCTATACTGCAGGTCCAAAAGCATTTCTGGATCTTTCTCATGTTCCCGCATTTGAGCGGTGGCCATCAGGACTGTCCGGATACGCATGGTAAGCCCCTTGACTTCTGACGGGAATACTGTGGTCTGTGAGCATATTTCAAAATGGAGCAGTAAAACATTGAGTTTACGTACGCACTGACTGCACAACTATTACAACAGCGTCACATCGTTATGTTGTTTTAATTAGGTATGCCAGCACTTTCAATACTGAAATGAAAACAACTGTCAGCTTCAATCAGTGAATTTTTTCATCTATCTGAGACAAACCAGTTTGAAATGGGCCTATCATTTTACAATGTCAAAAGGAACTGAACAGTGTTTTTTATTTTTAATATTCAAATAAGAGAGCAGTGAATGTTTTTCTTTCTTGAGTCTTTAACTGTCTTTGGAGTCTGTTGCAAAATCTGAATAAACATGCTGCAATTAAAAAAAAAAAACAAACAGAAAAAATGCAGTGTAATTTAAAAATGCTGTCACACAACAACAAAATTTCATTTTGTACTTGTAACTGCAGTTAGAAAGTAGAAATGCACTATCACAATTCTCCAGGCTTTTTTTTTTTTTTTTTAAGGAAAAAAGAACAGCTTAAGATTTTCTTCCATTCTGATCACCGAAACAAAGTGAATATGAGGGTGACTCGCTCGTGCTTCCGGAACGTTCTGGTTGATTATTAAATTACAGGCCAACTCATTTCCTACTCATTATGTCCCTCGCAGGGCAGACCATTTGAACGTACCTTCATCGCCTTGTCGCTGTTTGCGAAATTGTTAATGATAGACAGCGATTCCTGGAAGCGAGAGCTGCCTGTAAGGACCACATCTGCTATGAGCTTGCTCACTGCTATGACAATCTGAGTGGAGAGAGGCAACAGAGGAGAGGAGGCACACATGTTTCTGAGAGATGCTGCAAAATCAACATACAGCCACTTGCTTTTCAAACAGAGCTTCACTAAGTCATGCGTTGGCTCCTGAAAACGTCAACAGATGATCTAGAGTGAAATGTCCCGAGTTAATCTGCACTATGGTCCAACTAAAGGTCACCGAAGGTGAGCTGCGTTTTCAATAGAAATGAGGCAGAATGTCGAGCTACTCTTCGGGACTTTGAGTTTGACTCATGCCAAAGCAGCTGGACGTTTTTTTAAACAAAAGAGTCTCTGCAAGTCCCGGAAAAGATTTATTTAAACAGATGTTCCTGAGGGCCCCCCCCACCCCCCCCACCGTAAGCCAGTCACAGGGTGCTGAGATTTGGTTAATTCAAATAAAACACGCATCCTGTTATGTCTCCACGGAGAGACAACATCCTGGTTTGTCTGAAGTGCCCAGCTGTTTGGATTTTCAACGTACAGGACATTCAGTAGTGGCATCAACACCAACAAACAAACAAACAAACTAACAAACAAACAAAAACAATAAGAACAGAGGGGTGGGGGTAAGTGAAAGGAATGTGGCTTGACTTCCTGCTGTACTAAAGAACATTAGCAGCACAGATAAAAAGTAGGTTAAAGGGCTTTTGCTTTCCCTCATCTCATATATGGTCGTTAGCTTTACAAGCACATTACCTAGTGAGACGCCAGTGAATGTAGGACAGTGGGTGTAGCGCGGCTCATGTTTTTCCTGCTTTTTTTTACAGCCCAGCCTCTATAAATTCTTGTATAGATATGACCTCTTGTGATAAAAAAAAAAAAATATGTTTAATCTGAAAGGGTGTGGCAGAACAAGCAAGTTTGGACTTAACACCAATACAAAAAAAAGACCTGAGCCAGCTTGTTAACAAGCTGTCAGCTGTTCTCGGAATATTAGACCGTGTGGTGGATCAGGACTGTGGTGGTGTTGGTGCACTGCAGGGGTCAAAGGTTTGACTCCTGACCTGTAGGTGCATGCGTAAGAAGGATTTCTTCTTGGTGTATTCGAAGTTGTTGCGCATGAGCAGGTAGAGCAGCGCGGAGGCTTCTCCGCGCAGGGTGCTGAGTTTCGACACGCAGCATTTCAGCACCTCGTAACACAGCGCTCCGCATAACGTCACACGACCCTTGAAGAGAACTGCTGCGAACTGTCCCGATCCGCACGCATACGCGTGGACGCGCAGACATCACCGACACAAAGGCACACAAACACACACACACACACACACACACACACACAGACGAGAAGACATTTTGACGTGCTCAAGAGATAACAATAAAGAATAAATGCCAAAATATCTGGATCAAACAGACGTATTTTCTAAGTGTCTGAATGTCTCATATTTAATTTGTGTTTATAAACTTCTGCTTTTGTATTTACACACTTACTTAAACTTTACACATATATGTATAAATGTATAAATTTGACTCTTGCAGATATTCTTTTTCTACCTTGCCAATGAATGATCTGAGAGAGGCAAAGACATGTTTGATTGCAGCCTCTGACTGACTGACCCTCAGGAAGGTCAGGTAAATATCAAAGACTTTCTTCATTAGGTCATTGTGTCCATCGTTGTCCAACAACTGGTTCTGTGAATATGAGATAATAAGCATTTAATAAACCAACCAGCCAAACAGGTGGACTGGCAGTGATCTAACTGCAGTAATAATAATAATAAAAAAAACAACAACCCACACATCAAAAATTAGGTGTTACTGCAACTGATACTGAATAAAACTTCAATCTAATAATCAAGTAAATATTTTGAATCTTCACATATGAGAGACAGAAAGTAGCCCAACCTCTTTGTGGCTTTAGACTGGCTGTCTAGAGTGTGTGTGCATGTGTATGGGTGTGTGCGCGTGTTTGCGTTTGAACGTGTGCGCGTGTGTGAGCGTTATTAAAAGGATGTTTTTGTGTAAACGAAATGTTTAAATGAAAACGTGCTATTGTTTAAACAATAACAATACACACAAATGCACACAAATGCAATGTGTGTGTGTGTGTGTATATGTAAGCTCATACCTTAAAGCTCTGTGTGAAGAAGGAAAGGACATCCAGTACTGTGAGGGAGGTTTCAGTGGAGATGTTGCCCTCTAGCAGGGCCTGGTGATTGATTTCCACCTCAGAGGGTCCGACACCTGTGTCAAACGAGGGATGTCGTT
Source organism: Chanos chanos (assembly GCF_902362185.1). Taxonomy (NCBI): domain Eukaryota; kingdom Metazoa; phylum Chordata; class Actinopteri; order Gonorynchiformes; family Chanidae; genus Chanos; species Chanos chanos. The sequence continues at coordinate 31,110,458 of NC_044501.1, read as the reverse complement.
CATGTTTCCGTTCCCAAAGATGGCCACCACTCATACTCTTTGTCTACTAATAAGAAACGCATTACATAACTGGGCTACTATGCTCATAGCTTACACACACACACACGTGCGCGTGCACACACACACGTGTGCACACACACACACACACACACACACATACACACACACACACACACACACACACACACACACACACACACACACACACACGTGCGCGTGCACACACGCACACACACACACGTGTGCGTTCACACACACACACACGTGCGCGCGCATACACACACACACACACACACACACACACACAGTGGAACAGTTCACTTTCATATCTCACGGTTTGACAGACTGCAACTATTTAGCTACTTTAGCGTATCAACCCATTCTTATAACCGAGCTCCAGAGGGTCACAGAGTGCAATGAGTGGAATTTGAGTACCAGTGTTTAGGGTGAGTGGAGAATCCATGGTGCCAAACTGCTGGATTCGAGCCTGCATGAGTCCTGCCCGACTGCGCATCACGGGCATTGTCTGGGCCTTCCTGTCAGAGGAGAAAACCTTGGACACCCAGGCCTCTTGGCTTCTGCAAATACAAACATAGGTACACATTCTGTAGGACCTTGTTTCCCAGTAATGCCACTGCACACGCAATGACCTGCACATTAAATCATTTTGAAAAAAAAAAAAAAAAAGCTCCTGTCAGGAAACATGAAGTTGGATGAACACTGACAATGTGACACTGAGGATTCATGTATCTCTTTATCAGCCTTACATCATCATTAGTCCTGACATCACTTATTCACCGGGCCACAATACACACTACAGTGTCTGTGTCACGGGACAAATATGTGTGATGAATATTTATAGCTTTTGCAAAAACATACTGCACACATTACTCCAACATTAACAACAGAGACGTGATATGTCTTGTGTGTGGACTCTAGAGTCAATAATTGCCGACCTGCCGGTAAAAAAACAACTATATTCAGAGCCTTAAAAAACATACCTGCCAATATTTCTTTTTCCCATATACCGGAATTGTACCAGACATATCCTGCAAGAAAGTCAACAGCCGTGGGCATTACTGGGACAAAGTCAACATTTATCAAAAGTAAAAGGAGACACAAGGTACAAGTCTAAGCTTGAATGGGCAAGGTCGAAAATATGAGGATTAAAGCAATTGATTTTTGCTGTACTAGAACCAGCTAAACGAGTTTTTAACTAAAAGATGTAACTGCACAGTTCAGCCTCGAAATGCCAAAACCGCAATACCAAACAATGATTAATCTAGTTGGACTAGCCATTAGCCATCCAGTGGCAGGGACTTTCTCAAGCAACGTCTGGAGCTGAAATTCCACTGTAATCCCTCTTTCATTTATTTCATAGCCACTGGACACATACTTAGGTTTGTCTGATTCAGCTGGGGCTAATTAAAACCATGTTAACATGTATGAAATATTTGTAGTGGTGATTCATTAAATGTTGTAATGAGGTGACACTGCTTTAGTTTGGCTATTGTACAGCTTTGAGTCCTTGATTTGGTCTTAAGTCTCCTAATAATCTATTACTGTTTAAGATACTCTGTACACAATTTCAGATTATTTTGTCTTTGACCAGCTTTGACAAACTCATTTAATCGATACGAATCATTATGGATATATTCAAAATGACATTAAATGACTTTTTGAACAACGCTTTCATGACAGCTCCACAAAACTACCATGGAGAGGTTCATTGTTCACTGTGCTTCAGAATTGAGAGAGACTTTGTGAGATTTCTTTAAAAATGATTTAAGCCAAAGTTGTTTCTCACAGCGCTGTTTCTATCTTTAGGCCGAATTGGCCAACAGTCCTTCAGAGACACAACGAGGTCACTGTGTGTTTTGACCCTTATTTTGGAGGAAATTTTGGTTATTGCTTGATAGAAGAAATCCTGATCCTTGAGTTGATAAATGAAAAAGCAAAACAAAACAAAACAATTGGTGCTGGAAGTGCTGTAGTTATTAATTGCTTTACGTATTTCATTTACATGCCTGCGCAGCTGTGACAACAAAGCTGTAATTATTTTCAAAACCTATTCCAAATTACGAGGTTTCCAAACTGCAATCTCTCCTTCTAACAGTAAACATCTGCAGTGCAGAATCTGCTCTTTTCAAGTAATGTTGTCAGCTGGGACTGACATTATAGTTTTGGTTTACAAAGTCATGCTGTAATAAGATACAAAATGTTGTGTTTATGAAAGAAGAAGAAAAAAGTATGTGTTAATGAACTCACTCCAACAGACTGAGGAAATTCATGATGTCTTGCGGGTTCACTTTGTTCCAATAGGCCAGCAGAGTGTCTAAAGAGGTCAGTGAGAGAGGGGGGGGGGGGGGGGGGGATGACTTATACAGGCTTTCTCCTTCTAACAACCTTTCTCAGTCTTTAATAAATCCCACACCAAACATTCACCTGATAAACATTTATGATATCCATCGGATGACAAACCACTACATATTAAGCATATCAAATACAAATATTTATATATATATTGCATGATGGCTGTCAGAATACTTCTAAAAATTCTGCTATTGTTATCGCTATTTGTGGTTATTGCTACCGCTTTAGGGGCGCACTCCTGCAGTTACTAAGATGTCTCCTTTAACTGATAAAGAGAGCAGTTTATTTCAGTTTCAAATCAACTCTAATTATGTAATTGGTGCAAGGGGTACTTCAGGAACTAACAACTGAATGGTCCACTCCATTGTGCTTCTGTCTCTATCTAGGTCACCTACATATTTTTATTTGGATAATGGCTATCAGGGCACAGCCAAACAATAGAGAACTAAAGACAAATGCAGGAAACGCCCTACATGACTGGTGTTACGTAACAGACTGCTAGAGTACACACATTCTTTTACAGTGACCACGACTTGGTCTCTATAGCGAAAAAACAAACAAACAAACAGGAAAAAAAAAACCATTACAAGATAATGACACTACAGTACAATGTCACATCTCTGGTGTGGCCAGTGTAACTTGCAATATGAAATAGTAATATGGTTTCTGACAGATGACAAAACAAAACAAGATTAGTTATGTCACCAAAGTGATTAAACAAACAGATTCATTTGAGTGAATACTGACCTTCAGACACTGTTCTTACAATGTGTAGGAAACACAAAAGCAGTCCTTTCACCTCGTACTGGCCAAGGCGGCCGACGGACGGCAGGGTACTCATCGTGGAACCGCGTCTGTGCAACTACGGGTCAAGATCATATCAGCATGTAAGTTCACATTAATTCCATTTATGACACGTAACGCATTGTTCCTCTATGTATCTGAGAACGTCTGGCAATTTTTCCTATGATTCATAGTAGCTAAGCTGACTACAGACTTTAAAGGAAGTGTAAATAGATGAGAGAGCTCAGGAAAGAGATAAACAAATACAGCAGGGTAAAAAGTATTCTGAACATGGAAATCCTGATTTGGAGAGCTGTGGAAGAGACTGGATGCATTTGTGCTTAAGTAGTAAAAGTTGTGCTCCTGTGAGGGAGAGGAGGTTTGGCTCAGAGGAGAGGGGAAAAGATTTACAGCTCTCTGTCTAACCTCGTTACTGTCTGCTGTTCCAGGGTCTGTAAACAATGAACTTCTCGAGTCCTCTCTTCTCACTACATGCCCATTTTGAGAAATAACACCTGCTTGGAAACACAAGCACGCACGTACACGCACACGCGCGAGCACACACACACACACACACACACACACACACACACACACAACAAGGACCCGTGTATACACACACGCCCGTGCGAACACACACACACACACACACACACAAAACAGGCACCCGTGCACACACACACACACACACACAACAAGCACCCGTGTACACACACACACACACACACACACAACAAGCACCCGTGTACACACACACACACACACGCACACACGCACACACATAAAACAAGCACCCGTGCACACACACACACACACACACACACACACACACACACACACACACACACACACACACACACACACACACACACACACATAAAACAAGCAGCCATGCACACACACACACACACACACACACACACAAAACAAGCACCCATACACACACATACACACACATACAAACACACACACACTTATTTGAACCAGCCCGAAAAACCCTTTGAGTGAGACACATTTACAAGCAAAAAAAACACCTTGAAAAAACACTGTCCCCCCAGTCTGTGGCTTACTCACCCGCTTCCTTATCAATGATAGCACTGGCTCTTCGGGCGTCTGAGGAGCCAGCCAATGACGAGTCTTCTCTGTTGCCCTGAGGGGTCAGGAACATTATGTTCATTATACAAATAAGCAACAGTCATGAAAATAAAATCACACTCACAACGACAACAACAGCAACAACAACAACACAGTCATCAAATGGTATTTATTTAGTAGAGAGAGAAAAAAAAGAAAAAAACAGAATATTATCAGGTGTAAAATGATTCCTTAGCTCACAGAGAAGCCTAGGGCAGAGCTGAGGGGTTGTTTCTGCACGCTGAGCCGCTGGAGGTTCTGATACAGCAACTCAAAGAGCGGCAGGTACAGTAAGCAGATGCGGGCTTGTTGGTTCTGTTACAAGCACAAAGAAAAATAAGTCAAAGTGCAAACTAGTGTTAACTTGGAAATGGTAAAACATATTAAACGTTTTATTAAAATTTCACTCTTTTATTAAAAAAACCACACAAACACCCACACCCACACACACGCGCACACCCATCGTGACATTCAGGACAACCGTCTATGGACATGGTCATGACGCAAAATATGTTATTAGACTTGCCAATGATACGGTAATATTACTCATTTTTCTTCCTTATAATTCCAAAAGATAGCTTAACTCACCACTCACCGATTAATGTGTGACAACTCATAAACCCAACATTAGTTAGCTTTGGTATGGAGATATTCTGGCAAAATGTTTTCACTGCATACAGTGTTTATACGTCTGAGTTGATCTAGTCGGAGTTATTTTGACGTTGAGACGGCAGGACAAAACGATATCTATATTAGGACTATCTCAACTGTAAACAAAGGAAATATGGCTCATCCTGGCTCGGAAATATGCGAGCGCGGACAATAGTCTCGAGGTGTATGCACGTTGAATGGGATCAGACATTTGCATAACAGAAACGGCTTATCTTGGCTGACACCGTATATGCTATCTAAGGGTTATTTACTCAGCTCAGGATATGGGGTTTTAAGTTTCCCCCATTTGCATGGGCTTTTCCAATGCTTTGAATTTACGACAGCCAGCCTATGTTCCTGATGTCACGCTAACATCAACTTAGTCCAAACAGGATTTGAGAAAAAGAGAATTGAACACGGAGTGTGAAAAAGTAGGTTTTGTGGGAATTACAGACCTCGGGATTGTGAAACATGTCAGCATATAAACAGAACAAACCTCTCCCAAGTCTACTCTTCTGGAAACATACCCACACACACACACACACACACACATTTACACACATGGGGAGAGGGAGAGTGAAAAAGAAGGGGTCAAAATGGGCATTTTTGTGGATAACTGTGGGATTTTCCCCTCGGTCACCGCCCACGGTGGCAAACCAGCCCAAAACCTGGTTCTCACAGTGCGCGGTCTGGCTGTCCAAACCCTGGCCTGTGAGACCGCTCCGCTTCTGTCCACTGTGCCCTCATGTTACCTGTACTATGTCTCGCTCTCTCTGTTTCTTTCTCTCTCTCTGTCTCTCTTTCTCTCTCTCCCTCTCCCCGATTTTTTTCTTTTCCGGTCGATTTGAAATCTTTGGTGATTTTTTTTTGCTCAGAGGGCCGTCTCACCTTGAAGGCCAGGTACCTATCGTCCATAGCGTGTTTGATCATGAGGTTCTTCAGCACGGCCACGGCTAACTGACGGATGTCTGGGCTCTGCTGCAATCCCTCTGCCACCTCCCGTAGCAGCAAACCCACCAAGAAGTGGTTCTTACAGTACTCCTCGGTTAGGCTGTACTCCAAGCTCTGGTCTGCAATGAAGTATGTAAGTACGTCACCGAGGCCGGTACAGAAACGCGTCGTGCATCACAAAAGGAGATCTATGACACTGGCTTACGTGAGATTTCATATAGGAAAAATAAACACAAACAATCTTTGTTGTTTGTCAGGCAACCAAAATGCATCTCATGCATTTTTAACAGAATAGTACGTATGACAGACGTCTGCGTGTATGTAAGGTGTCCGCGTGTAAACAGCAAACACATGTTACATATCAGATAACAACAGAATCGAATAAATCATTCATAACGGTTGTGGAAGACATCACTTTGCATCCATCACAAAGACACAGCATCATACAAAGCATATGCGCATGATAACTGTCAGTTGAGATTTCTCATACTTGTTGAGACTGTAAAATGAAGACCAAAACTGAGGGACATGTGGAGACAACACAAACTGACAAAAAAAGTTTATGTGGAGAGCACACAAATCTTGGGTTACATTTAAAAAATATATTCGAGAGGGAAGGAAAGTAAGGAATTCATGTATCTATCTCTGTTTTTAGAAGCAGTACTGTACAGTTAGAGTAAATGTCTGTTCCCAGTTTGATTCAAATTCTTCAAAAGTCAGTAACAAGGCAGGGCTCCTCCATTTGAACATGTTGCATTTTTGATTTATCATCTGGTGAAAAAACAAACCCAAGATTTGGCCCCACGTGAGAAATTTCATTTAACATTCTCCTCACTCATACGGCTCAGCTCAGGGGCCAGAAAAGAAAAAGAAGAAGAAAAAAAAAAACCCCCAAACAAACAGAAAACAAAACAAACTAAAAAAAGAAACAGTTCAATGGTTAAAAAAAAAAAACAACAAAATAAAACAAAACAGAACAAGGTAGTTGCGGTTTCAGCCCCAACCTGAAAAGCTACTTTTGTCTCCCACATCAGAAATCCAATCTTTTCCAACTTGACGGCGAAGTGCTTTTTGACAACACAGAGCATACTATGAATGGAAGCCTACGGATGTGAGGTGCAATGTCAGGTAGCGAACTTCAAGGTTAATGAGTGTAGCAGGGGAAATGGCTAGCCAGGCCAGTTAGTGAAGTTATGGTTAAAGGTTAATGCTTGCTCCAGACGAGGCGAAAGTGGTTTTTAAAATGTTGGTCGGCATCACCTACCTATGACGCCAAAACACTCTGCCGCGTACGAAATAAAATCTTGACCACGAGCGAAAAATACAAACAGAAAAGAGAAATGAAACAAAATGAGCATAAACATGCATCGTTGCCAGAATAATCCGTGGGATTACGCAACATCATTTTTAATATCCGCTAAATATGACCTGTTTTGTAATGTTACCTTTTTTTCTAACAAGTGTAAAGTGAGTTTGTCCATTGACTGTGCTAGGACCACAATATGTGATTGTTTTACATTAAGACACAGCCATACCTGTGTATTGTAGCGATGCAGTGTGTGGATATGAATTTGGTTACATTTGAAAACGTACAAATTGTCTCTATCTTTTCAAATTGTCTCTGTAAAATTGTATGTCAACATGTCTTACACAACAGGCACTGCTGAATGGGCACTTCCAACAAAAACAAAAACTGCTATGGATTATAAATTGTAGGGTTTTACCAGCTTTTGAAACGACCTGCAAACACAATGGCACTAACAGTTACACAGGTACTCTGTCCAACTTAACGTAAAGAGTATTTGGCAAATTGTTAGTTGGGGTCTGGAGGTGAGAATAAGGGTGATATCCAAAGCAGGGGGCGGGGTGGGGGGTGTGTATGGAGGCTTTCTGCTGCAGGTGGGTGCAGTTTGGGGGGAGGGGGTGGGGGCAGCCATGATAACAGTGACATGGAAGTGTCAGACTGAGGGAAAAAAAAAAAAGAAAAAGAAAACCTACCCTGCACTCTCTGTAGCTTGGTTCTGCCAAAAGCCATGGGCAGGTTAAGAGGAATGTAGTGTTCGTGATTACACACAGTCATGAGAAAGTCAAACTTCATCTCTGTCAGCACCTGCCAAAAAAAAAAAAAAAGAAAGAAAAAAAAAAATCAATGGTATATGTTATTGTGGCATATCAACAGCTGTAGAGATGAATAATTTAAACTATTAGACAGAAAAAATATGATGTTCTAGCAGGTTGTGACAGGGCCAAAACAGTAGTTAAATGCAATTTCACGCTTTCAAAGTTTTGGCTCATCTCATGCCAATGACAAAGGACAAAGTGTCACCACTAGTCAAGATCATAACAGCTCAACTGTTTGCATGGTGCTTCAGCTGAGCTCACAGAAATGTCGTCACTTTTTCGCGTAAAAGATTAATACAATCTCGTTCGAAAGGCCAAAAGACATCAGTCCCCTTGTATAAATATATATTACACCTATGCGCTTTCTCAAAGTACATGCACCAAAGATAAGAAAAGGGCCATACAACAGGGCCAATTCCAGAGGAACTGCTATGAACACGTCGCAACGACTTGTGATAAGGGAGAGAAGAGACTTTGGGCCCTAGACAGACAGGAGCTACATATGGGCGACATTTTGTATCTTAATGAATTATGATGATAAGGGACTTACAGGTCAGGGAGAGCCATTTCCTGTACTTATACATGGAGCAGGAGCAAAGTCTAAATATTTAACAACCATTACCAAATCACGGACGACAACAAGTGCTTGAACAGAGAGACTTACACTTTGACCTCTGCAATCTCTCCACTGGGCAAATCCTCCCAACATACTGAACCTCAGTGTGTAAACAAGTACAGTTTACGTTTACAGTAAACATTTATATTCTTTCTGAAGTATCAGAAAGAATGAGTTTACTGTGAGAATTAGTGAAAGTGCTTCCAGAAATGGCTTTAGTATTGTTTGTAGCCAAAAGCGACGGTCTGAGAAGCGTAGCGTGGTCCCTGTGCATCACTGATTATGGTATTAAAAATACTCGATTTTCAGAGGCCCTTTTAAGCACCCCGACGTTTGCAACTTTACGGACGAAGACGAGCCACGAGGACGCTGTTTGCTGTGTTTACTGAGCGGCACGCTGATAGGTGACTTGGGCGTGGAGTGCTAGTTTGCATTTGCCTGTGCAAAACAAGGGATGCGGAACACACAAACAGAATCAGTCTGCTTTGTGACGCTATCGGTTTGAATTGTACTATGATATGATGGCACTGATATGACCATAAAATGAAAATAACCCCCTGGAAAAAGGCTGAGTGTGCGTGTTGTGTGTGTTTCCAGGTAACAAAGGGAACATAGGACGACGTGATATTCGCTCACACGCGAAAGCAGACGCCCTTAAAATATAACACTAGTGCTATTGTTTTTTCTAGCAACAACAACAACAACAACAACACATGATAATGGATCTGCTTTATATCACACCATAATTTTGCATAGCTATTTTTCTCATAAAATGAGCATATAACTACACTGTGCAAACTGCTACCTACACAGTTGTAACAGTTACAGTGGACTACGGAGCTTAATTTGTTCCCAGTAATAGCTATTGGAAACACTTAATACAACAAGGGCTAACAACAACAACAATAATAATAATAATAATAATAATAATAATAATAATAATAATAATAATAATAATAATACTATGAACCTGACCACCACAGGTAAATATGAGGGCCCAGTAGACTTGCTGAATAAAAGTAATGGGAATCCTGGCACTCATTTTTCATAACCATGTTGTAAATATGCCTAGCAGTGACTATATAGGCATTATAAAGCAGCGCCTTTCTTGACGTCTGTTCCTGAAAGATGTTTTGCTGTACCGGATCAGAGCATGCTATAAAGACATACTAAAGACATATGATAACTCTGTTGTTTGAACATACCTTAGGATCTTTGAGGCTGAATCCACACATATAGTCGTTTATTAGGCTAAAGACAAATCCTCTGTTCATGAAACTTAGGCATCGCTATGGAGAGAAAAGACATCTGTAAATCCCATTCATAGAAATCATCAAAGCTGATTCAAATGTTTTTATGCCATACACAGTTAAGACAAAAATCATGCGAGACTAATCCTGTTTTTAAGTAGTACAAACAATACCTTGGAAATGCCTGAAATAATAACCGTAGTAAAGAAGAGCCAGTTCCCTCCAGGAGAGTCAGGGTTTGGACAGACATACTGTCTTAAACTCTACTCAAACCGGTTTTGATCATTAAAGAGCTCAAATGTCAGATCAGGTCTGCAAGAAGCACAGCTTCCCAGAAGAAGAACTGGCAATCCTTTGGGTTAGTTCTGGATAAGACATTAGCTAAATTTAGGTTGGGTTAAGACTTTGAAAAAATATGTTATTATCGCCAGATGATGCCTTGATGAAGCTGGCCAGGCTGATGTTGACGCATCGGGCCTCCTCTGGAATCTCCACGTGACGGATGGTTATGTGAGGCATGATGGACAGCAGCAGGGACTGCAGGACCTGATGGAGAGAGTCTGGAAACCTCTGGGCGCGAGGCATCTAAATGGAGAGTGACGAGATGGTCAGCGGTAAAAACCTGTTACGAGGTTTCACCTGGATTTCTCTACACCTTAAGAGCTTGGAGTGTTTCACGAGACAGGATTTTTCAAAGGGTTTCTTTTCTTTTTTTTTTTTTTGTGAAAGAGCAAACTTTTTCTGTTCCTTATTCTTAAATTTTCTGCTCTGCTTGAGTGACTGCAGCTTACTACTCCGCCCTCCCCCAACCCCCTCCCCTCCTCCCTCCCCTTCCTTTCCTCCCCATCACCGCTGCTCATAAGTCTACGTCTCACCAGATTACCCAGTGGGCCCACGTCTAAGGATTGCTTCCTTCACAGCTCAGATGGGGCAAATGAGGCTAACATATGTTTCCTGTGACACATCTGAAACCAGCCTTGGTCATAGCAGACTAAGAGCGGTGTGAAACCTTCCAGACTGATGCAATGTGCAACGTGATGGGAAATGAGCGCTATCTGTGTGGTCAGTTGTCTTACTGACCGGGGCCGAATGCGTCAGCCAATGTGGGCATGCTTAATTCTATTCTCTTGGACCCCTCACTGTGTCACCTTGCCACTGCGCAACACTACCTTAAATGAGCCGACCCATCCTCATTGCCACCTCCCTCGTCCTGCTTTTGTTGTCATTATTTTGTCTTTTTGCTGGTATATTTTCTTTTGTATTATTATTGTATTAGTTGTAATTGCCAACTGGGTCAGCACCTATTGCACACTTGACTGGGTTCTAGATGAACTTGAAACTTTAACGGTATGAGTAATGTGGAGGAATTTAAACGGAAATAATCAGCCTGGTGGAAAGGCGGCCACTGTGTTCATAAAACACAGTCCCCGAGATAAACACCAGACTTTCTATTGTCAAACCCAGAAACGTAATGATATAAGACTCTAGCTTCCTCTGAAAATGATGTATGGGTGCCAAAGATTACACTAAATACACTTAGCAGAACAGGACTAAGAGGCACATGTAACCCGAAGAATACGTGTGGCACTCCTAAACGAATGCGTCTTAAGTTTGAGCCGAGTAATGTTATGCAGCATACGTCTTACGGATGAGGAAGTGAACACACCTTTCAGGAAAGGGGCAAACCACAGAGTCAAGCGAACTACAGATAACAGGAGAAAGCTATTTGCATACTCTGGTTAGTTCTGGAATTTTACCTCCAGCAAAAAGCCCCCAGTGAGCACCGACATGGTAGTTGGGGCAAAGTTTCTAAATGAATAGCGCTCTGTGTTTGAGGGACAGAATATTCAACGAATGCATGGCTAACAAATGAACTGTTAATAACATTTAAAGAGAAGGGAAACTGCACACCCTGCTCAGGTTAGATGAATCTGCCTGCCTGCACAGCTACACTTGAATGTGTGTGTGTGTGTGTGTGTGTGTGTGTGTGTGTGCGTGTGTGTGTGCGTGCGCGTGTGTTTGTTGGTTAGTTAGTTTGTTATTGCAGTGTTTTTGGTTACCCATGTGGCATAAGCTGTCTAAGGACATTACTGGTTTTTTTTTTGTCATGGTACAACAAAGACTTCACACACAAACCTTCATTCTGTTCCCCTCTTGTAGATACTGTGCCATTGATTTGGCCATGGTCTCGAAGAAGAACCAGGAGTACTGTGCGAGAAAGAGAACAGAACCACTAAGCTGGGTAAACAGAGCCATAAATACCCTGCTACGAATACACTAGAACGACAACGTTGTCAAAATGCTCCAACCTGAGTCTCAGGGTCAGAATACAATTCTGTGTGTGGTGTCCTGCTTTGGCTATTAACATGAAGAAACCTTCCTAACTGCTTGGGTATTTCCACAGCGGTGAAAACATATCCCTCTAGTGAATTTCTGGACTCATTCATGCCGGTATGTACGGGGTAAGCATATGCCGTACAGCAATATAAACTGTGAATGACTGAGTCATCCCCGTTTGGAAACTATAAAAAAAAAAACTGTAATAATTCCCTCAAGGGAAAACCACAACTCTAATGACTTGAAGCTAAAGTTAAGAAGAGGTCAAAGAAGTTAAGAGGGTAGAAATATTTTTTGTGTTAAGACATGACAAGGAGCTTCACATCATTTGACTGTTATGATCATCTTGACACATTTTTGAGAACATTTTAATAACTTGAAGACGGTTATTTCGAGCATTATATTAGTTTTGCACAATCTGTTTCCCTGTTGCCCACGATTAAAGTTAAATCATTAAGAATGGATAGAGAAAAAGCAAAGAAGACAACCGGGAAAAAAACATTTCCGTTTGAGTGTGCTGAGCCAACATGCCTCTATACCGCCACCTGCCATGCAGAGCGGGAATAACTTTTCATGCAAAGGATGAAACAGAGGGCCCATTCCTAAGGGATATGCAATTACTGCTCCATCAGCTTGAAATGAAGTAAAACACACACACACACACACACACACACGCACATAAAAAACAGAAATGAAGACAGAAATATGATCTAGATATGTTCAAGCCTAAACAAATCCTTACAGAGGTCAAAATACAACTGAGAGAGTACACACACACACACAGAGACACAGACACACGGACACACACTCACAGACGGTGCTTACCTTGAGCAGTTTGTTGCAGGTGTTGAAGTCTGCAGTCTGTTTGAGTATGGCAGTGACTGCTGTGGCTAAGACCTCATGTGTAGTCATTGACGTGCCTGCTACTGTGTTGTTGGTTTGAAACACATACTGTAGATGCCCAAAAAAAAACCCAAAAAGGTATTAAATGCACGTTTCCTCTGAAGTGTCTGTTGTCTTATTTGACAATTATATGATGTGACCATCACTTCAAGATTCTGGATTCATGTGACATACAAACGAAACAATAAAATGCGCTAGTGTACATTGTAATGCGACACGACACAGCCCAAAAGGTAAATAAAATCAAGGATCAAGGATATCTTTACTGTCCCCGAGGGGCAATTTGTTGTGCAAACGGCAGAGGCCGCTCAACAATAAAAAATACACTACATGTGGAAAAAATACACTATAAAATAAATAAATGAATAAATAAATAAAAGCAACATAAAAGTCCATAAAAATCCTAAAAAATAAAGTAAAAGGCGATAACCACAGCTTAGAAATCACACTGAGCTATTTAAAAAGCCAGTGGTGACTGGGACAGATGAGTTCTTGGATCTGTTTGAGATCTTGACTCTGAAATGCCTTCCAATGTTTTATGTTATGTTCTTTTACGTAAACTGACTCCACACCTTGAGAAATGAACGCAGGTAGTGCTCCAGTCCCTCCTCATGACAGCGGGAAACGACGTGAATGATCACCCTGTGGGAAGAGCTCTGTGTTACTCATGTTATACTCACTGTACTGAACAAACAAACAAACAAAGCACTGATGCCCACCAACTCTACTCATCTCTACTAATGCTGGTCTTTGCCTGCGATCAAAGGCCAATATCAACAATGACATTGTTCTCCTTAACCAGTATTTTTGATCTAACTACCCATCTGTTCATGCATTCATCTGCCCATCTCTTTATCACGAGTGTCATGGCAGTGACGGGAGACAGACTGACCGGGTGGAGTTGACAGCTATCTCTTGTGGTTCTTTGCTTGCTGTGGTGAGGACGTGGAAGAGCTGTATCAGCACCGTGGGGAGGAACTGAATGATGACCTGAGTCTCCACCGCATGAAGGCACTGACACAGGGAGCAGAGGGGTGGAAAAAAAAAGGGAATGAGCAAAGGAGTAAAGAGGAAAAGAGGGTCAATGAGAGTGTTAGTGCATAAAAGAGTGAGTGAGTGAATGAGAGAGTGAGTGAATGAGTGAGTTAGAGAGTGAGAGAGTGAGTGAATGAGTGAGTTAGAGAGTGATTGAGTTAGGGAGTGAGTGAATGAGTGAGTTAGAGAGTGAGTAAATGGGTGAGTCAGTTAGAGAGTGAGTGAATGAGTGAGTTAGAGAGTGATTTAGAGAGTGAGTGTATGAGTGAGTTAGAGAGTGAGTAAATGGGTGAGTGAGTTAGAGAGTGAGTGAATGAGTGAGTTAGAGAGTGATTGAGTTAGGGAGTGAGTGAATGAGTGAGTTAGAGAGTGAGTAAATGGGTGAGTGAGCTAGAGAGTGAGTGTATGAGTGAGTTAGAGAGTGAGTAAATGGGTGAGTGAGTTAGAGAGTGAGTGAATGAGTGAGTTAGAGAGTGATTGAGTTAGAGAGTGAGTGTATGAGTGAGTTAGAGAGTGAGTAAATGGGTGAGTGAGTTAGAGAGTGAGTGAATGAGTGAGTGAATGAGTGAGTTAGAGAGTGATTGAGTTAGGGAGTGAGTGAATGAGCGAGTTAGAGAGTGAGTAAATGGGTGAGTGAGCTAGAGAGTGAGTGAATGAGTGAGTTAGAGAATGAGTGAGTTAGGGAGTGAGTGAATGAGTGAGTTAAAGAGTGACTGAATGAGTGAGTTTGTGAGTGATTGTGCGAGTGAATGAGAGCGACTGAATCAGTGAGAAAATGAGTCATCAAATGCATGAGTTTCACAGTGAGCACTGCAATACATCTGAGACAAGTAAGGTCCATTAGAGAACATAATATGACTATGTTTACAAATCTCCAATATTTCAGAAAAAGACATCACTGCATGACCTCATTTCATACACTCGGATATGACATAATTTGACGTGTATGATGGCTGTGTCACAAATATCACTCGTGGGTTTTTTTTGGTTAAACCTTTAGATCTGAGCGCTTGTATCTCACCTTTAGGTACTTGATAAGTTCTGCTGGATTCCCCTCAGACCCTGATCTCATCAGCTGGCAGTGCTGAAAAAAGTTGTGAAGATGCAAGTCCTACAACAAAACAACAAACAAACATGATAAACGATGATAAATGACGTAACATTGCTGCGATCAGCCCATGAATCAGTGTCATCTGCTCATAGTACATCAATGTCAGGAGATACCATTCGGCACTTTTCTGACGTAAGTTATCATTATAAACAAGGACAACCCTTTCATCGTAAGGCATTTAAAAGAGAACAGCATGGTGCTAAAACTGCTCTGTGTGTTTGATCAGTAGTCATATACTAAAGTGATTTACCTGAGTGTATATTGTTGATGCAACATGGGTCTTCACTTTGAAGAGTGGTTTGCCATTTTCCACCCATTTGATGTCTGGAGCTGACTGTCAGAGGAAAGGCACAGACAACACGACCGTTTAAAACAACAACAACAACAACAATAACAACAACAAAAAAAACACACTAATCACTTCAAACAGTCCACTCTTTAAAATACTCACAGCAATATCAGCTAATTCACTGATACACAGACAAAAAAAGATAGATAAATTAGATAATGACAAATTTTTTTTTGTTTTTTTTTAACACATTGAATTCAGGACTTTGGGGAAAAGAGGTGCAGAACTGAAACCATCTGTGGTCCTAAAGACATAAAGGTGCTAATCTTTTTTCTCACGGGGGTGATATCGTACAGAAGGGCCAGAAAACACTGTCGAGTATCAGCCCTTAGGTGACTGTAAAGGGACTCTGGCCATTGTTCTGGATAAAAAATGTGGCATGAACTTGTTGGCTCACCTTCTTGGAGTCTTGGTTTTTGTCATAGAGGTAGCCTGAGGGGAGATTAGCAGCGACAGGAAGCTGCAGTTCGACAGACTGCATCCTGCCGTCTTTCAGCAACGGAGCCCATGAGTAGCCCACTGTGGATACAGACAACAATGTTTACGTTAGGTTAATACATATAGCCAAACAGAGCAGCATAATCTGTCATAATGTACACAGAGAAAACTAAAAAAATGAAAGTATGTGCATATTAGACACATAGACAATTCCTAAACACCAAACTGAACATCTTTTACAGCACGCATTTTATACCTGAGTGTGCGTCACATAAACTCACACACACGCACACACAGAGAGAGAGAGAGAGAGAGAGAGAGAGAGAAGGCCTTACCCAGAGACTCAACCCCTTCTCTTTTTTTGGTGCCGGTTTTGCTGCTTGGCTCACAGCTGATGTGGTAGAAAGTGAAAAGCACATGGTGTTTCTTTTGGATGTGGACAGGCAGCTCCATCTTAATCTACATCAGGAAAGTCAGACATAAACACACACAGCCTAACCACGAATGTCACGTCAAAACATTTATAAACAACCTGCATAACCTCAAGACCACTTCGCCACCGCTATGCAAAATCATATTGAGGCAAACTCATGATAAACAAACACACAGTAACAAAATATTTCAGCATGGTATGTAACCCCTGTGTATAAATATGCTCTAACTATGCATAAAATTCCCATTTTTGTCTAAACTTTGAAGGAAATAATTACGTAAATGCTGTCAGAACACAAAAATGCACAATTATGTCAGAAAGACAACACTAATTTCAGCGGAAGCAATTCTATACATGACCACCAGGTGGCAGTAAGGCATTGTGTCCAGAGAACCAGAGCCAGGCAGCATCTTTGCCCAAGTGCCCTGTGCCGGAAGGAATGACGTGAGAGATGATGACATCATCAGCCTCTGAGATTAGTCTGCTATAAAACCCTGAGACGGAGGAGGGCATTCGCTAATTTTCTTTCTGCCGCATAAGTGATTCCATTTAAAAAATTTAGAAGGAGTCTAAGTATATACATTTAAAAAAAAGGATAGAATAGCTTCACTTTCTTCTTCTTCTTCTTTTTTTGGGAATAGTTAAAGGGTTGCATTGTACAAAACTAACCACAGATTGTAGTTTTAATCTTTTTTAAGACCTGCTGAGGCATGAGTGCCAAATCACTCCCAATCTTGTGTGACAACTGTACTCCAACATTTGACTCCTTTGTTTTGACAAGGCTCCCAAAAAACAAGAAACCTCTCTCTGTCACTAAGAGAAAAGACAAGACTTTCAAACTGGTGTCTAATCCACAAGATGGGCCAGATGGCTTCCCATTTTCAATCGCTTGTTCATAACCTTGCCCTTAATTCACCTTTCCAGAATGTTCTCCTTACTGGCAGCAGGGCTTAATGTCTTATTACTCAAGCGTAAGGAGAATCTTGACTCTCAGACTCTAAGATTTTGTGAAGATTACAGGCAGTACACAAGAGCATAGACAGTATCACAACACTTGAGTGGAGAAAACTCACGAAAAATCACAATTTATGACAGTGTGGAAATTTGTTCAAATTGTTTTCCAATTTTACATTTGTATGACATTAGTCATGTATTTAATGCGTGAAGTTTTCTAGAAATTTCCCCAATCAGGGTTACTGATTTGTCCTGATTTGACTATTTCTACTGCAGGTTGGCTTGAGTGGTATTGCCGTGGTAACGAGTGACTGACCTCATCGTAGAACTCTGGGTTCTGATTGTGATGCAACACCGCCGCAAATGCACTGCTAGTGAAAAGTGGCTCTCCTGGTTTGCCGTAGATGCACTGAAACAGAGCCATTAAAATTAGTCATCATTCTATCAACGGGAAACAGCAGACTTTGGTAAGAAGGACCAAATGAGCATTTTAAAAGTAACTGAGCTGTACGAGTGATGTATACATCATTACGGTGTGTATACACTGTGTGTTTGCCTACATTTGTTCTTCTAACACAGATTAAAAACTAACAAAACAGAAAAGATGGTTAAGCCCTAACAGAGAAAAGATCATTTTGACTTCTATGTTATGAGCTTCAGCATTAAGGTACTGAGTGGAACAACCTTGAATCCAAATCAATGTTTAGGGATAACTCTTAAATCTCTAAATCTGAAACACAGTTAGTTATTAAATGGCTAGTCTGTGAACTGGACACAGCAAAGCTCTCTGGAGGGCATAGGATTAGACACTGCGTGAGAAAGGGACCGCCTTTAGGCACTGACCCTGGATCAGCGCATTCATCCTCATCCCTGAGCTTAATCAAAGCAATCTCCGAAGCGAATCTGATACCAGGTCTGTGCTTTAAGAGCAGTTTTAGACCAACGCTAAGCCCGAGCATGTGATTTGGAAATCTCGGCCAACAAACGAGGTCCGGAGGGCACGGCACAGATTTTGGCAACACGGACCAGAGACCAGCTTACAATTCCTGGGTAATCAGCTAAGGCAGATTAAACCCACTAACGGGAAGATAAGTCCACGAGTCAAACGGGCACATTAATTAATACACTAACGACTTATGGCAGCCCAAATTGCCAAGACTGTCTAGAGACGCACCCTATGACAGAATACAAGAATAAGAAACTAATTAACAGCTAACAAGGGGAATTATGCACACACAGGCTGCAGAAACTGCTCCATTTACAGTTTACATAAATTCAACAACAGCGATGACAGGTTTGGCTCCTGGTGAACTCTACACTCTTGGATTCAGCACCCTGAGAATATTCTGGAGGCTCATAAACGCTTTGTAAGTTCTTCCAGAACGCCTGGGACCCAGTGTTGCTGCCATGCTAACGTTACTAGCCCCACATGTCCTCACTCAGGGAGATGAAATCTCCAGAGATGGTTTATCCCTGGCATCTGATCAACTCTATGTAAATATTAATAGTTTCTCTGTGCATTGTCTCAAGCTAGTTAGAAAAACTTTTTTCTTTCCCTAGGCCTTTGTTTATGTGAACAAGCTTCCATTTCTCTCTCTCACTCTCTCTCTCTCTCTCTCTCTCTCTCTTTCGCTCCGTCTGGTGGAAAAAATAACTTCAGTGTGCGTTTATGGAGGTTTCTACCCACAAATATTTTGAGCTCTATTTGAATGTGAGGATACACAGGGAATGAAGGGGGGAGGGAAGAGAAAGATCATGAGATCATTATTTCTCAGCTGCCAGCAGCAAGGTCGGGCTTTCTCACCATTTCTCCCTTCTCTTTTTTCCCTCCTCTTCCTTCTGTAGACTCAACAATATGTACTTTACGCTCAGTTTTAGCTACTCTGTGTTCATCAGCAAACAGTGGGTCGCAATACTAATTTTAGTACCGTACAAAACTCATTCACCTAGTAAGACCAGAAAGAAATTAGATATACAATATACAATCAAAATTATACCACATGACACAAAATGGTAAACACCACATGACATAAAATGGCAAAGATAATGATTTCTTTCAGAACTTCACACTAGCTTGGATTTCATGCTCACCTTCAGTGGACTGGCCCCTTCTTCATCTGAGTCTTTGAACTGGATACATACAGCTATATTCCTTGCCTAGGGGGAGTAACACACAGCAAAGTCAGTTTCAGTTTATGAAAAGGGAAAAAAAAATGTGTGCTTGGAAAAGTTTAACCTCGCTGTAATACTCTCACAAACGCTGCATTTCTTTGTCGTGTTCCTGACTCTAGTGAGTGAAAACTCAGATAAAAGATGCCAAAACAGCTGACTGTATCCTAGCATTTCCAATTCATTTAATGCGGCTGACAAAGTGCTAATGTAAGCCAATCTGTTGTTTACATCAGTGGTGTCTGGTCTCAAGGCAGTCAACAGACTTGTATCACATTCATTGTAGCCATCACGGATTGAGAGAGATTTGATAGACGACAACCTTCATCAAACTAAATCACTTTGAAGTGCATTCACTCTGGGGGCATTCAAACAAAGGAAACTGGAGAAGGAAGTCATTTGTAATAAAGGCGCTTCACTCCACTCCACTGTGGCTTCACCTTGGCAAATGTCTTCTGGTTGTCGTATTTAAGCAGCTGGGGGTAGATATAAAGCTGATGTTTATAGACTGTGAAGGGTTGGAGATACTTGGCCTCTTCAGGGACAAATTCGTCGACCTCTGTGGACACCCTCTCGCACCCCTCCTCAAAAGGCTTGACCGGTAAATAGGAGGAGGTGACCGAATCTGAAGAGGGCGGATCGATTTTTTAATTTCAGACTTAGAGGGGATCATCAAATCAATCGTTTTTTTTGTTTGTTTTGTTTTTAGTTATTAGAAAACCACACGATGCAAATAGAAGACACTCACTTGAGAGGTCTGGAGGCACACATTCAATGGTGACATTCAGCTGTCCTGGAATAATCTGCAGTTTGCTCTTCTCTGGCCTGAGAAAAATAGCAGATTGCTGCTTGTTATCTCTAATGTGTCATGTTACAGCTGAACACCAAACAAACACACGCGCACACACACACACACAGCGAGAGAGAGAGAGAGAGAGAAAAAAAAACCTCACTTCCACACAATCACACTTACTTCCTGATGTCTGCTAGTAGCTTGATGAGGTCATCGCTCGAGATCTTGCTGCTGTCCTGGCGGTAGAGGGGAGAAAATTTGCCATCCATATCCAAACTGCCCTGTTCATCTTTAAACACCTGCCTTAAACACACGACAGCAAACAGTTCGTTTAATGTCAGGAAAGGAAATGTGTTCTTAAAAAAAAAAACAACTTCCAGGTTTCGTTATATTTGATTTTAATTACACTTCATTCAACATAAATGAACTTAATTCAAACGTGGAGACTACAATAAAAATATGTTTACCTGTTTAAAAATGAATCTTAAATGATTTCTACAACTGCTGTTGGACAAGGCCTCACTGTCTAAGAAAGCATGAACGAGTCAAACCCTCTCCTTTATTTAAAAATGCTCAATCTATACTTTACTGTGACTGAGCCCATGCTAACCCTTTAAAAGTTTCCCGTCTACTTCTGCAGTTCACCACAAATGCACTTCTATAAACAGTGAGACACTGAGGTGTGGAACAGAAAGCTTAATTTGAACAATATAACTTTCCACAAAAAAAATCTCTTGTGCTTGTGTGTCTTCCTACATTCTGGTAGAATATCTCCAGTAATGGAATGGAATGAGCGAGTCACATGACACGAGGCCTCGTTCGTCTATTCAACCCTCTCATCACACACAGGAGTCTCTAGAGGGGGCATGGCTTACTTGGCAGCCCAGGCGAAGGGCATCCGGTACTGGCCCAGCCTCTGGCATGTCTGCTTGGCAGCCTTCAGAACCTTCTGAGCCGTCTGGACGAACACAGAGAAGAGAAAAACCAATGGAAGACAGATCAAGTCAAATACAAAGCATAATGCTATCTCATCTATTCTCCGCGTCGTACGTGTCCTTACTGGCTCTCAGGCTTGTCAAAACAGGAAGATACTTTGTATTTACTGATGATAACAAGTGAAAGAATGCTTGTTATACAGCGCCAAAAGTTTAAGATAGGAGTCAACAAATCGCTTGCCTGATACAGTCTGGGTGGCGGAATAAACAAACAGTTTACGACTGCTGCTGTTATTTATTTATTTATTTTTTTCGATTGCCTGAAATAGACAGAGTGAATTCTGGGGCAGTGGAACAGTTGTGCTGATCTGATAATCGGAAATGATCTGGATGGTGAATCTAGGTGGAATAAAGTAACATAACCCTGATCTGGCCACGCGACTCCTCTTCAACTCGAGAGGGCACAGCGCTGTTTGGTCGCGGTGTGTTTACTGTGGGCCTGAGTCTGCTGTCGTGCGTTCGTCTGTAATGTGCTGTGAGTGAAGTGAGGGAGAGCAGCAGACCTTGCTGACGTCTGAGGTTTTGATGTATGGTTCTGCGCAGTGTGTTATGCCGTTCTGTAGAACCTTCTCCACGCGGGCCACCAGGAAGATGTCGGTGTGGGGATTGGTCACCGAGAAGATGCCCTGCGACGAACAGACGTGTAGTAAGATTCACAGTGCACTCACTCCTCAAACACAGTTACAGATCACACATTCATAAAACGACGGGATCTTCTCATCCCAAATTCTGGTGTAAGCGTATCTTTGCTGCATAAACTTAGCAGAATTAGACATAAGCACGGTAGAAACAGTAGAAAGAAAAAAGCTACCGCTTCGACTCTGTGTTTAATAGAGCTTAAAATACCCTTTTCGGGTATTCGACTCTTTTTAACGGAGGGAAGTTTTTGCCTGCTAGCACAGTGCTCTTTCATCTCTTATTTATGAAACGTCATCAAGCCTCATTTCTCTATGGCCTCTGCACTAATATGCCTCAACCACTCAGCTACGGCGGGAAACCAGCACTATTTTGGGGACAGTGAGAATAGGCCAGTGCTTTCTTCAACCACACAGACACACACACACACACACACACACACCTAAATGTTTTTGTTTTGTTTTTCTCAGGGTGTGGAGAAGAGTAGACTCTCAAAATACACAGGAGAGCAAAAAATGGTTTGAAACGTAGTTAAAATGGGATGTGTAATGAAAATATTTACACAATCCACACAAGTGCACACACACACACACACACACACTCACACACACGCACGCACGCATGCACAGCAGTGTTAATCTGAGTATGGAACATGAATCAGGGGGTAATACTCGATGACTTGTCTTACACACCCTGTGAACATCTGTCAGCTTTCTTAACACAGGAAAAGCTTCCTGTGACTGAACTTTGACTCAGACCATCACATAAAATAATAATCCCCGCTGTTACAGTATTTGCTGTTAAGAGTGGCTGTTCAAACACACACAGCCCACAGCAGTGTCTTATGAGAGATTAGGAAGAGTTTGAAGGTCGTTCCTGAGCCACACCCAGCAGTACCTAAATTGCATGTTACATCCGTCAGTCTGCAATCAAACAGCGATCAAGGGAGCCTCCTTTCTCTGTGCACTAAAACATGCCCTAGCGTAGCATTGCGCTAAATAGCACACTAGCTTTCCAAGAAATGCTTCAGGAAAAGTTAGATTTATATTTTATGTTGATAAGACAACATTTTTTTTTCCCAAAATCTTTACTCCTCCTTTCCCTAGAATTCTTTTTTCTCCCTTTTTCACTAATCTTATTCTAAGGTCTCCAATCCTCTAGTCTGTTTGTGTGAGTGTGTGTGTGCGTGCGTGCGTTCGTGTACGCGCGCTAAGCGCTGTGTTTTGTTGCCAGGCTCTGTTCTGTGCTAGTTCCAGTTAGCCACGTCATATTTCCAGCAGCCTGGCTGTGCAGGCAGGGGCCTGTCATTGTACGGGCTGTGATTTAGTGCAGAGAGCTGATGCTGCGGAACAAAGCTGCTAACAGCCCCAGCTGCCTCCGCCCTCGGCCTCGCGCTACCTGGACAGACACGCTTTTCACATTTACATGTGAAATATCGCCAACGCGCGCTAGCGCCGACGCGCACTGGCTCAAATAATCTGTGTTGTGTTATTGATCCACGCTGCTAAGAACCATCTCTAAAACCTGATTTTTTTAAAGCTAAGTCTTGGGTTTTCTGAAAACCTGTAAAAACATTTATATTTTCAAACCGTTTCCTGTGAAAAGGATCGTAAAAAGAAAAATGTCTGCCGCAAAACTGCCTTCGCTAAGTTTATTGAAGGCTACTTAAGAACCACAAATACCAAAGCGTTTTCTCAAGTGCTCCTCTCTGCGCTAAGATGGTGTTGTTACACAACATGCAGGGGACATGTATTGTGTGTGTGCATGCCACACTAATCCATATGGGATTTGCACATATGACAGGGTCAGCATAAAGCTCCAGGGCTTTACAAGCATCGATGAAGGGAAGGTGAATCAGCCGACTGGTCACCGTTTTCTGCCCTCCGCAGTGAAGTGCAGTAAAGACCACAGGCATGCGCTGTGCCGACACCCGATCCGTTATTCTGCACCACTATGAAATGAGGGATCCTCTCAGCAGTAATGTGTAGAGAGTAATGTCTCTCTCTCTCTCTTTTTTTTTTTTTATTCCACACATGTTAAGGACACAGGCCTTCTTGAACAAACTGCTGTGATTTAACTGCTCCTGGAAGCACCCTCTTACTTCACACCAAACATAAACCTTTGATTTATTTGTTTGTTTGCAGAGGAAAGCTTTCATAACTATATGCTTACTGAAGCAACAAATGATCAGATGTTCTTTGGTTACCGAGTAAATGATCAGATGTTCTTTGGTTACCGAGTAAATGATCAGATATTCTGTGGTTACCAAGTAAATGATCAGATATTCTTTGGTTACCGAGTAAATGATCAGATATTCTGTGGTTACCAAGTAAATGATCAGATGTTCTTTGGTTACCGAGTAAATGATCAGATATTCTTTGGTTACCGAGTAAATGGTCAGATGTTCTTTGGTTACCGAGTAAATGATCAGATGTTCTTTGGTTACCGAGTAAATGATCAGATATTCTGTGGTTAACGAGTAAATGATCAGATGTTCTTTGGTTACCGAGTAAATGATCAGATGTTCTTTGGTTACTGAGTGAATGATCAGATATTCTTTGGTTACTGAGTAAATGATCAGATATTCTTTGATTACCGAGTAAATGATCAGATATTCTGTGGTTAACGGGTAAATGATCAGATATTCTTTGGTTACCGAGTAAATGATCAGATGTTCTTTGGTTACTGAGTAAATGATCAGATATTCTTTGGTTACAGAGTAAATGTTGTTTGACCTATCTCTCACTGCTTCCTTTTAAAAAAAAATCACTTTTATTCTATTGCAGAAGAAAAGTGTGGGTTAGGAATATTTGCAAAGCTCACTAATTCACTTTGAGTCCACACACAACTCTGTGTGAGAATACTAGTGACTAGGTTACTACAGAATTATTCTGCAGTTTTCTCGTCGAAAATTCAGTGAATTCAGAATTCAGTGTTAACTGCAGAACATTCTAAACTGTGAGGTATTGTGCCCTTACCTGTGTGGGGAAACGGAGCAGAGACTCAGGCACCCTCTGGAGTATGGGCAGTCCATTGCTGTTACCTTTGACCCTGTCACCTTCTCCTCCTCCTCCTCCATTTGTGCCCTCGGGGTCTGTGGGTGTTAGCGGGGAGGCCTCTGTTAGCATCTCCCTCACACAGGGAGGGTTCAGATCCACGTGAAAGTCCGCTGAGATCTTGCAGCCCTTGGCGACGTCAAACAAAGCCAAGCTAATGAAGAAAGGTTCCACCTGGACGCAGAGTGAGAGGTGAAAGGTGGTGTTTTCCTTAGTGAGACATGGTAATATTTCATTTCAACATGCTGAAAACCTAATCTTTCATTGCACTGTATATATTTTGTTTGATATAACCCCTGTCTTATCAGGTTTCACTACAGCCTTAATAGTTTGAGACTGTTTTCTATGGCTATAAAGACTGAATGTTTCACAGTAACTTTTGGATAGAATTATTATAAGTTTTATGAAACTCAACAGCTTATGCAACTACACAAGCTTGATTCCCCACGAGTCCATTCCTGCTCTTGCCAGGAAGTGTGAAGAACGTCTGATTTTGGGAGTGTGTGTGTGTGTGTGTGTTTGTGTGTGTGTGTGCGTGCGTGTGTTTCAGGGAGGGAGGGTGCCACAAGTTCCAAACCACACCAAAGTCTGCCAAAATTTTTCTTCCAAGCCTTTTAAAACACACCACAGAACACTGAGATATTCATGACTGTCTCTTATATCAGAGACAAACCCACTGTGATATGCAACATATTCAGAAACACTACAGAAGACTCTAATGTATCCCAGAGCATAAATGCCTCCCTAAAACATTACCCTTATTGCCAATCTCAGTGCCTGCGTCAAAGCTGAAGTAATATCGATTGGGCAAGAGTGGAAACTGCAACTGGATTACAGCAGTTTTACTTTGGCAATACACAGTAGAGCTAAACTGCAAAGGTAAAAACTTTAGAGTTTATTAACATTCATGGCAGAGTCCCATCAGTTTAATATTTTGTATGGATATGTACTGTTATCATTTATATTTATTATACATACTTAAGGACAATTTGCGCTTACTGAACAGGTTTCGGCATTTGTAAACTACGGCTTACATTACTTAGGATTATACTTGTAACTATTAAAATACGTTGTCATCACCTAATGTGTACATGCTGAGTTGACAGTTAAGGATTACGATCAGTCAGGCACTACATAGCAAATTAACCACATAGGAAATTAACCAGTCAGAGTGTTAATTACTCCAGGCCTAGTCTAAGGCCTTTTTCAAGAATCCTAATTTACGTGTTACGGATGGTGTGAAAATGTGAGCTATCACCTACATTGGTCAGGACGCCGTCATTCTTCTCGCTGACGCAGCCCTGCAGGCTGAAAGTGAGGTCGTGACAGCTCACCATGAGTCGACGTCCAAAGCGCTCCTCAAACGGCTTCACGTCTGGCTCAATGCCAGAGAAATCCAGTCTCTGGAGAACAGGGGGGAGGGAGGAGGGGGCGTCATTTAATTAGACTGTCATCAGTCAATGCATCGTAGATGCCTGTAACCTTGACTCGGTCAAGTGTCAACACGGTAACGTATGCAAATTAGCATGTACTGTACTGTAAACTAAACTGAGATTAGCTGTATATGACTGAATTGCCCATAGGAAAAAAAATAACAAAGACAAGCAACACCTCAGTACTGCTTATATAATTTTTGATTTATTTTTTGTTTGTTTTTGTTCTTTTTGCGAGTTTTGTATTATGATTTTAGTCGAAGTTCTCTTTCTAATATCAGTACAGCAATGCGAGCATATTTATCAGTAATATCTTTCATGCTGTTCCTGTATATAATACAGATAAACACTGACTACTGTTTGATGTTCGAAGAGACTCTAACCTGCGTTTCTGGATCCAGGGAGAAGAGCTTCTGTCTTCCTTCATTCCGACTGATTTTATTGGACTGGTCTGTTTCTCTGGCATACTGTGTGAAGGGAGACAAAAGCGCCTCTTAGCTTTGTTCTGTACGTGTCTAACAGAGCAGTTGAAATGAGCACTTAAGTGGAGAGAAATACCGGGGCAGCAGTAAAAAGGCTCTCACAGGCGGAGAGCTTCTCTTTGTTCTACATGTGCAGTGCAGTGGATTTATAAATGCATTAAAACAGTTTGGTCTTAACAGGGCTACGATCTAGCCCTGCTGTCTCTCTGACACACACACACACACACACACAACGTAATTAGACAGGAAAGTATTTTAACATTCGCCACCCACGCACAGACGCACACACACCACCACACACACACTCACCACAGAGAATAGGGCTGGGTATTTGCACAGATGCCCCGATTCGATTAGATTCTGATTCAAAAGCTAATGATTCGATTCAATGCGATTCAACAGGAATGAGATATGAAACATATAGCAGCTTTCCATATTTGGAGAGATGTTTAAAAAGCTCTAAAGGGAACACAAACCTACAAATGCAGAGTCACTGGAAACAAATAGTGAAAACCACTAAAGAAAAGGCCAAAGGCTTGTATACTATGCTTTGAAAGAGGTTGAAGAGGTTGGTTTTGTTTTTAAGCACAAAAAAAGACTTCTCACTGAACAGAATAGCTGAAAATAAAAATGGACAAGTCTAAAAGTCACATGCCATGTTTCACAAGAACTTTAACTTTAATATAAGTTAACTTAAACATAAACTAAATACATCATGCAAAAGTTTGGTTTTGGCTTGTGCTGTTACGACAGTGAGAGTTTCGCAGTGTTTGGTCATGTGACTAAGCGTTGCGGCGAGATTAAACGCTTGTAGCATGCCGCGCGCACTCCATAGCAACAGCTCTGTGCTTTGGCTCGACTCCGCACATTAGTGCGACTCTGAAATGTCAAAGCAGATATCCCCTGGGCGGGTTTTTAAAAAAACAAACACACAAGTGATGGTGCAATGAAGCCACGCCGCAAAAAAGAGGGGATTTGACAGACGCGGCTGTGGAATACGGAGCGACCAGCCCATTATTTTATTTTGGACCTAACTGCTTCTTCATTTAGACTATTCAGTTCATTTATTTAGTTTGACGGGCTTGGAATGCAAAGCGACATATATCCAATGTAGGCTAATGTCTTTATTTAATTAACAATTACCAAGGCCGTTTGTTTTATTTTATTGTTGTAGCCTATATGTTCAGTTCGCTAAGTTTGTGGAAAATTGCAAAGAGTTCATTCGTGCGGACTACTTTTGATAAAATACATTTGTTAGATCATAGCGTTTGTGTTTTGTGTTTTATTGCTGTTTAAATGTGGCCTATTACATGGCTTTTTAAAACATATGTCCGGTAGTTGTTCTATATGGCTGGAATTCTAGGATATTAACACCCAAACTGGCCATAAAAAGTGTAAATTCTGGTATCTGGTATATATAGGTTCTCCTCTATGTGTTCGCAGGTTGGGGGGGGGGGGGTGTCTAGTAATTGTCTTCAAAGTTTAAAAAAAAAAACGATTAAAAATTTTCACACGCCTAATAAGTCAATGTAAACACAGTTATCTCCAATCAAAGAGAGAATCAGTACAAGTCAGAACTGCACTGAACATCGTAATGAGAGAAATAAAACACATATTACATTATGAGAGCAGTAACACGCTTCCCTCCCTGGTCATAAAGAGAAGACAGGATATACTGAAGAAAAAACCCCCACAGGTGTTAAAACCACATGCTTGTTGTTAGCGCCACAGAACAAAAAACGTACCCTCAGGCAGAGAGCACAAGACAGTTAAAGCTAAACCTAACACCCGATTGCTAATGTAAGAATTCATGCCCTGTGTTAGTCAATGACATTCAATGGTTGCCGCAAAACCTTATCTGTGGCTATAGAGAGGCAGTTGGAATTCAATGTTGGAAGTGATATTTCAGCTGCTGAGGTGGATCTGAGCTTGGATAATACCTTCATAAGCTCTGGATGCAGGCTCCGCCCCAAACTCTCCAGAATGCCCTCTGGTTTGCCCTGGCTGCTGGTATCTTCATCTAAATGGAAGAAACAGGTGTCAGTCAAGAAATGATATTCTACAACATGAATATAATTAGGTACCAAATCACCAGTCACATTATTATACATAAGTCGTAGTCCAGAGCAGCACGAGAAATTTAATTAACTCTCTTAAATTTTTTAAACTTTTTTAAATTAACTAACTTTTAATCAACTTTTACATAATCAATGAGAACCTTGTTGTATAGACCCCTTTCTGGATGTTAAAAATGCTAGGTTTGCCAGTCATGTCTGTGGAAGAGACACCAGACAAAGGAGGTGATTGATAATTCAGACACTATGTCCCAAAGCCCATGTTAAGGCCACTCTGTCTTTATGTCACATGGTGAGGAGGTTCAGACGTGTGTCACAGACATAACTCTCAGCCCTCCAGCGACAGCGTTAAGAGTGACACAGAACTGCACTGTGTGTGTAAGTTAAGACTGTGATAAAAAAACGAGTGTCAGACGCAGGACAGCTTGAGGACAGCGCATACTTTTAAGCCTTTGGGGGAATGAGTAACTACATTCATTCACAATGTTTAAGTCATTTCACAAGCGCTGCCAGATCTCGACTCTCCAAAAAAAAAAAAAAAAACTAAATGAAATCATTTCTGGCTCTGGACAGTTATTTCGTTTCCAGATGTGTTGACTTGAGATGAAAAAAAAAACAGAGAGAAAGAAAATCAATTCACTTGAGTCTAACTACTGAAAAGCCCATTAAATTTTAGCTCGTAATCTAGTCGACACATTATGTCATTGCTCCCTTAATGATGCCACATTAACTGAGACAGGTGTCGAACGTGTACTTTTCTGCAGTAAAATCCCCACTTACACTGCCGTCTAATTAAGGCATCATACGTTACACTTGACTGTAATTTGTTCATTTGTTTGGTATTTAAAGACTCTTTCAGATGTTATTTTGAGCTGTGAGCTTCTGCTCAGGACTGGTTTTTGTATTAGGTCTGTTTTCCGGTTTGGGTCTCCTTCCTCTTTGCAGGGGAGACTGAGCGTGAGCCAAAGCAATCCACCCCCCCCCCCCCCCCCCCCCCCGGTGCGCTGCAGAGCGAGCCCTCCAAAGCTTTTTCACCGTCTCACCAAGGCATGAGAAAATATTTGCTCAAACAACCATCCCCAAGGGTAGGATGAGGTCTGCAGTAATGAAAGTTTCTATCTGTATACACACATGCACATGCACACACACACACACACATACACATATTGTGCAATCCTGAACCTGCCTCCCTGTTTCTTACATTCAGGAAACTTATGAACTGGCTCTCAACAGCTTCCTCATACATAGCAAACTTATCTAAAAAAACACCAAAATGGGGTACATAAAGTCAACCCTACTGACGGGAGAGGTAGTTCTCTGCTTCATCCATAACCACGAGACTCTACTGTTAAAAAACACACGGTTGTAGCTGTCTCTGCTTCTGAGCTGTTGCTACAGTTCTGGATTACAGTGGGAAAAATTATGCATTTGAAAAGTTACAAGAGAAACACAGTATTCCTCTAAAAGGGAACTTGTTCAAAGTGTCAGGACATCCTGCAGTGAAAGGTTATTAGCCGATGACGGGAACTTATATGTTTCCTCAAAAGATAAAATTCATGTGACAGCATTTCACAAGAGTTAAGTATGACTGCAAGACAGTATTCCATCATTTCCAGGAGGGTGAGGGACACTCTAATCATATTGTAGATTGTTTTAGGAAGCTGTTTTGGTTAAGACTTCTAGATTGTTCTGCAATACAGTTTGATGGATTACTTTGAGAGTTTGCTGACTGCTTTTGATCAGAGACGAGGAGATCAGCGCTGTGATAATCGGAGGATATACACAAGCCGAGGGAAGAATTTAAGCCTTAAAACCACAGAGCGCTTTGCATCACACAGGATAACCACCACTAACGATTTTATGGTGATAAATCATGCTGGTTTCGGTGCACGCCCGTGCATGTGTGTGTGTGTGTGAGAATGATATATATATATATATATACCCAGGGAGCAGTCCACAGTGTCTGCTCCATTCCTTTTGTCATCGGTGCTGCTCTGGAGAGCCTGTTTCAGAGTGTTGACCCAGTCCTCCATTTCAAGCTCGCTGTCAGCGGCGAGATAATGACTGTAACGGTCCTGCATCTTCAGCTCAAAGCCGTGACGACGCATCTTAGGACACTGAAATGACCAAGCACACCACAGATATGCCTCACATCTTTGGACACTGAAATGACCAAGACAACCACAGATATGCCTATGATTACAACGATTATAAGATCATAAAAAACCCCCCCAAAAAAAACAATTTATCAGTTACGTTTAAACTGAAATTTAGCACGTCACATCTTAGGACACTGAAATGACCAGGCCAACCACAAATATGCCAATGATTATAATGATTATAAGATCATAAAAAAACAAATTTTTAATTACATTCGCTCTGAAATTTAGCGTGCTACGTATGTGACCGTTTTCCGATAACACTGATCAGTCTCTCTCATTGATAACTGTCTAAAAGATGCTTCATGCCAATTTCTTTGAGTCCGTGCTGGGTGCCCCGGGTGCCAGGACAAGATTTGCTCTAATGGACCAAGGCAGCCTTGGCTAAAAGTTTCAGCTCACTGTTTTATTTCACTACATTGCCCAACTTCAAACTAAACTCTCTGACACTGCTTAAATATATTTCATAAGCAAAAATGAGCAATGACGTTTCTGATGACAGATCTCCTTCCTTCATCCATTCATCCATTTATTCATTCATCTTTCCCCTACAGCGAGTCCTCAATTCTTTATACATTCATAAGCTACACGTAAGTCGCGTACTCAGCAGTATCTCCTGACAGACAAATAACGTCATCTGTTGTCGGTCATTTCAGAGTGTTAGCGCAAAGCGGAGACATCAGGTAATCAGAAGCTGAGGAGACCCCGAGCATGGCGAGGGGAGGCGGGAAATGTATCGACCTCTGACTTTTAATATGGTAGAGAACCAGGGACAGACCCCCTCAGACGGCACTTAACACTGACGTACTCCGCCCATGAGCACCATTTCACGGCAGTCAACCAGTCAAAGGCGTCCCTTTTACGAGACAGGCCATGTGTTCATTAATTCCAATAACCTCCACCTCAGTGCTCCTGCGTCCCTTCCCCTTCCCATTTACAAGCGGCCTACTTTAGGAAAAAAGAAGAAATCTGTGTCCGCTATTGGCACAAAAACCAGTTGCAAACGAACTTGCTCTTCTGGTTTCCTGAGATTGTTTTTGATATGTGAATCAAACACAAGATCTTAAGGAATCACTGAATCCACTTTTTTTCTTTTTTTGGCTCATGTTTCACTTCTGTGGTAAAAGATAACCGATACTGTGACTCCTGGTGGTTACAGGCTATAGTGAACAGCTTCCACAAGTTCCTAATCTGAACATTGAAAACCAGGGTTTGGCTAAGCTTCAATACATCTAAAACCGAATAGAGCTTTTACGAGGACTTTTTGCACAAAAAAAGTCAAAATGTGATCTTGCGGCTGAAAAATAAGTAATCGCATTACATAATAAATAACAACAAAAAGTCTATGAGAAAAAAGTCATCACCTGTACCACGTCGATGCAGGAATCTAAATAGATGGAACCTTTGGTTTCCTTACAGTTCTTCTCATCCTTATAGGAGTTAAGAATGTAAGAACCATCCGGAAGCTGGGACAGGTAGAAATATCTCCGCTTGAAAACCTGAAGAAGGCAGAGGTATTTAAGTGAAACGCTTACTGAACTGACTGTTAGGCGGTTCTGCAGTGTTAGGGATAAAGCAGAGGCCGGGCTGGTCTGAGTTGTTTGTTTGTAGGAGCTGTTGGTTTGTTTGTGGGACTCACCTTCATAGACACAGACAGACTGCTGTTAATGTTAGCCTTCTGTAGCCAGCCTTGCTTCGTCACACCTCCCCGCTGAGAACACAGGGACGAGGAGTCCTGATACACACACACACACACACACACACACACACACACACACACACATACAGTGGTCATTAGTCATTAGACCTCAAGGAAAAACAAAAAAATCTGACATGTTAGTAATCATGTCATTCATGATTCATTCTGACCGATCAAAGCAAGCCCGTTACAACCTGATATTTCTGGGAAGAGATGTTAGACATACAGTAAAAAAAAGCATGTAATGCTGTAGAGTTTCTAAAAAAAAGTCAAGACCGAGATAAAGGCTCAGCTATTCGACTCTCATAGGCAAACACTATATGACATATTTACAGTAGACCTGGGATTCAAAAACTAACTAGACATTTCATCCAAGTATGGCAGGTCAGAGTTCAACTTTACTCAGCAATTCGTCCAGAATGAAATCATCACCGTGGGACCATTTCTCAAGATTAATTCGCATTTATCAGGGAGAGGGAGGCACTAAATGGTATCACACAGGAAATACATATTTTTCTTTTTTTCTCCACTGTCTTTTCCTCATACACACACACACACACAGACACACACACACAGACCCAAACTGGTAAATGAGTAGCTAAAACCATGACTGGTCTGGATGTCCACAATGAGTATGCAGTTAGCTCTCTGTGAGTAATCATCTTGTGTGTGTGTGTGTGTGTGTGTGTGTGTATGTGTGTGTGTTCTCTAATCTAATTGAAGTGACTTGGCGTCCTTTGTACTCACTCCAATGTGAATGTGTCTTTTTCTGGTCCTCTCCCTCTACTGTAATCTAATTGGCTGAGTACACTCTTCTCTCCACACTCCCCTCATTTCTCATCCCTCTCTCCCTCCCTCTCCCTTGCTTCAAGAGGTCCTAAGAGACTGCTGGATCGACTCAGTGCTGGATCAACACCCCCCCCCCCACGCCTAAAACCCCCACCTTCCCTTCCAATCACTCTGATGGAATTATCATTGATTAATTCTTCTGGGGCTTCCAGTACCAGAGCAAATGACCCATGGCGGACAATAAATAGCGGATGGGAGGTAATGCTAGCACAAGCCATCAAACAAAAAGATGACCAATCTGACAGAACATAACCTTAAAAGCAGCGAAAAAGTCAAGTAAAAACCAGACTCTCTCCTGCGCGCTCCAGACGCAGATATTAGAGGAAGGCGGACCGCGGCCTCTCGCGTACCAGTCACCGCCGGAGCCTATTTTTATAGTTCCGGGGGATATCTTGATGTGGGCTATTTATGGCTACGTTCCTCGGATTTCACTTAATGGTCCTGGCTGCCTACATCTGGCAGAGACTGAAGTGCTGAACCCTAAAACATGCTGACTTCTCTCTCTCTCTCTCTGAGGGAGGAGACGTGCTGCTTCCACCCATGCTAATCAGTAGGGGCACAGCTTACTGCTTCTGATTCAAAGATTTCTTTTGTCTGCACTGGGAGACACATGTTACTCTATAACCACAGTAAGTAGCTATACGTATGTCTCGTCAAAAGAGAAAAGAGGCTCGCTGTGGTTAAATATTAAAATCCACAGTTGACTCAGTCTTTTATTTATTTTTATTTTTTTGGGTGGGGGTGGGTGGGGGGGGTGACATTTTGTGAACAGGACAGTTTGTCAAGTCTCTCTTTACACATTCTGAGAGGAGTTTGTTTGGTTAATCATGTACGTTTGTCGCCGAACTTCCGTACCGAGACAATCGTTTGACGACGCTACGGCTGGAGGAATGCAGTAAAGGACTTCAAAGCCGTGAGGGCAATACGGGACAACCTACGACTACAAACAGACATTGAACTGACGTATTGCTCCGTTGCACTGCTTGCAACGATCAATATCCAAAGCCAGGCGTTTCCAATGCTCTAACCGTCTCACCTCTTCGCCCTCGTCGATTTCAAACACGTGCGATGGAAGCTTTTCCGTCTTAATGCCTTTGCTGTGAGAAGAGAACAAGAGAGAAGTTTGACAATGGTACGAAGCGGTTGCGTTGCGAAACGTTGCAGGAACGTTGTCTCAACGTTAGCAGGATGCTGAAACCTACCAAGGCAGCATGCGAAAGTCTCCTGAGTAGGCCTCGTATTTGTAGTTGACCACTTGCCAGTCTGCGTTGTACATTTTGATGCACTGCCATAAAACATGAGAACACGGTCCAGTTATTCCATCACAAGACCAGCTGCACCAGTTTAATGAAAAAAAAAAGGCAACCCTCCAGAAAAATCTGGACGTTTATAATTGGCTATCATTACTCATGTCTAAAGTACAGTGCATTACATCAAGGACTTCAGCTGTTAGAAAAAAAGCTCCCCAAAGTCACACTTTTCTGTTGCTGTGTTTGGTGAGGTTACCTCTTGGGCAAACAGGCTTCGGGCCTCGCTTTCAGCATTCTGAGGTACCGAGGGGACAACTGTTCTCCTCTGACGAGCGATCTGGGACTCCTGCAGATGACAAAGGAGGCAGCACTTTTAGCGCTAAGCCGCTTAAACACATTCCAGAACAGTCATTTCCCTTTTTTCTCATGTCCAAAACCTGCTATTTGGACATTAATGACTCCTTATTCCTATAATTTATAACATACTAATAAACTGCCTATAAAGCTGAATCAAGTCATAAATTGCTAAAGACTTTGGTTCGACACAGCTGCAGCTGCGTGCATCAAATGGGTTTATAAATCCTTTAAATTTTTGAAGAAAAAAATAATTTAATCCCCATTTTTGGCGGACTTACCGAAACATCGTCAGGCGGGCAGATCAGCAGGTCCCTGTGAGGATCGCTGTGGATCTGAGCCTTCCTCTGAAAGACCACGCTCTCATAATCCAACGGCTCAATGATCTTTGGCTGCTCCTGTACAGTACACACACACACACACACACACACAGAAATGAGGCAGCTTCCTGAATCAACGGCAATGGTTATTTATCAAATAAGCCATGTCGATCAGACTAAACTAACAGAGAGTTTAAGGCAGAGAAAGTTCTACAAAACTCTTTGTGTAATTTAAACCCTGCACACACACACAAAGTGTCTGAATCTCTCAGTAGGCCGTCTTTATCCAAATGAACTGTGTGTTGAGGTTTCCTCTGAGAGCTGACAAGCCTCAGTGTGGTGTCTACCAGTGGAGCAGTAACAATGTCTACAAAGCCCTGAATCAAATGCAGTTTCTCAGAAACCTATAAACACTAGAAGGAGTGAGAGAGAGAGAGAGAGAGAGAGAGAGAGAGAGAGCATGAGCAAGGGGAAATGTGCGGTGGGGTTCACTGAGGTCAAATGAAGGACGCAGAGAGAGAGCAAAAGAAAAAGAAAGGAGCGATGTAAAACCCTTAAGTAAAAAAAAAAAAGTAAAAAAAGAAAGAGAGATGGAGAGCAGAGGAGAGTAAAAGCAACTGAGAAATAAATAAACAAAGAGACGGTGTGAGAGAGAGACCAGGAATCCCCACAGAGAGGAGAGAAAACCAGATGGAGAGATAGAGAGGTAGAGCGTGAGTATGAGGAGTCCATAAGGCCAGCTGTGAGGAGTGTCAGGGGAGGAGGAGCAAAGATTAACACAGCTGGAGGAAACATCAGGAGGTGTAAAAATTCCAACAGAGTTCACCATCGCATTTTAGCAGATCCAACACGAACAGTAAAACCTCAACTGAATTTGCAAGCGTAGCAGCAAAAACTAGGTTAAATGTCCATCAGAGGACAACAGTACCTGGAAGGGGAATCTGGTTCAGTTTCACTGTTCTACAAAGACACGTTCGAACAGTATCTAGTCCAAGAAATGTCTGGATGTGTTTCTGACCTATGTGGTGATTCACTGACATAGAAATGAAAGGTTTAGCACTGAACGAACAAAGACAAAGCGCTTTACAGTGCTCCTATGGCTAGGTTAAACGAGTCACTGCCACTTGAAAATGAATGTCATTTTTAAAAGGTGGAACCAAGTGCTATCCTGCATAACGTATAATCAGCAAAGCTACTTCTTTCACTTTCATTCAGATTCAAAACCTGAGGCGTGCGTTATGTGCATGTGTTAAAAACGGATACTAATATTGGTGATAACCAGGAGTTGCAGACTGCAAATATAAGTTTTGACAGAAGAGTGATGTTAAAATCAACAACAAAGCAAAGATACAAGAGGTTTTTTTTTTGTTGTTGCAGAATGACCTCATCATTTCCTGTTCAGAGTTTCACAGAGAAGTGCAGGATTTCATATCCATTGCAGAAGTTGAACAGAGAATAGAAAATAAGAGAGAGAGAGAGAGAGAGAGAGAGAGAAAGAGAGAGAGAGAGGAAGCAGCAAGCTCAGCACAAAAAGCTACCACACCAAGCCAAAACCAAATTAATAGAATAAAATACTAGCTAAGTCTGCGTGTACAGTCCGGGCAGATCTTAAACCAGAGTAACCCTGTGGGCACGTTTATTTGCGCTTTAACTGGCAATGACTTTCCCTGATTCAATCAAGCTGCTCTGCAGTGACAAGTCCTCAGAGTGAATGATTCAGTCTCGGTTCAGTTATGAGCAAACTTTTCCAGGACGTCAACATCCCTGTCAAATCAGCTCACAGAGTGAGGATCAGAGAGCCGGGCTATGGGGACAGGCCATTTGGTCTCTGAACGGTTCCGGCCATAGCCGATGATTCGGGTCAGCGTGAGAGGCCGGAAGAAGACATAAACAAAGTCTCGTATTGCATTGCTCCTCAATCATCCAAGCGAGACTGCTTTTTAGGGAACAGCTGTGACGTATATGTGTGCGATGAGAGATGATACGAGAGAGAGAGTGAGACAGAGGGGGAGAGAGAGAGGGAGAGAGTCAGACAGAGAGAGAGAGAGAGGACAGACACAAAGAAACACCTGGAATCCATTCATACCAATTACAAACCTCCACATCTGGAACATAAGCAGCTCCCTACTACTGTTGGGGAAGGAGGGGGGAAAGACCAACCGTTTGATTGCTACTTTCCATTTTACTAGATGCAGGCCTTTGCCTAATCAAGCCACATGCACACGTACGCACAAACAAGCCCACACCGTACAAATTACAGGCCATTGTTTCGCCCCTTCTTCGCACAAAAACAAACATCCGCACGATGGTTCGCAAAGAGAGAGTTTCAGCGAGAGAGCTTACAGGGGCTCAACTACTTCCTGTCACATGATTGAGACAGGCAGAGAGGGGAGAGGGCGTGGACCCAAAACCAGGCCTCAGTTCCCGACGCAACACCGATGGTGTTAGAGAAAGTCAAACGGCTACCGGCCACCATCAGCTTCTTCAAAAGAAGAAGAAGGAGAAGAAGAAGAAAAAAAAAACGGGGACGAAAAAAAAAGAAAAAAAAGGAGGACGAAAATGGAAGTGCCAGAATCTCAGACCGCTGTGAAAACCACAAACTCTAAAGAGGGAACGGAAACATTCACCAGTAAACCTTGAGCTTAGCCCGCCCGCGAGTTTTAGGGCGTACACCGCTGCGCAGTCTATGTTGTGGCTCTTCTTTATTTCCGGGTGTGATGTGACGCTTTTTTGGGGCGAAGCTCGCCGAACGACTGCGAAGGCCTTGCGCTAAAAGCGGGACTGCGGAAAAAAAAACAAAAAAAAAATAGTCTCTGAGACTTGTAGGAGATTAGTGCTTTTCCATATGTGAAGATCGGTCTGCTTCAGAGATCGTTCCAGCTCCAGCTGATGAGCATTAGGCCACCATTTCTAAACATTCTGACTTTCTTTTTTTCTCTCTCTCTCTCTCTCACACACACACACACACACACACTCTTGGATCAACTACCTTGTCCTCCCCCTTTCCCTGACCTAAATGCATTTTATTAATACTGCATAAACTTGACATAAAAACCTGAGCACACAACAGCCTGCTCTTTCTTTCAGTCTTCCCCCCCCCCCCCTTTAGTCTAGGGGGAAACATCAGAAAACATTCCAGAACAAAGGATAACTATTAAAATAGGACATAACCTAGTAGAACCATAAAAAGATTGAGATCAACTCTCTGCCTTAGTTGGGTCTAGTGGCTGGCTGACAAGATGAGCTGATGGTGACACAGTAAGGAACAGACTCCTGGATCCCAGATGCAGGAACCAGGAACAGAGGAAAGACTGGTGTTCTAATGTCTAACAGGCTCCACAGTGTGGTCTGTGGATAACGTAGAGAGAACCTTATAACTTTCAAATGAATGGCTTTATACAGATAAGACTGAGCAGTCAATACGCTACTAATGAAGAAAGGGCGTGGCTGACTTCTGACCCACGTGAACAAAATTAATAGAGAGCAAAGCTACGAAGCTGTAGGGAATCCCCATGTGAATCGTTCCAACTCTGTGACATTCACAAAGCGATGCTTGTTCTCCATCCCCATGGCGATTTTTTTTTTCCCCTCTCTCGAAACGCCCCAAAAACAAGACGTATGTTTCTCCAGCGCATCCACTGACAAGCGAACTGTTCCTTCATTTCAAATATTATCACAAGACTAAACCATGGTCTTTCCATCTTTACGTCACCATCATCATAAGACTTCAAGAAAAAAAAACACAAAAAAACTAAATAATCAGCTGATGCCTGCTGGAGTTTCTGAGAAACATATTGGCTTATCTGATATCAACATTTGGGAGAAGACACTATATTTGTGCATATGTTTCATGATTTGTCTTGGAGAAAGAAAAAAATGTAGTTTGCACTGGGAATATGCACTGGGAATACTACTGGTTATATGGACTAAATGGACTAAACAGTGGGGTAAAAAAAAATCAAAGAACGATTATGAACAATTATGCTTCTTTTCATCTCTTGCTTTTGTAAGTCGTCAGAGAGGGAAATGTGGATACTCCTCCTCCTCTCTCTCTCTCTCTTTCTTTCTCTCTCTCTCTCTCACATACACACACACACACACACACACACACACACAAGTGTGTGTGGAGTCCATTCAAGTCCACCCCATACAAGCTCTGCAGAATGCCCTCAGAAAACACATTATAAGCACAATGACTACAACCTACCTCTAACTTCACACATACTAGTGATCCGGAAACGCAAATCTCTACATGGTAGAGATTCTGTTCCTCAGTTAGGGTTGGTCTATATTAAGCCCTGTTAGGGTTGGTGTATATCCAGTGCCTTGAGTCTAGCATTTTACACTTACAGTAACAGCAAGCAATCTCCCTGACAAATCTAGCCCAAACCTGGAGCTTTAGTTGTCGACATATTTTGTCATATAAGTGACTTTGTACTTCTACGGACAGACGTATAGTATTTTACACCATAAAATGCTTAGTCTAGTATGTTCACAGCCAGCGCATGTACTTGCTGATTTGAAGGACGGTAACGAGCAAGGCTGTACCTTTACAACACAAAGAAGGGGGTCTGGAAAACCATGTGTTCATGACTGAACAAAGTCAACGCATTGGTCAGGATATTTTCCTTACACTCCTCCATTTCTTAAACTTTGCGTTATGTAAATTTGATGTCTTCACTGAATCAGCGGGTCTTTGAATACGCATTCAAGTCAACGAAGCATAAAAACTAGCTCTGGATAATTAATATTCCACATGTCAGTTGTAGGTAGCTAGCTAACACGGCTCACTACCGGGTGAGTGACAGACGGAAAATAGTGGAATAATGCTCGCTGAAACGAGTGGCAGCAGTGTCACAAAAATACAAGAAACCCGTTATTCAATGGTAATGTGGAGTTAAAGTGAACAGTGGACTTCGCCAAAAGACAAGAGACACTACACTGGTGCTTGTTCTCGGAGCTGTGTCGAAGAGCAACGAATGTGAAGACAATTAAGGTTCGTTTGGCGTTACTGACCACAACAACCGATGTCCGCACAGCCTCTGAAACGCTTTGCCTGAGCTCTGCCGCCGTTCCAGGTTTGCTCAACCTTTTGGTAAATTTTCTCACTTCGGACATGGCTCCTTTTTAGTATTCCAAACAACGTAAAAGAGAAAGCGTGGACATGCCGAGGTATCGAGCGGCGATTCTGACAGATGCGGATGCACC
Source organism: Chanos chanos (assembly GCF_902362185.1). Lineage (NCBI taxonomy): Eukaryota > Metazoa > Chordata > Actinopteri > Gonorynchiformes > Chanidae > Chanos > Chanos chanos. The sequence goes on along the minus strand of NC_044501.1, from coordinate 31,069,541 downwards.
AGCGGTGGCGTAGTGAGGCGGGGTTGTTCAACAGTCTCTCGCATCTTTGCGCTCCTCCTCCTCCTTCTCCTCAAGTTAAGGTTATCTCCTGTCAAATAATGTTGAAGCGAACTACTCGCTTCATTACCTATGTCCTTCTAAACAAAATATGTTGCAGCTTTTTGAGATTTTAAAAGGCAATTTTAAAGGACAGTTGAAAAGAAATTTAAGAAGGGTTCTTGCAAGTCACCGTAGTTTGAGAATAAAGCTTTGTTGTGCACAAAACAGCCGTGAACAAACTGACATATGACTAACAAGATAGCAGTTACGATCTGAAGCTCACACCTCGTTATCTTTCATACAAATATACTCATAGTGCAACCTCAGCACCTGCAAGCGAAGTTAGGCGCCTGATGCTCCCTGGTGGAGCAGCTGAAGACCTACAAGAAGCTACTGCAAGGTAGAAGGGTATCTGTTTCACATAGTTTAAGGATACTAAATTCACGTGGTACTTTAAGTCTTGAATCATTTTAGCCTAGGTTGATTTATTACATTAATGCACAGACCAGGGCTTCTTGTCACATGGGCAAATTGTCACATGGTTCATACCTCAAACACAATAGGTGCTATCTCAAAAATCAAATAGCTACTTTGTGTGACAACATGTTCAATGGTCAACTCCCTGTTCACATGTGGTCAAAGTCACTCTACTCTAAGGTGAGCACAATTTTCTTATTTTTCACCTTCAAAAGTAAAAAATGACACATCACATTTTATGTAAAACTTTGTTAGGTATGAATGTTCAAAATGATTTTTGTACTGAGGAGACATTAAAGTGTCTTTTGATACTTAAGCCTCAGTGCTGTGTTCAGCTAACCTTGAGATTTAGCCATAATTAGCACACATGTCAGTTAGAGGCAAGTTGTCTAAGTGACTTTGGGGCAGGTTGTGACATGTTGCAATCATGTTATGATCCTATGTTACGGATCACCCCATTCAGACTCCAGCCATGCCAGACCCCCAGCACCAGCACAGTCCTTCCCACCCCAAGCTAAGATGCAGACCTGCCATCAGCTCACCCTTTCCCAGCAATGTCAGTGCTGACACAAGTCTAGAAAAACAATTAGGAAAGGAAGAAAACAGCACAGAACAGCAATTTTAACTGACACACCAGTGAAGCAGGCACTAGAAATAAGGCACAATTTTGCAAAAGTCTGTTTCAGAAGACAGGGAGGTAAAGGGGGGAGTCGAAATCAGGATCTGTAAAGAGCAAGAAGACAGCTAAAAACAGAAAAATCCTAGATGAGTCATCATCAGATGAAGAGGAGTGCCTCTGCCTAGTCTGTGTGGAGCCATTCTCAAACAGCCGCCCAGAGGAGACTTGGATGCAGTGTGTGAAGTGCAACAAATGGGCCCATGATGTTTGCATCTCAGGCGAGGCAGGACTGTAACTCCGAAGATGAATCTGATTAGTCAGGTACGGATGTTTTGTTTGCTGTTATTTACGGATGATTGAGTTCTTTAATGATGTTCAATTTGGTTTTGAATTTGAAATAAAAAAAAAAAAAAAACAGTATTCACCATTAAGTAGTTGTGTTTTTATTTGTTGATAATCCAATGTGACAACTTACCCGACATAGTGTGACAACTTATCCGCTGATGGGACAAGTTGTCACAAGTGCGCATACTGTATTTAACTGTCTACAACTCTGTACTGAAATACGATATGAACATGTAATGAATACAAAATATGTACCCAAGACTTCTTTCTTTCATTTAGTATGACATTTATACCATTATACAATTGTGCCCATTCAGTGGAAGAAAAGTGTAACAAGATGCCCCAGTATTCCCAATTACCTGTCGGTCTACAACCACACAGGCAGGTATTGTCTCACTCTTTAGTAGTAAGGAGTGACCAACTCAATTAGTTCAAAAATTCGCAAGGCTCTTTATTAACTATCTAAAGCCCATGGTCTAATGCGCATGGCGCAAGTTCTTTTAGGACGTTGTTACCCGACTTTTGCTATTTTAAAAGGGCACAAAGTATGGCGCATGGTCTGAAGGGGCTGTGCTTGAGCACTTAGATATCCCAAAGGTGTGTTTTGGGAGTAACGTGCAATAAACCAATCAGAGTGTCATCTTTCATTCCCTTTACAAGCCACCTTCGCGTGCAATTTGGCGGACTGCTAATATAACGGCGTACTTAGCAAGAGCAAGAAACTAAAGAATCAAGGCTGAGGCGACAGACTTTCTCGTTCACAAGGTGAAAGCGCGAGCAATCTAAAGAGCAGACAGATCCCCAAGACGGAGCAAGCTTATGCTCATTTTCTATTATTTAAAATGTCCAAAATAACTTAAGTAGTCGGTGGACAAGGTTCTGGGCTTTTTCTCAATCAAATAAAGCGTTCCGTGTACTTACGAGGCTATGGATGAAGCATTTAATAACCAAATATTTGAATCGCATTTTCAGCGATCCAAACGTTCTCTCCATTACAGTGCGTTTTTTTTTTTCATGATAAATGACAAACACTATTTCAAGTACTGTTGTTGAAGTCCCCCTTTAGAATCTGTTTAAATTCTGTTGTGTATTACCATAATTCAAATAAGTAGCCGATTTCATCCAGTTATCTCTGTTATCACGTGTAACTCTAGATATCTTGATGTCCACAATATTATTTCACTACTATTTTTTTTTTTTACCGTAATTTTTTATTTTTTATGCAAGGGAATTTAACCTACTCGGATTTAACTCGGGGTTATCAAGGAAACTCAGGGTTGACAAACTCTGATTGCCTGGACTGGTGTCAAACGGTGCTACGAAGCTGATTATGGTGTCAGTTGATTCAGTGTTAACTTAATTGGAGTTTGTGCGCGTTCACATAAAAGGGGCGTGTTAAGCGACGCAGGAAGAGTTTTTGCGTGCTCGCTACTTTTCCCCCTAAGGGCTGGACGCTGATCATGATTGAATATGAGTAGTTTAAAGAGACATTATCGGCTAAATGTAATACCGTGACGGCCAGTAAAGCCAGGGAGGCCTGCTGGCAGCGCATTGCCCACGGACTGAACTCGTAAGAACAGTGTTCTCCTCGTATGTTCTCTATTTGGTCTTACGCAATCTTCTTTTATGTGTAATATGATTGAGATCTAAGGACACGTAAAACGGTGTATCTAAATATGTGAAAACAGTCAGGATAATTCCATTATAGCCTATACATAATCTGCATCTCTGAAACTGACCCGTTATGAATTAAGATCTATAGACATTTAGGCTGTAGGGCTACCTGTATGAATGTAATGCTATGGCTTTAAGAATAACTTCATTCTAACAGTCATTTCAGCTGTAGCCCCAGTGGAAAGCGCACCTGGCAACAAGTCAGCATGAAATATAAAAAATATTGTATCAAGTGGTGTCTGTTAATAGTTCTTGTCATTAATACTGAGTACAGATGTGTTGTGTAGCCTATGCTATTCATGTATTCACAGCAAACAGAAAAAAGGCAGCGATGTTGAGAACTGGAGGGCCACCTCTTGCTACACTTACACAGGCAGAGGAGCTGGCTATAGCAAACAATAGAGGAAGGCCTATAATGGAGGGGACAGTCAGTTCTGACCCTGGTGGCAGCTCAATGTCCACTCTTTAGACAGTTGTTTTGATTGCCCAGTTTAAAATAATTTTTATATAGCTCACATGCCTGTCTTATGTACAGTCAAGGGGGATACTATTGATGTCCTCCTGCCACCAGCATGCCCCTCATCTGACTCTCAGGTAGAGGTAAGTGTGGAAATAATTGAGGAGTTCTGTGGATTTATCAATGCTGATATACTGACACAACTTAACAGCTTTTCTCAAATTTTTTATTTTTCGGGAGGACTTGGGTGAGGAGACCGCGTCAGCCATGTCGGACACACACATCCAGGTTGACCCATTGCATCACTTGTACTTTTGTGTGTTTAACAGTGACTAAAAGGCTAATATTAGGCCATGTATGGCAAACTGTCGAAGCTGATATTTCCGGTCATACGTTTTTCAATGAGAATGAACCTTCAGGAGAACAAAGCTTTGGTTGGTTGGCAATCACGTTATTGTCTTTCAGGAGGAGCTAAATGAACCACTCTGTCCACCTATGGCTACCTCCTATCAAGCCCCTCAGAGAAGCCAAAGGGTGGCCTTACTTTTGCTGTTAAAAGGATCATTCATAGTGACCATCTGTAGCACTAATGATGCTGAATCCTGCATGCTATGTTCATTCTCTCAAATGGTTTTGCTGTGCAGCCTGAATCTGTAGGGCTCCAGCGGAGAGGGTAAGGAGCTTGAAATATCTTGGTGTCCAACCTACCGAGGACCTCTTATGGACTGACCACACAAACATTCTGACAGTGAAGGCATGCCAGTGCCTCTACTTCCCGCGTCGCCAGGCCAGGTTCTCCCCACAGGTGCTCAGGACGTTTTGCGTGGGCACCGTCGAGAGCATCCTGGCTGGTAACATTGCAGTGTTGTTTGGCAATGCCACAGAGCAGGAATGCAAAGTGCTGTCCAGGGTGATGCACTCAGCTGAGAGTGTCACTAAGTGCCCCCTCCCTGCCCTACAGGACATTTACCTATGGCAGTGCAGAGCCAGGGCAGGGAGGACAGTTAAGGACCCCAGTCACCCGGATCACGGCTTATTTTCAGTGCTGAGGTCAGGCAAAAGATACTGCCGCCTGAGAACCAACACCGAGAGACTCAGGAGGAGCTTCTTCCCTCAGGTGGTCTGGGTGCTAAACGAGGACACTTTTTAGGGGCTGCACCCCCAATCACCTCAAACCCCGACAGACATACACACCCTGTCCATTTATAGATATATTTACAGCTGCAGAGATAGCACAGAGGGGTACATATGTATAGACAGTCACAGATGTAGGCCCAGTGCCATGGGGGGGCGCAAGGAGGCATCCCCCTCCCTCAGATGGAACATCCCACCCCTTCAGTGAAGATTCAGGCCTAATCTGAATTTTTTTTTTTAATTTGTTTGTATTTTATAATACTAATACATAATTTAGCCCACCATAATTAGGCTAAAACCAAAGTCACATTCTAGCCTACATTTTCAAATCCACTTGACTGGTTGTCTGGGTGAGTGCGATCTAACAAACTATGCATAAGCTAGTTGTGCTGTGTTGTGCGTGGACTCCGAGTTGGCAACTTTCCCACAGGTAAGTATTTCAAGAAGGTAGCTAGCTTAGTTTGTTATCTAGCTTTAAACAAACATAATGGACATCTGAAAATGGATTAAAAAAAAAAAACATGATAGAGGACCCTGGGACTTGTGTATCAACCAGCAGATGCTCAGGACCACACAGGCAAGCCACTAATATGTCACTAATGCCACTAAAATAGTTTTGTTAGTTTCATAATAGTCTGCCTACAGGAAAATATGTGCCTGCTATGTTGCACTGCCTGTGTTAGATTCTCTTCTTCAGAAGCTCTGTTGAAATCAAGCTCAGAGTCACTAGCATGCGATGGTGTGTGGATGGTGCTTTCACTGTGATTGTCTCGACATTGTATGTATGTACGTGTATATGACGAATCAACACTTAAAGTTGAAAAAAAAAAAAAAACACTGGCAGACTACAGCCTTTAGTTCTTGACACAAGGTACGTAACAACATTTTTATTATACTGATGAAGTTTGGCAAAGTGGATCCTTCCTGATATTTGCTCTTATGTGCAGACAGCTGCTCTCCTCTCAACATTCGCTCAGATGAAGCTGCTGAGCTTTTCCTGAGCCCTGCTCAGGCGGTCCATTAGGTTCTGCATGTCTTTGCCTTGTCTGCTAATATCGGACTCTTCCCAGAGGATCTCATCCACGTTTGCACCATCCACCAAACCCAGGATATCGCTACAGAGAAGTCGAGCTGACTCCTTCAGCATGAGGTAACAAATCAGCATTGGCACCTGGTCTGCCAGACGGTGCTATCTTGGGTGTAGAAAAGTTGTTCCATTTCCAGCTGCTCTTTGATTGTCTACTCCACTTTGGCCTCCTGCTTTTACTGAATGTTGTCTATCCTGTTCTGAACGTTAGCAAATCATATCAACACAAGGTGTGTGTCCAAATTTTCCCAGGAAGAATGTCTTTTGATTCACACTTTTAGGTAATTCCTGAATGACACAGTGAAGGAAAGGGTAGTTTTGGAAACAGGTTTTGGATACATGAGTAAACTGTTTGTGGATGGTGTCTGTAGATTAGGTACACACACACACTGTTATAGCCATTTTCGTTTTACGTATTGAATTAAGATTTATGGTTAAGATATGAATAATTATTGAAAATTGTGACTGGGTAGTTTTGGATGTATATTTATGTTTTATGTACCGAACGTCGTGTTTGATGCCACGTAAGAGGGCAAAATCTATATGACGATCTATATGAAAGGGGAGCTTGGTAAAACACACTATTTTGACCACGCTTCTCCTCACCGATTCATGTTATAACCAGTTTTTCGTTAAGCATGACTATAAGGATTAATTTACAACCACTTTTCATTCAACTTCTTTTGCTGTAAACGGACAAAATAAATTATATATCAACGATACCCAAGGCGAGTGAGAAGTGTGCGTCAATCCAGCCAGGCTTGTACGTTTTTCCATGGCATGGAACGAATGGTCGACACACACACACACAGGTAAGAAATCAAGCTCTCAAACCAAGGGGCATCGCAGGAAAATCTACTTTGTGCATTTTATGTAAAAAAAAAAGGAGAAACTGATGAATGTGTTAGATGGGATTATGAGCAGTTACCTTTTATGATCTTCAGTGTGTCAATAGCTGGGCCTCTGAGTTCGATCACCAGTCTTTGCAACACCATCTCAAATTCACTATAGTTGTAGAACCCTGACAATTTCCTTCCTCTGTATTTTTGGTCATACTCTCTATCCACATCCTGCACAGTCTTGTGAACTGGTTGGAAAAGTTGATGAACAAAAATATAACACTAACATTTGACCAAAAGAATAGAATGGGAGTTTTTGACCCACTTGTAGTTCTCCGTCTTATTTCCCTTCGACATTCTTGCATTGGTATCATTTGTATTCTGCCTGTTTTGGAGGTCACGTTGAATAAAAGTATTTAATAAATGTAAATGTAAAACAAAGAATCAGTTTTTCTCCAGTTTGGGAAAAATCAGTTTCTCTTGTAATATTAGCTTCCATTGTTATGCTGACGTTACTCAGATTTTCTCACCTATCAAACACAGTGACTGCTCTGAATTGGGTAACCTTGAGGCATTTCTTTTTGCCACTAAGAGTTGGATGTCTTCAAGTTTCCTGATGCTTAATGCAGGAAAAACTGAAATGCTTGTCATTGGTCTCCTTGTGCATAAGCATCTTCTTAGTTATCTTACTCTAAATTTGACAACTGCATCATCTCTCAAAACTCTTCAGATAAAAATCTTGGTGTGATTTTTGAATCTAGTCTCTTGCTAGTCACTCGTATCAAAAACACAACCAAAACTGCCTTTTATCACCTCCATAATATTGCTAAAATTAGGCCCAAGCTAAGTATGGCTGATGCAGAGACTATTGTTCACGCATTTATCACATCTCGCCTCTATTACTGCAATGATCTGTACTCTGGTCTGCCTGCCTCTGGTACCAAAAGACTTCAACTGGTCCAGAATTCTGCTGGCAGAATCCTGACAAGACAAAATAAATTTCTACATATAAAATATCTATTATTGTTAATATATATAAATATTATAAAATTCTACATTGGCTTGTGCCAGCCCATCTGTCTGACTTAATTACAATTTATAACCCTCACCACACCCTGCGCTCTCAAGATGCTGGATTATTAGTCGTTCCAAGAGTTAAAAAGAAGTTCACTGGCTACCGAGCCTTTTCCGATCGCTCTCCCTTCCTTTGGGATAGTCTCCCTACAGAAATTAGGAAGGCAAACTCTCGATACCTTTAAAACCAAACAAAAGAATGATCTATTTTCTCTAAAATTATGGATAATGTAATTGCAATTTGACTATTAGGGAGGCTTTGTCTCTGCCTGTAGGCTCTCCTGTCATAGATTTAGTGCCGGTTTAGATGTCTCTGACAGTCTCTCTCCACTCTCTCTCTACTTTCTGTCTCGACTGTGTTGTTCTCTATAACTGACGTGTTCTCCTCTGTGTATGTGAGTGGTTGTTTTCTGTCTCTCACTGCATAGATGTGGCTCTCATCTTTAGGCTGGTGGCTTGACTCTGTCCCCTTGTCCTGTGTTGCCTGGCCCTTCTTGCCCTGCATGGTTCTGTTCCTCTTGTGCCTTTCACAGCCCTTAGCTTCACTGCATCTGTGCACTACATTATTTATTTGCTTTATTAAGTCCTGATACCCCACTAATGCTCTCCTTTTCCTCCCTAATCTTGCGTGTGTGTGTCTCTTATGCTTATGTATGAATGGCTTGTATGAGTGTGGCTGTCTTCCGTCCTCTTGATCCCTCCCTGTCAGTCTCCTCGTCATCGCCATCCCCTTCGTCCTGCTTTTGTCGACTTCAGTTTGTCTGCTAATGTGTTGTTTTGCATTATGACTATGTTACTTGTAATTGCCCACTGGGTTGGCACCTATTGCACACTGGTCTGGCCATGAAGGGGTCTCCTCTCTCTGTGGTCCTTAAGGGTTAACTGGTTAACATCTCTGTTCATGAGTCCACCATATGCACAATATTGAAAAGGTATGGTGTCCAGAGCAGGACATCTGGGGGGGCGCTGCTTACCAAACAAAACATCACTGCACGCCTGAAGTTTGCCAAAGAGCACCTTGACACTCCACAACGCTACTGGACTGATGAATCTAAGGTTGAATTGTTTGGGAAGGACACACAGTGCTACGCATGGCGAAAAATACGGCTCTGCATACCAACATGAAAACATTCCAACTTTACTCCGGTGAAGTACGGTGGAGGAAGCACCATAATTTGGGGCTGCTTTGCTGCCTTGGGTCCTGGAAAGCTTGCCATCATTGAGGGGAAAATGAATTCCCAAGTTCATCAAGGTATCCTGTGGGATAATGTTATAATTGTTTGTGTGGTATTAGGTTAAGCACATTGTGTTTGTCTACACTTGGATGTAGATCGGATCATGTTTTTTGACCAGTTAATTGAGAAAACTAGGTAATTCCAAAAGGTTCACATACTTTTTTTTTCTTGCCACTGTATGTGTGTATGTATATTATTTATTATATACACACACACTGCCTGGCCAAAAAAAGTCGCTATTTGGACCCTCTGGAGGCAGTGTTGCTTCAATTGGTCAGGTCTAGGCTCAGCAACATTATGTGGCAATGAAATGAACTCAGCTGATTACCTGAATGTACTGAATGACCAGGTTATCCCATCAGAGAATTTTTTTTTCTTCTCTGATGGCACAGGAATATTCCAGGATGACAATGCCAAGATTCATTGGGCTCAGATTGTGAATGAGTGGTTCAGGGAGCATGAAGAGTCATTTAACACATGAATTGGCCACCACAGAGTCCTGACCTTGACCCCATTGCAAGTCTTTGGGATGTGCTGGAGAAGACTTTAGTGAGTGGTTAGACTCTATCCTCGTCCATCCTCGTTACCATAATGTAAGATTAATGTGAGGTCTGCTATAAGAGATTTGCTAAGTCTCAGAGACAACAAACTTAAGGCATGATCAATCATTCCCTTTATTCCAATAGCATGATCAAGGGAGAGTGCACTCCAGTCAATTCAAGCACAGTCTCCCCGAAAACAGAGAAACACTGAGTGTTTATATAGAGGAATAAACAACTTACACATTACATAAGATGGGGTGGTCTCTTCTGGATATTATTCACATTTTCCTAGTTACGCTACTCCTGTTACAAGAACTCCTGTCTTGTCTTCACCACAAACATCCTTGACAGTTCTTTCTCTAGCGTAACCTTGGGGTGACTGGGGCGACTTGGGGTGACTGTCAGAAGAGTTTGGCACGTGTCCAATTCACTGCTTGCACTACATTCTTCATGTGCACGACTTCCTTTCTCTCTTATTTTCCACTGTGACCTTTTAATGACACTTAGGGTGTCAACCACAAAATGATATCACACACAGAACAGAACACTAATGTTTAGACAGTAATTAGTACGACTAAGGCGACAGCTGGCAGTCAATAGCAATCATCCATGGTTAATACATTCAAAATATTTCTCACAATGCCATTTGCGAATGACAGTCACATATGATTAGCCTGGAGAATTTTCACTCATACAGTGAAGAGGTTTAGTAATCAAAAGTGATACAGCTCCAGACAAATATAGAAAGATGTGTAGTGACTCACTGCATGACTCACAAATTCACATGTTATCTTGTAATGGTTTTGTATAATGTTATGATACATTGTTGAGGCTTGGCTTGATCCAGTGTTTTTTTTTTTAATTTTTTTTATTCAAATCATCTTTGCAGATCTAAGGGGAAATAAGAATAAAGGGCTTTCTTTCTTTCTTTCTTTCTTTCTTTCTTTCTTTTGAGTGACTCTCAGCTCATTTGCATACACTATGAGTGCTCTGCTTTGTCTTTAGTTCAGCTGAATTGCTGTACATCCAGCCAATAGAAATGCTTGATCACGCCTGGTTCTCTACTATAAAAAGGGCTGTAACGTTTCCCCCAGGTTATGCTTGCTTCAGATGTAGTGAAGAAACAATGTACAGTCTCTGTTTCATCTTGTTGTTCTCCTCTAGACTGTGTAAGTACACATATTGTTTCATTTGTCCATTTTATATGACAGTTCACATAAAGCTTAATGTGCTTGGGTTATTAGTGCACATGGATGTGGATATTAAATGTTAAAGAAGCACCTCAGCATGTTTGATATGAAAATATTGTAACTCTTGCTGATATAAAAAGTCTCAACTCTCTTTTGGATTTTTTTTTTTTTTTTTTTTTGCAGATGCAGACAGATTTGTTACAATTCAACAGGAGCGTGTGATAACTGCTGAGGTTGGGCAGGATGTGGCATTAAATTGTTTTTTCTCAAATAAACAAACGTTTTTTGTAGGATGGTACAAACAGAGTGTTGGACAAAAACTTTTCCCCATTGCCTTTATATACTATTTATCACCCATTATGGAACATGGATTTATTCACCGCTTCAGTGTATCACGCAACGGTTCTTATGCTGACCTGCATATCCACAGGGCTGAACCATCAGACTCAGGGACATATTACTGTGTTGTCATATTGAATTCTGAGCCATTATTTGGAGAAGGCACTGTTTTAATTGTTGATGGTAAGCATTCTTGTTTTTTTTCCCCCCCACTTTTACTATGCAAAGAGAATGAGAGGGAGTTCAGATAGTGTCTGTGGAAAAGGTTGTGATATATACCGCTCCACTGTTTGGAACATTCTAGAATGCATGTGAGGTGTAATATTGTTTCTGCGCTTATGAATTTTGTAGTTAGTGTGTCTTGTTTTGTTTCATTTCATTTAGTTTCTTTTTAACAGTCTTCCTGGGGTACAGCTTCCTGCTCTCTAAGTTTTCACTTTTTTTCCAACAGTCTGTGATCTGTGGTAGTTTCTATTATCTACTGATCAGTAAATGGTGGTTTTTGTGTCAACAAACAGAATTTGGAGATATTTCTCATGGTGTCATGATCTCATGCCAGCAAAAATCTTTAATTAATGTTCACAATATAATGATTAGTTTTGATAATAAATTGACAAATTCTCATCTGTTAGCCTTTATCACACACTTCTACATCAGTTGTATTTGTCATAGTGTTGACTATTCATTGGATTCTTAGTCTAATCACAGTCTAAAATGCCTTTGTAAACCTCCATTTGTTGTGGATTTGAAAAAAAAAGTGCTGACATGGAGATGAGTCATATATTGTTGTGTTTGCGCAGAGAAAGTTTCTTACGTGCACACACTGTGTCTCACTAAACTTGCAAACTTGTATTTACATTGAATTTCTATACAAGGTACAGCAAAATTCAGCGATAGTGCCATTCAGCAGCTGCCCATTTCCACTTTCCTTCAAACGGGAGAGAACGTGAATCTACAGTGCACAGTGCCAGCTGAGATCTGTGCAGGAGAACACAGTGTTTACTGGTTCAGACAAGGTTCAGGAGAATCCCATCCAGGAATCATTTACACCCATGGAAACAGGAGTGATCAGTGTGAGAAGAGGTCTGAGGCTGGTTCTCCTACACAGAGCTGTGTCTATCACCTCCCCAAGAGGAACCTCAGTCTTTCTGATGCTGGAACTTATTACTGTGCTGTAGCCACATGTGGACAGATATTGTATGGGAATGGAACACAACTACTCTTTCAAGGTAAGATGTCAATATTTTGTCTCTATTCTCTGTTCTTTACCTGGAGTATGGTTGAATAAAAACATATGAAATGTGTCCCAAAATATTGCTACAGTATTCCTTATGAATGTTTCTCCTCAGTTCTACGTAATGTACAAACAACAACTTCAATTCATTAAGATAAATTCATTTCATTAACGTTTTCAAATTTTAGATGATTCAAGTCTGAACACACATCGAGATCTGCTTGTGTACAGCCTGGCAGGTGGACTAATCGTAAACATCGCAATCACGCTCACCCTCTGTGTTCAGCTAAGGCTCAGACATCATGGCAACGGCAGAGGTAAAGACATTATTTGTGATCATGGGAACATACAACATTATGACATTAACATTGCAGAAGCATCTTCCATTCTACACGAAGGGCCTTCATCGCTAATAACTTAATTACAAGCATTGGCATATGTTTCATGATGTTTATCTTAATCAAGCACTATGTCGGTTAAGAGCTGTCATCCAGTTTCCCTCTCTGATTATGCTGATTTTGCAATATTTTGATGTTTTTCACATGGAATAAAATCTATTAGATTAAATTCCCTCATGTCTTGAGCTGACAAAGAAATGAGAAAAAATGCAAATAATGAAATTTCTTCTTCCAGGAAACAGACAACAAAACAGTTCTGCTGGTCATTACAGTGTACCCGCACAGCAGGTTAACAAAAATCACCTTTTTGGTTTATCAAATTATTCTAAATGTTTCATGATAATTATACTTACAATGAACAAAATGATCTTTTTTCTATCTCTCTTAAAACAGTAAATAATTATAAATTGTAGGTTTTACAATAAATTAAGTTGCACTAAAATGCATTAATTCAGATTCTTGTATCATTGTTCTAGCAGACTGACGATGACACAGAGAGGTATACAACTGTGAGATTCACTGTAAAAAGTGAGAGAAGAAACAGAATGAACAGAGAACAGAGAGATGAGGAAATCGTCTACTCTGGCCTGGTCTATTAAGAAGGAGGCTGAACCACTTCAAAATCAACTTCCTCTTGCATCGATGCACCTCTGCTGCTTTCATGCACACTTTTCACATACCACACGTTTCATAATGTTGGAGCTTGTCGAAGAGCACTCTCCTTCATGTTAGAGTGCCCTTTTATCTGCCAATTTACAGACCAACTGTTAAAAGTCTCAGTTTGGCTTGTTGAAGTAAACAGTGGTGCACAATATTCTTTTTCACACCCTTTCTGTTAGCCACTGGAGTATTAAAGCGAAATGTACAGGGTATCAGAAAACATGTTTTAAGAGAAGAAATAAAGCCTGACCTCTGGTTACATCAATTTTGCAAAGATGAATGGAAAGGAAGCAGAGTATACAAAGGTGATTTGATTTCAGACGTGTAGCATATTTATGCTAATTTGATCAAGTGCCCTTTCAGGATGACTACTGAGTCTACACATATTACCCATAAACATGATATGTAAGTTCCCCCCCCCCCCCTTTTCTTTTCTTTTGTGTGTGTGTGTGTGTACGTAATAATAAATTAAGTACTTAAATAAGTAAATGTGGAAATAAATGTATAAATAAATGTGTGAAAGTTCTCTTCTCCTGTTACCAGCACTACACTAAACAACACAGATAAGTTTTGAAGGAATAACAGTTGGACTTTTTTTTTAAACTGAAATGAAACACAGGAAGCATCAACCAAAACTTAAGGAGGGGGTAAAGCCAAAACAATAAACAAACCAAATCTAGCTCTTGGGAGTGAAATCTACCTTCACTAAATGGAAAAAAAAAACAAAATTTACAACAGAAACTAACCTCTTTCCCTAACTAACCAAAAACCAGAAGAAAACAGTTCAAAACAAAAAGGCATTCAACCTCCCTATGAAACTTTCCAGGCTATTTACAAGGTTATTTACAAATCTACGTACAACACAGGAAAAGAAAGAAACACATACCCAACAAAAAGGCAAACAAAGAGTACAACCAGTTATCAACAACATCCTACAACAGCAATAACAGCAACAACAGAAACAACAGTCTGAGGTTCTCTACAGCCAGTAGGAGCAAGGTTTCACAACAGACCCCTCCCCCGTTTCCATGGAGCTGAATTGCTTGCTGACAGGGAAGAGGAAGGAGCAGAGAGAGAGAGAGAGAGAGAGAAAGAGAGAGAGAAAGAGAGACAGCGCAACACCGTACAACTGCAACGAACAACATACAACTCCCAGACAACAGTAAAAGTACAATATTCACAGATGTAATGTGTGATACAAAACACTAAACAAAACAAACACCAAATAAATAAATAAATATATTAAATATGTCTTAGGACGCAACAACAAGCCGGTTTAGTTCTTGTGAAAATCCCCTCTTTGTAACTGTGATTGCTCAGAAGTGTACACCACTATCAACAACATTAATAAAATGAACATTTTTCATAATCTTGTGGTGGCCATGTTATTTGAATGCTAGATGGGTAGTGAGACCAGTTTTGGGCTGGCTGTCCTCACTTCCTGTCCTTACAACCAATCACATAACTTAAGTAAGTGTGTCAAAGAAAAATATAGAACACATTTTATTTTCCACTCTGGCTCTCGTTTCACTCCTCGTCCCCACTGGAGCGTTATTTACCAGACCTCTGACACAACGGAGAGGACAGACTTGCAGTGACTATGATTCGACTCTGTCTGTGTTTGCGGGTTATTTAGCATCGCAGGGCTTATCTTCAGCCCAAGAAGAGCGAGTCTTAATTCTCGCAATTTTGAAAACCAAGTTTGTTTTCAGATGAGGGAGGGAGGGACCAGGGTAGGACAGACGAATGAAGGAATAGGAAGTTAGGAAAAAACTTCATTTTGTTCTTTAAATTCTTTAAGTTGTGAAGACCTTGTTTTTCTTCAAATGTAATGTAGGCTCCATTTTTAGGGTGTTGTACATGCTTAAAAGAATAAACTTCATAATTCTCAAAATTCTGACCGCTTCCTTTGTTATTAACAGCATTTACTTGTATTTTTACTTTCAATACTTCAGTACATTTAATATCACAAAATTACTTTTGATACTTAAATACAGTAAATATCAGATACTTTAAGACTTTTACCCAAGTAATATTCTAATAGATGACATTTTAACTTCTAGGTGACATTTTCTGCTGTTGTTGTTCACACAAGAGTCCTTGTTCTCCCCTTCTTCCGTTATTGCACAGGTCTTTTATTGTAAAACAAGAGCAGAGACGTGGTTTTCAAATGTCATATTGAAAGTAAAGTTTATTTAAATTCGCTGTAATGGGAGAAAAGGAGCTGCAAGAGAGTGTTAATGCACAAGAAACAGCACCCTATTTAAATAAAAGTATAAAAGAGTGGGTGGTGTCTCTGTACTGTGATGCAAGCCGACTGCAGAAAGAACTAACGGGGGCTTACGTAGTTCGAGAGAAGAGTATTTACAACCGGCACACATAATTGTGAACGTGCACGCACTCACATTCACAGCGCACGCACACACACACACACACACACACACACACACACACAAACAACGCAAAAAGAGGTGCAAGCGGTTCTAGTTTATATGGCGCCTTAGGCGAACCTCCCCCTTCACCCCCCCCCCAACAAAAATTGTGTTCCCCCCCACCAACCAACAAAAACCCACACCATTCTGCACTAATTGTAATCTTTATGCAGACTTTTGGAACAACACAAATAAATAATCATAACATTTAATATTGTATAAGTGTCAGTACTCCTGTCAGGACTTTGTCTTTTGGCCACCCTACTGGCCATTCTGGGTATTGTGTTGCCATGTGCCTTTGTTTGTGTATTGCCATGTGCTTCTGTTTGTTCCTGTGCTCTCCTGTCCCCGCCCCTCACCTGATCTCTATTATTGCCTCATTTGCTTCCACCAATCACCTGTCCTTGAAGTCAATGGTTCTGTGTATTTAAGTCTGTGCTGGTATCTGTTCTCTGTCAGATTGTGACCGTTTTCTGTCTGTTCCTGCCTGTGTGAGTTCTGCCCCCTGTGATTTGTAAGTTTTACTGTGTTTACCTGGACCTGTTTCTGCTCGACGTTTCGGATTTGGTTGCCCTGTGGATCTCTGGCTTTGACCCTGTTTGTACTCTGTTTTTGACCAATCTTTTGCCTTACGTCTTGGAATTGTTTGCTCTCTGCACATCTGGATCTGACCTTGGACTGGACACTGTTTCTGAGATTGATTTTTGTTTTTTGAATAAATCTTATTTTACCCAGTGGGTCTGCGATTGGGTCTTGGTCCGTCAAACCCTCACAGTACAATCTGACCAAGATGGACCCAGCAGACCCCAGTCATGTGAAATCTGCCCTGGAACAGCAAGAAAGAATGCTGGGAAGACACCAGGCCCAGCTGAATTCCCTAAGCAAGACCCTGGATTCGCTTGCTGCCAACATCGCAGAATTAACAGTCCATATCCAGACTCTCCGGCCTTCCCAGAGTAGCCCACACGTCCCAACCACAAGTTCTTCGGATACCCTGACCTCCCCATCTTTGCCCTCTCCACATGTCCACGAGCCCCGCCTGCCTCCTCCTGAAAAATATGCGGGTGAGCCTGGCACTTGCCGTTCTTTTTTGTCTCAGTGTTCACTTATTTTTGAGCTGCAACCTTCTACATTTCCCACTGAACGAGCTAAAGTTGCTTACATTATCACTCAGCTGTCTGGTCGGGCGAGGCAGTGGGGAACAGCCGTCTGGGAGGTCAAATCACCTTTCTGTAATAATTTTCTGTCTTTTTCTGAGGAGATGACAAGAGTATTTGACCGCTCAAAGCATGGGCGTGAGGCTGCCCGTGAACTGCTACACATGCGCCAGGGGCGCCGATCTGTGTCCGATTACGCCATTGACTTTCAGACTCTGGCCACCTCCAGTGGTTGGAATCCAGATGCGCTTTATGACGCCTTCCTGAACGGCCTCTCCGAAGACATCAAGGATGAACTAATCACCCAGGACCTGCCCGACACCTGTGAGGCCTTGGTAGGCCTGGCCATCCGAATTGATTCACGGCTACAGCAGCGCCACCAAGGTAGAGTTCCTGGGGGTTTTCTGAGGGCATCCACCAAAGTTCCAGCCAATCAACCACCATTCCCATGTCTTTCATCCCCATCCCATTTCCACACTTCTGAGCCTGAACCCATGCAAATCGACCGTGCCCGCCTGACCCCAGTGGAGAGACAGAGAAGAATGGCTACCCGTTCCTGCCTGTATTGTGGTCAGCCGGGTCACTTCATTGCCACCTGCCCAGTAAAAAGCCGACGCTCTCCAGTAGGAGGAGGAGTACCGATGGGCGTGACTCCTGTCAAACTCTCCTCGATGCAACGCACACTTCTTCCTGCCACTCTTGAATGGGGGGACCAACGGCTCGAAATTTTGGCATTGGTTGATTCCGGGGCTGAGGAGAACTTCATCGACTCCTGCCTGGCCGCTCAGTGGGGGTTGCCCACTTCTACGCTTGAGGTGCCAATGGTGGCCCATGCGTTGAATGGACAGAGATTGGCAAACGTAACCCATGTCAGCACTCCGGTGAGTCTCAGTCTTTCTGGCAATCATCATGAACAGTTAATCTTACATGTCATTGACTCCCCTCAAGCTCCCATTGTCCTCGGTCACCCCTGGTTAGCCAAACATAACCCACACATAAACTGGAGCAGCAATAAAATTGTGGGCTGGAGTTCATTCTGCCTCTCTCACTGCCTCCGTCATGCTCAGACTCCTCTGTTTTCAGAACCTGAATCTCCTGAAGAGTTTCCAGATCTTTCAGCCGTTCCTTCCGAGTACATGGACCTGAAGGCCGTGTTCAGCAAGTCCAGGGCCACATCCTTACCCCTACATCGCCCTTATGACTGTGCCATAGATCTCCTGCCTGGCACGTCTCCTCCCAGGGGGCGCCTCTACTCTCTGTCCCAACCTGAAACGGAGGCTATGAATAAGTACATTCAAGAGTCCCTGACTGCAGGTATTATCCGTCCTTCCTCTTCACCCGCAGGCGCAGGGTTCTTCTTCGTTGAGAAGAAGGACGGATCCCTCCGTCCTTGCATCGACTACCGGGGCCTCAACGATATAACCATTAAGAACCGTTACCCTCTTCCTCTCATGACCTCAGCCTTTGAACTGCTACAGGGGGCATCAGTCTTCACCAAGCTGGATCTCCGCAATGCTTACCACCTGGTCCGAATCCGTGAGGGGGATGAATGGAAAACAGCCTTCAATACCACTTCTGGCCATTATGAGTACCTAGTCATGCCTTTTGGATTAACCAATGCACCTGCTGTGTTTCAGGCCCTGGTCAATGATGTTCTCAGGGATATGCTTAACCACTTTGTCTTTGTCTATCTGGACGACATTCTGATTTTCTCCAAGTCCCTTACTGATCATATTTCTCATGTCCGCAGGGTCCTCCAGCGACTGCTGGAGAACCAGCTCTTTGTTAAAGCAGTCCGGCTCAAGCTTCCTACTACTCTTCGACGCATTCATCCCACCTTTCATGTTTCCCGGATCAAGCCATATGTTCGTAGTACCCTGTGTCCTGCCCCCAAACCCCCTCCACCCCCCCGGCTCATTGATGGGTCAGAGGCGTACACGGTGCGCCAGCTGCTGGATGTCCGTCGCCGAGGTCGTGGGCTCCAGTACCTCGTAGACTGGGAAGGCTACGGTCCTGAGGAGAGGTGCTGGGTCCCAGCCCGGCACATTTTGGATCCCACGCTCATCAGAGACTTCCGCCGCCGACATCCAACTCCTTCTGCTACGACGCCTGGAGGCGTCCGTTAAGGGGGGGGTACTGTCAGTACTCCTGTCAGGACTTTGTCTTTTGGCCACCCTACTGGCCATTCTGGGTATTGTGTTGCCATGTGCCTTTGTTTGTGTATTGCCATGTGCTTCTGTTTGTTCCTGTGCTCTCCTGTCCCCGCCCCTCACCTGATCTCTATTATTGCCTCATTTGCTTCCACCAATCACCTGTCCTTGAAGTCAATGGTTCTGTGTATTTAAGTCTGTGCTGGTATCTGTTCTCTGTCAGATTGTGACCGTTTTCTGTCTGTTCCTGCCTGTGTGAGTTCTGCCCCCTGTGATTTGTAAGTTTTACTGTGTTTACCTGGACCTGTTTCTGCTCGACGTTTCGGATTTGGTTGCCCTGTGGATCTCTGGCTTTGACCCTGTTTGTACTCTGTTTTTGACCAATCTTTTGCCTTACGTCTTGGAATTGTTTGCTCTCTGCACATCTGGATCTGACCTTGGACTGGACACTGTTTCTGAGATTGATTTTTGTTTTTTGAATAAATCTTATTTTACCCAGTGGGTCTGCGATTGGGTCTTGGTCCGTCAAACCCTCACAATAAGTATAAAATTATGTACAAAAATAAAACTAATAACTATAAAAAAAAAACAAAGATAAATATCCATGTGTTGATTTGGCACTCGAGTCGCCTTGGTGGTGTGTAGAGTGGGGGGTGGGGGGGGGGCAAGAACAGGGGCATCCTAGGGGAAAATGTTCTTAATTTTGGCAGCTAATTGCACCATTTTCCCGCAGTCTGAAACAGAAACAGAAAGCCTAAAGGTAGTGGCGTTGCCAGGATGTCATAGCATATGCTACATTGCTACTTAATTTGATGCAGTCAAAACTGTGAAAACACAGACACCAGAGCTGGAGAGCTGGAGCCTTCCAAGCAGCAGTGGGACAGGAACGTATTTATTTTCAGCGTCCAGGGCAGCCTAGATGCAGTTATAAAGAAACTGTGCTGTACAGTCAAGTAGTCTCTGTTGGTCACTTCTTCATGAACATTATCACGTTATGTACCTTGTGATCTAGACGTAAGATTGGATGGTGATACGGAATGACATCATAAACGGGAGTCAAACATTAATCCCAGAACAATGTGGATTGGCCTGGCTATGAGCGCCCTCGCTTATAAGGGAGAACGTGTTTCTGCTTATTCTCATACAGAGTTTATATGGATCAGTTAAAGAAAGGCAGGTGACCCCACCCTCGAGCAGAGAAATATATCTCCCTGCACAAATCAGGGAGACTGTACATTAGAAGCGAGCTAGTTTATTAGAAGCGAGCTAATTAACTTCTCTATCTGTCTTTTGGCATAACGTGGATTGTGTTCATTAACATAGATATTCTGAGAGTCAAATCTCCCGCCGCCCCAGGTGCAGAATGGTCTCATATTATTCTTAATGATTTCGCACAAACCACCAAAAATGCTGCAATATGTCTGTGAAACTATATATTCACAGTATTATGAATGAATTGTGCTTAATTTGGTAGCATTTCATACTGTGACTGATTTTACTAATTGCATTAGAACTGTACAAAGTTAGGAGGTGTGCTATTTGATAGATTCCCCTGCTTCCCCTGACTCGGGATTTCAGTGAGGAGACCTGAGGTCAACCGAGCCCCGCCCATCTCCCCATCTCGTACTTCTGAGTGGGAGGCCCTCACAAATCTCACAATTCCAAATTTATTGTGCGAGTGCCCCATGCCACCCCCAGCAAGATGCCGCCCTGGGGAGCTACCTATGTTGCCCATGCCTAAATCCACCCCTGGGTGCAAGAAGGGGTTAGGTACAAGAAAAGCACATCAATTAAGCGTGCAGTGGCAAGGATTAATAATGGAAAGCCAGACTATGAGACCACCCCCCCCGCAGCATGACCGCCAAACACATGCCAGATCACTTTGCTCCTAAAGATGAGGAAACTAATACTGTAAAGAGCACGAGCAGTCGGTTTACCAAACAAGCAGGTGTAAAACAAAACTCAGGCCAGACAATAAACAGTAAAGCAAACAAAACAATAAACCCAAGCAGAACGATACCAGCCAAACAAACTCAGGCAGGCAAACTGACCAGGCTGCCTACCTGATCGGGTAAAACAGTACATGGTGAGCAAAACGTGATGAAAAAGTAAACTATAGGCAAAACAGGAAGCTAAAAACAAAATGTAAAGAAAAAAACTTCAAAACAAACAACAACAACAAAAAAAAACTCAAGGCAAAACAGCAGTTGCTATGACCCTAAAACACAATACAACGAGCGGTTAAGAATTGTCAAACGGTTCCAATAAAACACAAATATTAATAAATATAATCAAACTATTACCTGGACTCCCGCAGGGTAGCAGGTACTACTCCGAAGTAACAGCATGTTTGCTTAAACCAGGTCAGCTAAAACAAGATAAATGGTGAGCAACATTTTGAATTGGTTGGGCCAACACAAGTTGCTTCAGTAAACCTTAAAACATACCTTATCCAAGGGGACTGCCGGCACGAATCAGGGTGTGACTGGATCACAGATCCTGCAAGACGTTATTGGTTAGCTCGAGCCATAAACCCCATGTGTATAAATTGATGGCTATGAAGTACTCGCCTACTTAAAACCCACACTGAACCTAGGACACTGGAAGCAGGTTATCGAAACTCTTAGCAAAAACTCAGGCAGCTTATTTGCCAAAACACCATACCCACAGCAGCACTGGAAACCCAAAGAGTGTTCCTAAAACTCGGATAAAACTCGGTGCAGCTATTTATAGATTTAGGTTAAAATGGGTAATTGGATAGGCATTTCCCTACTCAATGGGCTAATTAAGAATCTGCGAGAGACACACTGTTAAGGGGGAAGGCTCCTCCCTATTGCATATAAACAGGAAATGTATAAATATAAAGCTGAATATATAAATGTAAAGCTGAATATATAAATATATTTCCTGAATATATAAAAGAAATTCTGAATATATAAATATAATTCTGAAAATATAAATGTAAAACTGAATATGTAAATGTAATTCTGAACATATAAATGTAATTCCGAATATATAAATGCAATTCTGAATATATAAGTACAGTTTTGAATATATAAATATAATTCCTGAATATACAAATAGAATTCCAAATATATAAATATAATTCTGAATATATAAATATAATTCTGAATATATAAATGTAATTCTGAATATATAAGTACAGTTTTGAATAGATAAATATAATTCCTGAATATATAAATGTAATTCTGAATATATAAGTACAGTTTTGAATATATAAATATAATTCCTGAATATACAAATAGAATTCCAAATATATAAATAGAATTCCTGAATATTTGAATGTAAAGCTGAATATATAAATGTAATTCTGAATATATAAATATAACTCTGAATACATAAATGTAATTCCAAATACATAAATGTAATTCTGAATATATTGTAGCAACCTGATGGGTCCCGTGGTTCCAGACAAAGGGACAAAAGCTTTAATTCGGGGAACTGCCATCAATCGCTGGCACGCTGCCGATCATCGACACGCCCGTGTCTTATACATCCCAGCTGGTGGTGAGCAAAACAAGTTTAACATTATCATCAGTAAAATTTCACAGTACAATCAAAGATAATCAAGCAAAAAGATTAAATAATTTAAATTTGAATGATGCAATAATCTGGACTTCACTAAGGGGTCCTTATTTTCTTGGTTTTAGGACCTTCTAAGTAGGGGAGCTAAATTTGACAGGGAATTTGCGAAGAGATGGCCCAAAGAGGTAGAGAAATAGTAAATAATCTCATATCAAGCGATGGTTTCATAGAAACCCTTGCTGCAAAATGCGACAGGAGCGACAGAACACTGTGTGCTAATGGCTAAACGGCAAGTTCCAGTGCACACCAAACTACAGAGGGAGAAGTCTGCATGCTATTTCGCCGAGTCAATTTGGAGAAGCGCATCAGGTTGTAAACAGGAGCAGGAAAACGTTCGCTTGGTTTAAAGCCTTGGTGAAAGACTGTGCAGACCTCTTCCTCCGTAGTTTGGTGTACGCTTGAACTTGCCATTGAGTTATAAGAATACCGCCGGTTAAGAGCTGGTTAAAAGATTATTTACTATTTCTCTAGCTGTTTTGGGCCATCTCTTCACCAGTTCCCTTTTGAATTTCGCTCCCCTACTAGAAAGGCCCTGTAGCATGTTCAAGTTCACCATGGTGTATAAAGTTATCAGATGTGCACAGTTTAGTTACAAGATGTATAGTTACAGGGGTTTATTTTGCTATAATGAACAGCTAGCTGTACACTATCTCGCTTATTACGCGGCTACTTAAAGCAATCAATTTGACACAAAATCTTGATAGAAAAATGATTCTTTTGATTTAAAAATTATTTTATTGCTTCTGCTAAAAAAATAGTTCCATAGCAACATTCTGTTATTCATAGCAACAGTCTGCTATTCAGATTCGTGTGTCTGCACTGAGTGGGGAAAGACATGAGGAAGTTAACTGTGTTCTGTAAGGCGTGGCTGTGGCCAACAACAGCCGAAAATAAAGACGTCAAGTTCTAAATGACATCAGTGCGAACCCTGCCGGCCCAATACCAAGAAAATAATGACCCCTTAGTGAGGTCCAAATTAGTGCCTCATTCAAATTTAAATTATTTTATATATATATACACATATATATATACTCACACACACACACACACACACACACACACACACACACACATATATATATAGACACACATATATATATACACACACATACATACATACATATAGATATATGTACACATACACTGCCTGGCCAAAAAAAGAAAGGCGCCATTTTGATCAGGAGCCTCTGGAGGCAGTGTTATGTTACTTCAGTTGGTCAGGTCTAGGCTCAGCAACATTATGTGGCAATGAAATGAACTCAGCTGATTACCTGAATGTACTGAATGACCAGGTTATCCCATCAGAGAATTGTTTTTTCTTCTCTGATGGCACAGGAATATTCCAGGATGACAATGCCAAGATTCATTGGGCTCAGATTGTGAATGAGTGGTTCAGGGAGCATGAAGAGTCATTTAACACATGAATTGGCCACCACAGAGTCCTGACCTTGACCCCATTGCAAGTCTTTGGGATGTGCTGGAGAAGACTTTAGTGAGTGGTTAGACTCTATCCTCGTCCATCCTCGTTACCATAATGTAAGATTAATGTGAGGTCTGCTATAAGAGATTTGCTAAGTCTCAGAGACAACAAACTTAAGGCATGATCAATCATTCCTTTTATTCCAATAGCATAATCAAGGGAGAGTGCACTCCAGTCAATTCAAGCACAGTCTCCCCGAAAACAGAGAAACACTGAGTGTTTATACAGAGGAATAAACAACTTACACATTACATAAGATGGGGGTGGTCTCTTCCAGGTATTATTCTCATTTTCCTAGTTACGCTACACCTGTTACAAGAACTCCTATCTTGTCTTCACCACAAACATCCTTGACGGTTCTTTCTCTAGCGTAACCTTGGGGTGACTGGGGCGACTTGGGGTGACTGTCAGAAGAGTTTGGCACGTGTCCAAGTCACTGCTTGCACTACATTCTTCATGTGCAGGACTTCCTTTCTCTCTTATTTTCCACTGTGACCTTTTAATGGCACTTAGGGTGTCAACCACAAAATGATATGACACACAGAACAGATCACTAATGTTTAGACAGTAATTAGTACGACTAAGGCGACAGCTTGCAGTCAATAACAATCATCCATTGGTTAATACATTCAAAATATTTCTCACAATGCCATTTGCGAATGACAGTCACATATGATTAGCCTGGAGAATTTTCGCTCATACAGTGAAGAGGTTTAGTAATCAAAAGTGATACAGCTCCAGGCAAATATAGAAAGATGTGTAGTGACTCACTGCATGACTCACAAATTCACATGTTATCTTGTAATGGTTTTGTATAATGTTATGATACATTGTTGAGGCTTGGCTTGATCCAGTGTTTTTTTTTTTTTAATTTTTTTTTATTCAAATCATCTGTGCAGATCTAAGGGGAAATAAGAATAAAGGGCTTTCTTTCTTTCTTTCTTTCTTTTGAGTGACTCTCAGCTCATTTGCATACACTATGAGCGCTCTGCTTTGTCTTTAGTTCAGCTGAATTGCTGTACATACAGCCAATGGAAATGCTTGATCACGCCTGGTTCTCTACTATAAAAAGGGCTGTAACGTTTCCCCCAGGTTATGCTTGCCTCAGATGTAGTGAGGAAACAATGTACAGTCTCTGTTTCATCTTGTTGTTCTCCTCTAGACTGTGTAAGTACACTTACTGTTTCATTTGTCCATTTTATATGACAGTTCACATAAGGCTTAATGTGCCTGGGTTATTAGTACACATGGATGTGGATATTAAATATTTAAGAAGCACCTCAGCAAGTTTGATATGAAAATATTGTAATTCTTGCTGATACAACAACTCTCAACTCTATTATAGATTTTTTTCCCCCTTTTTTTTGTTTTGCAGATGCAGGCGAATTTGCTGTACTTCAGAGCCATAGTTTGATAGCTGCTGAGGTTGGGTCGGATGTGAAATTAAACTGTTATTTCTCAAGGGATTATATATCTTTTGTAGGATGGTACAAACAGAGTGTTGGACAAAAACCTATCCCCATTGTTGCCTCGTTGTACTATAGCATACAAACTTTTCACAGCGGCTTTACTCGACGCTTCAATGTATCAAGAGATCACAACAGTTTTGACCTGCATATCTTCAGGGCTGAACCATCAGACTCAGGGACATATTACTGTGTTGTCACATTTAATTTTAAGACATTATTTGGAGATGGCACTGTTTTAATTGTTGATGGTAAGCATTTTTGTTTTTGTTTTTACCACCTATGAGACTTTTACTATACAAAGAGAATGGGAGGGAGCTCAAAAACAGATAGTGTCTGTGGAAAAGGTTGTGATATATACCACTTCACTGTTTGGTACATCCTAGAATTCTTGGGAGGTGTAATATAGTTTTGTGCTCACAAATAATGCAGTTAGTGTTTTTTGTTTTGTTTCATTTCATTTCATTTTTTTTTTAACATTCCTCCTCCGACCCAGCTTTCTAACAGTACAGCATCCTGTTATCTAAGTTTTCACTTTCTATCAACAGTCTGTGATCTGTGGTAGTTTCTATTATCCACTGATCAGTAAATGATAGTTTCTGCATCAATGAACAGAATTTGGAGATATTTCACATGATGTCATGATCTCATGCCAATGAAAAGCTTTAATTAATGTTCATAATATAATGCTTAGTGTTGATAATAAATTAACAAGTTCTCATCAGTTTGCCTTTACTGCACACTTCTATATCAGTTGTATTTGTCACTGTATTAACTATTCATTGGATTCTTAGTCTAATCACAGTCTAAAATGCCTTTGTAAACCTCCATTTGTTGTGGATTTGAAAAATAAATTGCTAACATGGAGATGAGTCATATTGTTGTGTTTGCACAGAGAGAGTTTCTTACTTGCGCACACTGTGTCTCACTAAACTTGTCTCTGAGTATCAGCACAGTTTAAAAGTTGCAGTTATAAATCTTAGGACAGCTAAAATCTATTATTTATATTAAATCTCTGTATAAGGTGCAAAATCCAGCGATAATGCTATTCAGCAGCTGCCCATCTCCACTTTCCTTCAAACGGGAGAGAACGTTAATCTACAGTGCACAGTGCCAGCTGAGATCTGTGCAGGAGAACACAGTGTGTACTGGTTCAGACAAGGTTCAGGAGAATCCCATCCAGGAATCATTTACACCCATGGAAACAGGAGTGATCAGTGTGAGAAGAGGTCTGAGGCTGGTTCTCCTACACAGAGCTGTGTCTATCACCTCAGTTCTTCTGATGCTGGAACTTATTACTGTGCTGTGGCCACATGTGGACAGATATTGTATGGGAATGGAACACAACTACTCTTTCACGGTAAGATGTCAGTATTAAGTCTCCATTCTTTATTTGGACTATTGTTGAATAAAAACATATGAAATGTGTCACGAAATATTGCTACAGTATTCCTTATGAATGTTTCTCCTCAGTTCTACATAATGTACAAACAACAAATTCAATTCATTAAGATAAATTCATTTCATTAATGTTTTTCCAAATTTTAGATGATTCAAGGAGTCTGAATACACATCAAGATCTGCTAGTGTACAGCCTGGCAGGTGGACTAATCTTAAACATCACAATCACTCTCATCCTCTGTGTTCAGCTAAGGCTTAGACGTCATGACGACTGCAGAGGTAAAGACATTATTTGTGATCATGGCAACATATAACATTATGACATGAATGTTCTAGAAGCATGTTCCATTCTACATGAAAGGCCTCTTGAATCGCTAATAACTTAATAATAAGAGTTGGTATATGTTTCATGATGTTTATCTGAATCAAGCACTATGTCTGTTAAGAGCTGTCAAGAGTAGTTTCATTCTCTGATTATACTGATTTTGCACTGCTTTGCTGTTTCTCAAATTAAATGAAATCTGTTCAATTAAATTCCCCCATGTCTTGAACTGACGCAGATATGAAAAAAGCTAATAATGAAACTTCTTGTAACGGGAAACAAACAACAGAATAATTGTGTTCATCATTGCAGTGTACACAGACAGCAGGTTAGCAAAACAATTTACGGAATTATTCTAAATTTAAAATGAACAAAATTATCTTTTTTCTACCTCTCTTCAAACGGTATACAATTGTAAATAGTAGGTTTTAAAATAAATGAAGTCACAACAAAATACATTAATTCAAGTTTTTGTGTCATTCTTCTAGCAGACTGATGATGACACGGTGAGGTATACAACTGTGAGATTCGCTGAAAAAAGTGAGAGAGGAAACAGAACAAAGAGAGAACAGAGAGATGAGGGCCTGGTCTATTAAGATGGAGGCTGAACCACTTCAAAAACAACTTCCTCTTGCATCGATGCACCTCTGCTGCTTTCATGCACACTTTTCAAATACCACACATTTCATAATGTTGGAGCTTGTTGTAGTTTCAGGATTTACATTTTAACTTATTTATGCTAATTTGATCATATGCCCTTTCAGAATAACCACTGAGTCTACACATGATATGTACAATCTGGTTCACTCTCATTCACTCATTTTCAAAGCTGTTTATCCTAATTAGTGTTGTGGGAGGAGCAGGAACCTATCCCAGTGTTCACTGGGCGAAAGGCGGGGAAACACCCTGGAAAGGTTGCCAGTACATCGCAGGGTAGACCCAAAGACAAACACACACACACATTCCTACCTAGGGACAATTTAATTTCTCGAATTCACCTAACCTGCATGTCTTTGGGAGGAAGCTGGAGCTCCTGGAGGAAACCCACACAGACATGGAGAGAACATGCAAACTCCACACAGAAGGGACTCTGGCTGCTCGGTTGGAAATCGAATCCGGGACCTTCTTGCTATGAGGCGATGGTGCTACCCACTGCGCCACCGTGAAAATCCCCTCTTTGTAACTATAAATGCTCAGAACTGTACACCACTATCAACCACATTAATAAAACATTTTTCATAATCTTGTGGCGGCCATATTATTTCCTGCTGAATGCTACGTGGGTAGAGAGACCAGTTTTGGGCTGGTTGTCCTCACTTCCTGTCCTTACAACCAATCACATAACTTAAGTTTCAAGTTTATTTAAAGCCCAATATCACTGTTTACAGTCTCAAAGGGCTTTACATGCCCACAGGATCACAACAGCCAGAGCAGGGCGGCACCCCCTGACTTAATCCTCATAGCAGACAAGAAAAAGAACCAGCCACGTGGCATGTTAAGTGTTTTCCTCCCCACTGATGCCCATTATATGGAAACAGCTTGGCGTGCCTTAATGTCCCAAAACAGCGATCAATGATCACCAAATTCATCTGACATCTCACATGTTATAAGCACTATTTCTAATTAAAAAAAAAGCGAAAGTGAAATTGAGTGAAAGGGGTAACGTGTTGGAAATGATTTACGTGTTTATTTGCATATAGAGCGGGGAAGTGAGATCCCATCTCAAGTGGTCATTTGAGACACGGATTCTAAAGCCAGGTGTAAACGGACGTACTCAGAGCCGTCCACTTGTGATCAGATCATCAAAATCGGATCTTAATGCAAGGTGTAAACAGGCCCTAATTTGAGTGTCACCATGGATTAAGTCTATTTTTTGCGAGAAAAATTTGACAAAATTGTGTGCGGTAATAGAGCTGGATTGAGGGGAGTGATTCTGGGTCAGTTTTGATCCCCTGCTGCCATCTTGAAATCTAACATGTCAAAATGTGTCTTTTCAGCTTGCAATGCGCATAAGCCGCATCACTCTCTCCTCCAGAAGACTTCGCAGTGCCGATTCTTCAATTCTGTCAAATATTTGTAGTAGCACTATTACCCAGCATTTTGACTGGCAATTTTTCCAATTAATTGTTTTTTTTCCATTCTTGTAATATTATGACTCTTTTCCCTGTAAAATTACGGTTCTTCCTTCAGAATAGACACAGTTTCTTGCACAATCTTTTCAAAGTCCTGATACTTATGATAATGTGGTGCTGATGTGCCAAAAGATTAAGTATTTTATTATTTGTGGAACCTTTACAAAAGTATAACTTCACAAGATGCTCCATGTAAGAAATTAGCCTATGTTAGTTGTGGCAGTGTCGTTAGGCTACTAGCTAGTTCACCTACAGGGTGTGCTCACGACTCAGTCTGCCTGCGTGTCACACGGTTGTGTCCTCCAATTGGAGCAGGTGGTGGCGGGGTTCACAATGTTCACACAGGCATTTATCAGTTTAGAGTTTAGTTTATTGGCTTGAGTGCGGATTAGGAACTGAATGTTAGTTTTATGAAATGATTTTCTTTTAAATGATGTTTATGGTTATACATGTTTATTACTGGGTTTATGAAAACCATAAACCAATATTGCATTTAATTGTTCAAAATGATTGGAATAGTTTATTGAAGAACACTTGTTAACACTTTAACATTCTAAAATTAGAAGTGTGATAAAAACAAAAACAGGATTGTTACACCCATTTCCACTTTTATTCAAATAGAAATACAGATACAAATACAAATACTGGGCTCTCCGCACACCCCTAATGTGGACGCACTCTCTCATCTAAGTGATTATGGAACACTCCCTCCATTTGTGTTTTAACAGAAAAAAAAACACTTAATAGGAACCAGTTAATACAAAATCACAATTCTCAGTTTCTCAATGTAACATGACAAATTTGTGTAAATAACAAGTTCTACATTGAGCCTGACACAAGTTTTTATAAGTACAGTTGATATAAAAGGTGACACACTCCTGTTGAAATGGTAGATTTTTGTGGTGTAAAAAAATGAAACCAAGATAAATTGTGCCAGAACCTTTTGTATCCTTTATTGTGAAATAGCAACCTATAAATTAAAGTGAAAAGCAATAAGATTGATTTTAGGGAAAAAAAAAGAAAAATAAAAAATGTACAATAACCTGCTCGCATAAGTGTGCACACCCTTTTATAATTAGGAACGTACCACAAATATTACCCTCATAAGCAGAGGTTTATCACTTGAGGACATAGTGTAGAAAACACCATTAAAATGAAAATAATAATCCCAAAATAATAATAATTTTTCTTTTTTTTTATCAATCCAACTTTAACGTTGTTACAATCAATAGAGTGACCCAGATGCAAAACACAGACTCAACATGGAAAGTAAATTAAAAGTCAGTTTATTGTAAATGTTGTGAATGGAGTGAAAGGGAGGAAGCGGCAAAGGGAATGAGCGTAAAGGAGCCGACGGCGGGTCAAACCAGGCAGGGCAGGTGAGCGAAGGCGGGCTGTGAGCATAGCGGGAAAGGAGACCGGCAGACAATGGGTAGGCAGGGCAAAGAGGCAGGCGAGGAAGGGTGATCCTGGATACAGGGAGACAAGGATTAGTTCTGTCAAACAAACAGAAGGGAGCTAGTTGAATTTACAATTCCAAATGGCCAGGGAACGAGCTCTAACCACACAGGCTGAATCAACGAACTGGTGGTGAATGGGTGAAAAAACCGGGCTAGAAATATTGTCGGAGTGTTGAGGAGATGAAGCGCAGATCTGCAGGCTGATAGGCGCCACACACACAATACAGAGACAATAAACACCAGGTGGAGCACAGGAGACGTGAGGAAGAGGGAAAAACACTAGAAACAAAAGGAAATAACGAAAACATGGTCGAAACCATGACAAACATAACAACACACAGGGACTAACGTCTTAAATGGGGTGGTTCAGTCAAATACAAACATCGTTGTAACGGTCGCTTACAATAATGTGACTCGGGTGAGAACAGGTATGAGTGAACCAGACATTTCACTTATTTTTGATAATCACATTAAATCATCAAACAAATACTATATAGAATATCAAACAAATCATTTTTTTTTTTACATGCCTCTCTTACGCCTAAGGTCTCCTTTTCCACCTCGTCTTCTGTGTGTGTGTGTGTGTCTCTTATGCCTAGGCATCAGTGTCTTGTATGTGTGTGGCTGTTTTCCTCCCAGATGTTCCCTGCCCCCCTCTGTCCTCTGTACCCCTCCCTGTCAGCCTGCTCGTCATCGCCATCCCCCTCATCTTGCTCTTGTTGTCTCTATTTTTTTTTGCTAATGTATTTTCTTTTGCATTATGATTGTATTACTTGTAATTGCCCACTGGGTGGGCTCCTATTGCACACCTGGCTGCCCAAGAAGGGGTCTCCTCTTTCTGTGGTCCTTTTCAAGATTTCTTCCAATTTGTCCCTATTACACCAGGCTTTTTGGGAGTTTTTTTTTATGCCCTCTCTGAGGATTAAGTCAGTGGGCACCATCCTGTTTTGTTTGTTGTGGGTATGTAAAGCCCTTTGAGACTCTAAAGAGTAATACTGGGCACTAAATAAACCTTGCTGTTGTTGTTGTTGTTGTTGTTTCTCACTCAGGAGTCTTTTCCTCCGCGCTTTTTCAGTGACCTCCTCTCTAAATGTCTCTCACACATGCACTATACACACAGACACATACGGAGAACACAAGCCCTCAGAGGGCACAAGCACACAGTGGGGCCTCCTCTCTCGCTCTCTCTCTCTCTCTCTCTCTCTCTTTCTCACATGTACCAAATATTCAGACACACAAAGTGCTCAATAGAGAACAACATAAAAACCAAAATTCCCCTTTTTTCTTTTTCTCGACCGGTCACCCGCAAGGTTACAAAATCCAAATTAACACTTTAACCTCCATCAATCGGACAACTGCAAATCAGTGCTTTTATCATGTGGTTTTATATTAATTTACATTTATTTATGTACACAAACGCCCAAAATCACTGTTTACAGTCTCTTGGCCAGCCAGGTGTGCAGTAGATGCTGACCCAGTGGGCAAATTGCAAACAACACAACGATGATGAAAATGAAAGCACAACTAGACAAAATAAAGAATAACAAAACAGCAGGGGGGGGTCAGCCGAGATAGCAGCGCAGGAAGAAGACAAGCCACGAAGCCGCAGCAGCCATCAGGACGACGATAAAGAGACGTGTATATATAAATATATGTGCACATATCTAACCCCTTTTTTACCCAGTCTCTTTTTATCGATTTCAGACGCGCTTGCCAGGTAGACGGTTGCATGGACTCCACACGGCCACGGAGACTTTTCCTTTGTGACAATAATAAACAGTCACTCTACTTTTGAATTTAACTTCACGTGGCTTCGTTTCCCTTCTAATCAAAATAATATGATATAAGAATGATTCATAACGCCTTACTTACTTTAATAATTTAAATGAGATTTGCTAAGTCTCAGAGACTTAATCATTCCTTTTATTCCAATAGCATGATCAAGGGAGAGTGCACTCCAGTCAATTCAAGCACAGTCTCCCCGAAGACAGAGAAACACTGAGTATTTATACAGAGGAATAAACAACTTACACATTACATAGGATGGGGGTGGTCTCTTCTAAGTATTATTCTCATTTTCCTAGTTACACTACATCTGTTACAAGAACTCCTATCTTGTCTTCACCACAAACATCCTTGATGCTTCTTTCTCTACCGTAAACTTGGGGTGACTGGGGCGACTTGGGGTGACTGTCGAAACAGTCTCTGCTTGCACTACTTCTTTCATGTGCACGACTTCCTTTCTCTGTTATTTTCCACCGTGACGTTTTAATCTCACTTAGGGTGTCAACTACAAAAATGATATGACACACAGAACAGAACATTAATGTTTAGACAGTAATTAGTACGACTAAGGCGACAGCTGGCAGTCAATAACAATCATCCATGGTTAATACAGTCAAAATATTTCTCACAATGCCATTGGCCAATGACAGTCAAATATGATGAGTCTGGAGAATTTTCACTCGTAGAATGAAAATGTTTAATAATCAAAAGTGATACAGCTCCAAACAAATGTAGAAAGATGTACAGTGAAATGCTGCCTGACTCATAAATTCACATGTTATCTTGTAATGGTTTTGTGTAATGTTAAGATATATTGTTGAAGTTGAGCTTGATCCAGTGATCGATTTCTTTTTAAAATTCAAATCATCTCTTCAGATTTAAGGTGAAAAAAGATGAAAGAGTTTTCTTTCTTTCTCCTGAGTGCCCCTCAGCTCATCTCTATACACTTTAAGATGTTTGACCATATTCCACCTGTCCTGGCTTCCCTTCATTGGCTCCCAATTCACGCAAGGGCGGATTTTAAGGTCCTCTTATTGACATAAAAAATTCTGCATAGACTTCCGACTTGCGCTGGCCTACTTTTCTGACTTACTTACACCCTGCAATTCCCCTCGTACCCTGCACTCTCAAGATTCTGGACAATTAGTCATTCCAAGAGGTAAAAAGAAGTCCACTGGCTACCGAACCTTTCCAACAGGCAGACTCTCTTCATAACTTTAAAGGCATCTATTGTCTGTAGTTTCTGGATAATATAATTTTGATATGACTTTGTTATGGACGTGTAAATCCCTTTGATACTACAAATAGAGATATTGGGCTCTAAATAAACTTGCATTATTATTATCATTATTATTATTATTATTATTATTATTATTATTTAAGCGCAATGCTTTGTCTTTAGTTCAGCTGAATTGCTGTACATCCAGCCAATGGAAATGCTCGATCACGCCTGGTTCTTTACTATAAATAGGACTGTAACATTCCCCCCAGGTTATGCTTGCCTCATATGTAGTGAGGAAACAATGTACAGTCTCTGTTTCATCTTGTTGCTCTCCTCTAGACTGTGTGAGTACACTTACTGTTTCATTTGTCCATTTTATATGACAGTTCACATAAGGCTTAAAGTGCTTGAATTATTAGTACACACGGATGTGGATATTAAATGTTTAAGAAGCACCTCAGCATGTTTGATATGAAAATATTGTAACTCTTGCTAAAAACTCTCAACTTTTCTTTCTTTGTTTCTTTCTTTCTTTCTTTCTTCCTGTCTTTCTTTCTTTCTTTCTTCCTGTCTCTCTTTCTTTTTTCTTTTTTTTGCAGATGCAGACAGATTTGTTACAATTCAACAGGATCGCGTGAAAACTACTGAGGTTGAGCAGGACGTGAAATTAAATTGTTTTTTCTCAAGGGATTATATACCTTTTGTAGGATGGTACAAACAGAGTGTTGGACAAAAACTTATCCCCATTGCCTCGTTGTACTATAGCGTACAAACTTTTCACAGCGGCTTTAATCGACGTTTCAATGTATCAAGAGATCACAACAGTTTTGACCTGCATATCTTCAGGGCTGAACCATCAGACTCAGGGACATATTACTGTGTTGTCATATTGAATTTTGAGCCATTATTTGGAGATGGCACTGTTTTAATTGTTGAAGGTAAACATTTTTGTTTTTGTTTTTTCCACCTATGAGACTTTTACTATACAAAGAGAATTGGAGGGAGTTCAAAAACAGACTCCACTGTTTGGAACATTCTAGAATACATGTGAGGTGTAGTATAGTTTTTGTGCTTACGAATAATGCAGTTAGTGTGTTTTGTTTTGTTTCATTTCATTTAATTTTTTTTTAACAGTCTTCCTCCAACACAGCTTCCTGTTGTCTAAGTTTTCACTTTTTTTCAACAGTCTGTGATCTGTGGTAGTTTCTATTATTCACTGATCAGTAAATGATAGTTTCTGCATCAATGAACAGAATTTGGAGATATT
The DNA here is from genome assembly GCF_902362185.1 of Chanos chanos. Lineage (NCBI taxonomy): Eukaryota > Metazoa > Chordata > Actinopteri > Gonorynchiformes > Chanidae > Chanos > Chanos chanos. Next base: position 31,034,318 of record NC_044501.1, on the reverse strand, counting down.
TCTAATGATGTCACGATCTCATGCCAACGAAAATCTTTAATTAATGTTCATAATATAATGATTAGTGTTGATAATAAATTATCAAATTCTCATCAGTTTGCCTTTACTGCACACTTCTATATCAGCTGTATTAGTCATTGTATTGACTATTCATTGGATTCTTAGTCTAATCACAGTCTAAAATGCCTTTGTAAACCTCCATTTGTTGTGGATTTGAATAATAAATTGCTAACATGGAGATAAGTCATATATTGTTGTGTTTGCACAGAGAGAGTTTCTTACTTGCACACACTGTGTCTCACTAAACTTGTCTCTGAGTATCAGCACAGTTTAAAAGTTGCAGTTATAAATCTTAGGACAGCTAAAATCTATTATTTACTTTGAATCTCTGTACAAGGTGCAAAATCCAGCGATAGTGCTATTCAGCAGCTGCCCATCTCCACTTTCCTTCAAACGGGGGAGAACGTTACTCTACAGTGCACAGTGCCAGCTGAGATCTGTGCAGGAGAACACAGTGTGTACTGGTTCAGACAAGGTTCAGGAGAATCCCATCCAGGAATCATTTACACCCATGGAGACAGGAGTGATCAGTGTGAGAAGAGGTCTGAGGCTAGTTCTCCTACACAGAGCTGTGTCTATCACCTCCCCAAGAGGAACATCAGTTCTTCTGATGCTGGAACTTATTACTGTGCCGTAGCCACATGTGGACAGATATTGTATGGGAATGGAACACAACTACTCTTTCATGGTAAGATGTCAATATTAAGTCTCTATTCTTTATTTGGACTATTGTTGAATAAAAACATCTCAAATGTGTCATGAAATATTTGCTACAATATTCCTTATGAATGTTTCTCCTCAGTTCTACATAATGTACAAACAACAAATTCAATTCATTAAGATAAATTCATTTCATTAATGTTTTTCCAAATTTTAGATGATTCAAGGAGTCTAAATACACATCGAGATCTGCTTGTGTACAGCCTGGCAGGTGGACTAATCATAAACATCACAATCACTCTCATCCTTTGTGTTCAGCTAAGGCTTAGACGTCATGACAACCGCAGGGGTAAAGACATTATTTGTGATCATGGCAACATATAACATTATGACATAAATGTTCTAGAAGCATCTTCCACTCTACATGAAAGGCCTCTTGAATCCCTAATAATGTACATAAGCATTTATTTACATGTTTCATGATGTTTAGCTTGAAACACCATGTCCATTAAGAGCTGTCTTAGAATTTCACCCTCTAATTATACTAATTTTGCAATTTTTTGCACTATTTTTCCAAAAGAAATAAAATCCCTTAGATTAAATTCCTGAATGTCACAGAACTGACACAGATATGAAAAAAAAGCTAATAATGAAATTTCTTCTACCAGGAAACAGACAACAAAACAATTCTGCCGGTCATTTCAGTGTACCTGCACAGCAGGTTAGCAAAAATCACCTTTTTTATCAAATTATTCTAAATGTTTCATCACAATTATACTTACAATGAACAAAATGATCTTTTTTCTACCTTCAAATGGTATACAGTTATAAATTGTAGGTTTTAAAGTAAATTAAGTTGCACCAAAATGCATTAATTCTGGTTTTTGTATCATTGTTCTAGCAGACTGATGATGACACAGAGAGGTATACAACTGTGAGATTCACTGAAAAAAATGAGAGAGGAAACAAAATGAAAAGAGAACAGAGAGATGAAGAAGTTTTCTGCTCTGGCCTGGTCTATTAAGAAGGAGGCTAACCCACTTCAAAAACAACTTCCTCTTGCATTGATGCACCTCTGCTGCTTTCATGCACACTTTACAAATACCACATGTTGGAGCTTGTCGAAGAGTACTCTCAGTCCATCGCAGGGCAGACACACAGACAAACACACACCGAATGGCAATTTAGTGTCTCCAATTCATCTAACCTGCACGTCTTTGGAGTGTGGGAAACCAGAGCTCCTGGAAGAAACCCAGACGCAGGGAGAACATGCAAGCTCTGGCCGTCTGGCTGGGAATCGGTCATGGGATCCCTTTGCTCTGAGGCGACAGTGCTACCCACTGCTCCACCGTGCCGCCCCAAGCTGGTTCAGTTTTTGTGAGAATCCCTTCTTTGTAACTGTAATTGCTCAGAAGTGTTCACCACTATCAACCACATTAATAAACTGAACATTTTTCATAATCTTGTGGTGGCCATGTTATTTGAATGCTAGATGGGTAGTGAGACCAGTTTTGGGCTGGCTGTCCTCACTTCCTGTCCTTACAACCAATCACATAACTTAACTAAGTGTGTCAAAGAAAAATATAGAACACATTTTATTTTCCACTGGGGCTCTCGTTTCACCTCTCGTCCCCACTGGAGCGTTATTTACCAGACCTCTGACACAACGGAGAGGACAGAGTTGCAGTGACCATGATTCGACTCTGTCTGTGTTTGCTCTGGCTCAGTAAAGTCTGTAAGTACAACCTACAGAAACAGACACACACACACACACACACACTGATGTGTGATTATTTATATCAATGTGTGTGCATATAAATATATCAGACAATAAAATACACAGAGAGAGAGATCACTGTAGAGATCACAGAGTTACAATGCGCATACACACACACACACACACACACACACACACACACACACAGCCAAAGCGTTCACACTGCCGTCTTGTGCACTGGCTCCATCTATAGGTCTCCCCAGGTCTTTTAAAACAGCCGGTTCCGGTTAACAATTAACCACTCATGGCAATTATGAGCACTGGGGAGGGCGGTAAACACACCCCAACACCACAGTCATAACATGTGTATATGTATGTATGTATATATATATATATATGCAGAAATACATTCTCAAGACCTTATATGTTTGTGTTTATATGGCATCTATGACACCAAAATATATGCAAAACCATGTATCCCTTCCCATGTCTCAGATGCAATGCAACTTGGTGAAATCTATCAGCCAGTTCATGTAAGGAGAGCTCAACTTGGGGACAGTGTGACGTTGCAGTGCTTTTACCCTTAGAAATACTTCCTTTTCGTCTGGTAAAGTTGGCAATCATTGGTAAGTGATTTGTAAGCTAATAAAAAAATTTCAACCTGTTGTTCTCATTTATCTACAAATTAATTATTTTTTTTTTTTTTTTTACAAAGGCCCTGTCTATGCCAACCCTTTTGAGGCTGCCATGGAACAACTAAAAGATCGGAATCATTCATAATGGTGAGCATCTAAGTCTTCCAAGGGTGTCCTTTGTCTCCTGTATTTTTTCTCACTTATATGAGAGAATCATGGACAATAGCTGAGAAATCCTGGGATCCCTTTTATCACAACTACACAATCTAAGCAATTTGATCTCAGCTCATGCACAAGCTTTCTGTTCATTCTGACACTAGTTTGTGGTAATGAAAGACCAGTTATCAACTTCAGTGCAAGACCTGCTGGCCTTTCCAAAGAAAATAACAGCTCAGAAATTCATTTGAATGTGCCAAAACTCATCAAATGGGACCACACAGTGTTACGGGATGTCTGTTCCCTGATTTTCATTGGGTGTGTAGTTTCCACTCATTTAGGAGCTTTGCTCTTTCTAAGACCTGTGTGCAGGTCTAGGATACTGAGCATAAAAACCATGATGGAACTATTTAACAGCTGAGTAAAATTAGCTCTACTCTATGGCACTGAAATCTGTCTAGTCACAAAAGACATTACAAACCTGTTCTGGATGTTTGTCCACAGATGCCTGTGCTCAATACCAGGAATTTGGGATACCAGGATTAGGAATGAATAACAATACAAGAAGAGATAATAATATAATATTCATCTAATTTAGAAAGAGGTCAATAGAAATGGATAGGTTGCACACTTAGGAAAAATCAAAATATTGTAACTGATGTTAAAGGAAAAACTGAGGAATGACCCACCAAAACACGTCAAAGATGAGCTGAGTAAGAAATGTGCTGCCTGGGTTTTGAGCTGGAAAAAAGTGATCTGTCCCACCCATGATCATAGACTGCGCCACACTGCAGACGAGAGAAGGAGTTTCACTTTCACTACAAAATGCACTGATACTCCTTGTCCAGTTGATGGTAGCATTGTATCATAGAACATGCGGTCATTCATTCATTCTTTCATCCAAAAAAACCAAAAACATCCCTTTGCATTGTTAGAGATGATACAAGTGTACGTGCCATTTGCCAATGACAGTCAAATATGATGAATCTGGAGAATGTTCACTCATAGAATGAAGATGTTTAATAATCAAAAGTGATACAGCTCCAGACAATTGTAGAAAGGTGTATAGTGAAACACTGCATAACTCACAAATTAATGTGTCATCTTGTAATGGTTTTGTGTAATATTGTATTGCTGAAGCTGGGCTTAATCCAGTGTCTGAGGTTTTTTTTGCGGAGCTAAGGGGAAATAAGAATATTACTTTCTCTCTTTCTTTCTTTCTTTTGAGTGATTCTCAGCTCTTTTCCATACACTATGAGTGCTCTGCTTTGTCTTTAGTTCAGGTGAATTGCTGTACATCCAGCCAATGGAAATGCTCGATCGCGCCTGGTTCTCTACTATAAAAAGGGCTGTAACATTCCCCCCAGGTTATGTTTGCTTCAGATGCTGTTATTTTCTTCTAGATTGTGTAAGTAATAAACCTCTTTAATAAACCTCTTAATTTTTTTTTCTTTAGCCAAGACACAGTAAGGGCAGTGATAGTGTGATACTGTCAAGTCATTTTAATGAACATTTTAATGATGTGGAATGCAGTCTAGTGGCATAGGAAACTCATGTGAGAACTGAGAAATTCCTATAGAGACATGCAGCAGATCCATCTTGATTGTCAGTGGCTTCTGTGAGGGAAATTTGGAGTCTCCTCGTGGAGAGTTGCAGACAAATCTTACAGACAACAAACTCCACATGTAATGAATCAATCTTTATTTCATGCAGCAACGGAGAAGAAGCACAGTTCTCACTGAGGTTAAGGAGTGTAGAGCCTCTCATACAGCGAGACAAACTTTCAAGGGTGTTCACTCCCTGAGTGGTACAGACACAGTTCACTCAGAGGCCTTGTCTTCTACATGATAAATGCTCTCTGTTCTAGGACACAGACACATTTTGCAGCATATAGTAATTAAGCAAGCACAGGTCTATTTAATATTAATACTTCATCATGACAATAATCATGAGACACATTTTTTCCTCTAAAAGTCATAAAGCAGAGCAATATTTTTTTGCCACACTTCTATGCTCATAAACCACTGGCAGACTACAGCCTTTAGTTCTTGACACGAGGTCGATAACAACGTTTTTAATGTGCTGATGAAGTTTGAGAAAGTGGATCCTTCCTGATATTTGCTCTTATGTGCAGACAGATGCTCTCCTCTCAGCATTCGCTCAGATGAAGCTGCTGAGCTTTTCCTGAGCCCTGCTCAGGCAGTCCATTAGGTTCTGCATGTCTTTGCCTTGTCTGCTAATATCGGACTCTTCCCAGAGGATCTCATCCACGTTTGCACCATCCACCAAACCCAGGATATCGCTACAGAGAAGTCAAGCTGACTCCTTTAGCATGAAGTAACAAATCAGCATTGGCACCTGGTCTGCCAGCCGCTGGACCACAATCTGAGAATGAATGAGGAGATAGGCATAACAGCACCATTCACAAGTACAGTCTTAATAGATTCACAGAGGGACTTCCAAAGGAGATTGTGAAATTTATGAACAGGTTTCACAGACAGTCATATATGCAAGTTTCTTATCTGGGCATTTCGGCAGATTTTGATGCCATGTTCACTAAACACCAAGTGGGTTACTCCAGTTTTTAAAATCTAATTAGTGTGAGAAATCTTATCTTGTGGATCAAAAAAAGAAAAAAGAAAACCAGCTAAAAGCCTACCGCATAATAGGCCTTTAGCATGTCAGGGTAACTGGTCCTGTTGTCACAGCCTTTCCCGTTGGTCTCTTGGGACTTTTCACCTTTTTCTTCTTCTACTTCTTCTTTTCCAACAAACAGTCTTCCAACTCCCACCACAGTGGTAGTCTCATTCAAGATTTTGAAGTAGGTGCTATCTTGGGTGAAGACAAGTTGTTCCATTTCCAGCTGCTCTTTGATTCTCTCCTCCACTTTGGCTTCCTGCTTTGACTGAATGTTTTCTATCTTGTTCTGAACATTTTTTGTGAAGAGGCAAAAATGGCAAATCATATCAACACAAGATACTTGTTCAAATGTTCCCAGGAAGAAATCTATTTTGATTGACACTTTCAGGTAATTACCTGAATGACACAGTGAAGGAAAGGGTAGTTTTGGAAACAGGTTTTGGATACATGAGTAAACTGTCTCTGGATGGTGTCTGTAGATTAATCACACGCACACAAACACACACGCGCGCATGCACACACACACACACAAATGCACGCACACACACACAGCTAAGAAATCAAGCTCTCAAACCAGGATCGCAGGAAAATCTACTTTGTGCAATTTTTGTAAAAAGAAAGAGAAACTGATGAATGTGTTAGTTGGGATTATGAGCAGTTACCTTTTATGATCTTCAGTGTGTCAATAGCTGGGCCTCTGAGTTCGATCACCAGTCTTTGCAAGACCATCTCAAATACACTGTAGTTGTAGAACCCTGGCAATTCCCTTCCTCTGTATTTTTGGTCATACTCTCTATCCACATCCTGCACAGTCTTGCGAACTGGTTAGAAAAGTTGATGAACAAAAATATAACACTAACATTTGACCAAAAGAATAGAATGGGAGTTTTTGACCCACTTGTAGTTCTCCGTCTTATTTCCCTTCGACATTCTTGCATTGTTATCATTTGTATTCTGGCTGTATTGGGGGTCACTTTGAATAAAAGCATTTGCTGTATGAGTAAATGTAAATGTAAAAAAAGGAACAAAAACACCCAAAAAAACAATTTTGTCCAATTTGGGAAAACATTTATTGTAAATGTAAAAAAAGAAACAAAAAAACAGTTTCTCTTAGTATATGCCTAAGTATACTTACACAATGCTTTGGTTCCATCAAGATGATCCATCCACTTTTTAAACTCAGACCGCAGGAGAACAAACAGGTTTTCCTCAGTCACCATCTCTCCTGATGCTAGACGGTTGATCTTGTCATTGAACCTGGTTAAGGTCTAAGTGAAAAGGGTTGACCCAAAAAAAGGAAAGTTTTCAAACCGCTAAAGATCTTCTACTGAAGAAGCAGACTGAGATGATAAACTGTTATGAGGCAAAGCCAAAGCGTCATACACCAGTATAACTGTCTTGTGATGAGGGAAACACAACAGCAAATATAGAAAAGAATTTGTGGGTTTAAGATAAGGTGGAGATCACTTACGTCGATGAGGAAGACTTTCCTCTTTTTAGGGTCCAGAGGTGGACCAACCTCACACTGAGTAAGATCCCTTCTAAGGTCCCAGAGCGTCTTCTTAATCTGCTCTGAGAGCAGTGGCAGCGAGTTCTATCCAGAGAACAAAATTCATATGGTCAGAGCTGCGGAGCAAACTTTATAAATTCAGAAGAGCTAGTGTATGCATCTGAAATGACAATACCTAAGCGTTCTGTGTTTCGTGTTCAAATATTTCACTGACATTTTTATGCACATACGTAATTACACTGAAAGTGGATGGTGCTCTTACTGTAATACTCATTGTAATGCACATGATTTCCACAGTTAGAATCCATAGGGCATATACAGAGTAAAACTGCTTGATTTTCCTACAGCGAGTGTTGATAAGATATAGACACATTTGTCTCATAAGATATTTTCTCTGAATGTCCAGACTGAATCATTATTGCAATATAAATGATTTAAAATGGCTTGGATATAGTTTTCAGTTTCTATTCAAATGTTATGTTTCAAGTCTCCTTACTGATCTTGTTGCAGAACCAGGTGGTGGAAGAAGTGTTGCACTCACTTTAATGTGGTCTACCAGCTCTTGAGTTAGCTTGTTGGCAAGACATTGAGTAGTGGCTTTCTCTTCAAGCAACAGACTTCTGTCAGAAATAAATGTTGACATACATCTAATTACTCAAACAAATACAATGTGTCTCTTTTAATATTTTAAAAAAGACATATGCCATGGAAATTTGTTCTTTTGGAGTTACTTGAAGTATTCATGGTCCTTGAAGAATTCTCTCTCAGATTGCATGGCGTCGGTCAAAGTCATTTTGTCATCAATCTCCTTCTGCCCACGACATTTAACAATGATGTAACCCTTACTCAGAGGTATAACCTGATTGTGAACTATCTCCAAAATGTTCTTTTCTGTTCCCTTGTCTACCAGGTCTGGCTTGGTCAGAATAGCTGTTTGGACCAAAAAAGAAAACAACAACAACAGCAACAACAACAAAATCAAAAGTCAAGTCGTACAAAATGAAGTTTTACATATAGTTTTTTGTAAAATTTCATCGCTTTTTTAAAGCACTATATCAATACAGATGGCATTTTACTTTCTCCTAAGCTACCTGAAAAATGCATAAAAAGAACTTTTACCAAGAGTACGTTTGCCCTTAGGATCCACTTCTTGTGCCATTTTCAGTGCTTCCGTTGTCGCTATGTCAACGTTGCATGGAACAACTACCAAGATGATGGTTTCATTCTTTTCAGTGAATGACAAGATCAATTTTTTTATCTAAAATGACAGCATTAGCAGATAAGCAAGTTAGAAGTTCCACTTTCCTTTAATGACTGAACAAGTGTAGAGAATAAAAAGCTCAAAAAATACATAAATGAATGAGCAAGCTAATAAATGCATTCTCTGAAACTGACTTGGTCCCCAGTATCATCTGGTTGGCCTTTGACAGGCACCCTGGCAATTCCAGGCAAATCAATGAGTGTGAGGTCAGACACTTCTGGTGACATGATTTCCAAACTGATCAGTTCATTACAGATTCCAACACCTTCTCCTGCAAGCTCATTCTGAGCTGTTGAATTAAAGAGGAAAGCTACAGGTGAGTTGAGACATTATTTTTGAGAAAATTATGTTTTTTATGATGAGGGAGAGCTATGCTTTGGCGGACACAGATGCCATCTCAGAGGAATTACTGAAGGTATGTTTAGTACTTTGCACTCTGTGTATGCCTAGTAAGAGTGGCTGGCAGGCAGCGGTCTCTGAAGTTCACAGAGTGTGTTGCCTGTTCTTACTGTTGCTTTGTAAACAAAGAGAATAGCAAGAGATTAAGAGTTTAATTTACCAGTGTTCACTTTTTCCTCAATCAAAGATGGGTCAACAAATTTGATAGACTTGTCTCTGTAAGCTATGACAGCCTTCCAATGGATTCCACCCTTCAGTTTGCATAGTTTGAGTTCCAGTGGGCACCTGGTTACAATACCTGAGGATGGGGGAGTGCATAATACAGTTATTAAAATTCACTGACTGTTATTAGAATGTTTACTGCTGTGACTGCAGAGGTGCATTTGACTACAATGTAGGGCTGTGCAATTAACTGAATTTTATTTTCAATCACAATTTTGGCTTCCAATGATTATGAAAACAAGATAATCGAAATAAAACGATTATTGTACCGCATCATTTATTTAAATGTATATACAGTCATGTGTCGCATAACGTCTGGCCACATATTTGTCCATGGTCCCATAAGGTTAAAATAGTGTTCAGAAATCCCAATCGGAGAATGGGATGTAGCAGACGTAACCGGACGTGGCGAATGCAACAACTTCCCGTGCGCAGCAAGTATCTCATGTCTCTTGCATACAAAGTGATTGCGCTGCCAGGCGTATAATGATACATATATAACCTATAATACATGTCTTGATAGTCATAATAAGCGGCTGTGTCACTGGCTTGTGTATGTACTGAACTGTACTTTCTATCGTTATTTTAATGTGAACTTTCTGTAATTTAATGTATGACAGTGTACGCTTCGACTCATAGGCAGCAGCATCCAATCTCGTTTATTTTGCTATTCAGTTGAATTGTATTTATAGTTCAAGAAAATCCACTGTTAAAAAGGTTTTTTTTTTAAGTTCAATAAATGCGTGATGTTTTGAAAGTCAATGAGTAATCGTGTTAAATAATCATGATCTCAATGTTGACCTAAATAATCGTGATTATGTTTTTTGCCATAATCGAGCAACCCTACTACAATGTAACAGTGACTACATGCATACATAATTGCACTGTGCCTACCAATTATGCAAATGCACAAAGCCTTACTATGTAGGATTTTTAATGTAATTTGGGACCCAGTACTCTAATATTGTTGGATATTATTATCACACAAAAGTTTAACTACTAAAAGTAAAATGGCCTTTTTTTTTTAGATTTGTCTGACTTAAATTTGATCTTTGCATTATACATTTGCTAAGGCGAAATGAGGAGATTGTACTTAATCTGTTTGACATATATGAGAAGAGAAATGAGACAAAGCACCCTACCACTTCCTCTAGGTAGTGCCACCCCAGAAAGAGCTTCCAACACAGAGCTCTTCCCAGAACTCTGGTCTCCAATCACAGCTATAATTGGCAGATTCAACTCTCTCTCGACGCCGATCAGCCTCAGTGAATCGATCAGATCAATGTATGGACGCACTTTTTCATCCAAGTGACTAAGGAACACTCCCTCCATTTTTCTTTTAAAAGCAAAAACAGTTAATAGGAAATCACAATTCTGGGTTTCTCAATTTAACATGACAAATAACAAGGTCTACACTGAGCCTTCCACCAATTTTTTATATGTACAGTGGATATAAAAAGTCTACACACCCCTGTTAAAATGGTAGGTTTTTGTGATGTAAAAAAATGAAACCAAGATAAATTGTGTCAGAACCTTTTCTACCATTACTGTGGAAATCATCCATTCATTCATTTTCTAAGCCGCTTATCCTAATTAGGGTCACGAGTAGTGCTGTAGTCCATCCCAGTGCTCATTGGGCAAAAGGCGGGGAAATACCCTGAACAGGTCACCAGTCCATCACAGGGCAGACACACAGAAAAACACACTCACACACACATTCACACCTAGGGGAATTTAGCATCTCCAATTCGCCTGACTTGCATGTCTTTGGACTGTGGGAGGAAACCAGAGCTCCCAGAGGAAACCCACGCAGACATGTGGAGAACATGCAAACTCCTATTGTGAAATTGCAACCTATAAATTAAAGTGAAAAACAATAATAATGATTTTGGGGGGAAAAAATTAGAAATTTGTCTCAATTCTGATGACTTGTTTACTGAATCGTGTAGTGAAATAGATCTGATAGTTCCTCTGTGGTCTTTGTTGTTTGATGAACAGGTCTTCCCACTTACATTGTTTGGCCCTATGTTGGGCCTCCGTGACCACATGGGCCTTATACCTCCTTTCCTTTACCTTTTTGCCATTTCTATAGACTGAATATGAAAATCATCTTCATGATCACAAATTCTCTTGGGACTTTTGTTTGTTCCAACTTACAATGCCAATAAATTCCACACTAAGGGGGATTTCTTATATTATATTCTATTATCTATTAAATTTTATCGGATTTTACATCCTATGACATGGTATAATCAAAATGCATCACAAATAGTGACAATGTCTTCAGATTCAGGGACCTCTGAGAAACCTTCCTGTACCCCCTTCAAACCAAAATTTATATTTTTCCCAGTGAGCAATAACACCTGCTTGACAGCTTTCACAGTTTTCTAGTTAGTTTTCTAATTAGATCGATCTGATCTTTGAACAAGATTTTTCTACTCACTCCAATTTAACTAAAAAGCAGAATGAAGCATTACAATGAAGAACTGATTATGAAACTTGGAGACAAAGGCAGTTGTAATGTCGTTTGGACCAGATAAAAATATGTGGCTGCAGCCCAAGCCAACTAAGTGATAGCAGTTTCTACATACGCCTAACCACTAATCCTTTGGACACAATGAAAAAAGAGTTGAAGGAGCTTCTCATCAAAGCTAAAACTTATAAATGGATTACTAATAAGGAGTTTGAATATCTATGTCCTACTGACCTGTGTTTAGCAACCTTCTACATGTTTCCCAAGATACATAAAGATCCACATAATCCATGAAGCCGCCCCATAATCAGTGGTATTGGCATGTCTTCTGAGCCACTTTCAAAGTTTACTGATTTTTTTGTCAACCCTTATGTTTCTATGCTCCCATTTTTTGTACAGGATACTACAGACATGCTAAAGAAGTTAATTGCTCTGAAAAATATTGGAGATGCTTCATTCGCAACCATGGATGTCAAGTGTCTTTATACAAATATTGACCATACAGAAGGGCTTAAGGCCATTGAACGTTACCTTATGTCTAGACAAGGGGATTGCATGGCACCTAATGAATTTATGTTACAACTTACTGGGTGGACACTTAAAACATAATGTATTTTGCTTTGAAGATAGTCTATAGAGACAAACCAGGGGAAAAGCAATGGGGACCTGTTTTAACCCTACTTTGCATGTTTATTTTTGGGATTTTGGAAGGAGAAATTTATATATGATATCTGATAAGTCTAATCCCTTTCTCGAAAATGTAATCTTTTACAGCCGCTATATAGATGGTGTCTTTTTTTGCTTCAAGGGCACAGGGCACTCCTTGACTTCCACACATGTCAATTCTGTTATCTTGAACATAAGAGTGACTCTGCAATACAGTAAAAAGGAAATCTTTTCTAGATCTGGTGATCAGCAAAGAAGATAATGGAAATTTACATTCATCCATCTTCAGGAAAACCGCAGACTGCAATATACCTCTAAGACCTGTCAATTTCCATCCACCACCTTATCAGTAACATCGCTTATAGACAGTTTCTCTGCCTCAAGAGAATTTGTGATCATGAAGATGATTTTCATACTCAGTCTATAGAAATGGCAAGGAGTTTAAGGAAAGGAGGTATAAAGCCCATGTGGTCACAAAGGCCCTACATAGAGCCAAGCAATGTAAGAGAGAAGACCTGTTCATCAAACAACAAAGACCACAGAGGAACTATCAGATCTATTTCACCACCTGATTCAGTAAACAAGCTATCAGAATTATAGACATAATCATGGGCAGCTGTGGTCTAAAGGGTAGTGAACCGGGCTTGTGACTGGAGGGTTGCCGGTTAGATTCCCAGGCCCCACGGCACTTAACCCCAATGCTCCACTGTGTTCACTACTGGTGTGTTGGAGGACAAATTCACTACTTGCTGTTCACAGTGTGTGTGTGCAATCATTGAAACTTAACTAACTTAAACTTAAGAAACTGGGAGTGACCCCTCCCCTAAGAGATGTCCTCTGTGAGGCACCCTTGTTCTAGTTCATAGCCACCTCACAGCCCCAATGAGAAACCGGTGGCTCCAAAGGCCAAAAGGAAAGATGTGGTAAATGTAATCACTGTGAAAACACTTTCTTGTCAAGAGTTACTCGAAAGAAAGAAAACCTTTTTATTCGTTTTTCCCCTTAAATTCACCCCTTGTCAAGAGCAACACTTTCACTGATGCATTTTCAAACAGATCTTTCATGATGAATTCGTTTGCTAATTGCAATACAACCTTTGTGGTCTATAGACTTGAGTGTGAAAGTGGATACACAAATGGAGCAGATGTTGGCAGAACCAAACGAAGATTCAAGGATAGCATGGCAGAACATAAAAATGCCATATATCCCAGGAACCCGGCTGACCCCATGGCTGTCCATTTCCAGCGGACAGGACACCCTACCCCCTTGTCTTTGAATCTGATGGCGAGAGAGGTGGTCCCTAAGTCCACAAGGGAGGAGGACCGACTCAGATCTCTCCTTCAATGGGAGATCTCACCTCATGACCAAGCTCTCTGTTCATGCTGACACCAGCTTGTGGTAATGAAAGTCCAGCTATCAGCATCAATGCAAGACCTGCTGGCCTTTCCAAAGAAAATAACAGCTCAGAAATTCTTTTGACAAAATGTGTCAAAACTCATCAATTGAATGGGACAACACAGTGTAAGGGCATATCCCTTCCCTGTGTAGTTTCCACAAATTGAGGAGCTTTGCACTTTCTAAGACCTGTGTGCAGGTCTAAGATACAGAGACTAAAGACCATGATGGAGCTATTTAACAGCAGAGTAAAATTAGCTCTACTCTATGGCACTGAAATCTGTCTAATCACAAAAGACATTACAAACCTGTTCTGGATGTTTGTCCACAGATGCCTGTGCTCAATACCAGGAATTTGGAATATCAGGATTAGGAATGCAGAACTCCAAGAGATAATAATGCAATATTCATCTAATTAAGAAAGAGGTAAATAGAAATGGATTAGGTTGCACACTTAGGAAAAATCAAAATATTGTAACTAATGTGGGAAAATAAAAGAAAAAGTGAAGAATGACCCACCAAAACACCTAGAAGATGAGCTGAGTAAGAAATGTGCTGCCTGGGTTTTGAGCTGGAAAAAAGTGATTTGTCCCACCCATGATCATAGACTGCGCCACACTGCAGACGAGAGAAGGAGTTTCACTTTCACTACAAAATGCACTGATACTCCTTGTCCAGTTGATGGTAGCATTGTAGTATAGTAGATGTGGTCATTCTTTCTTTCTTTCTTTCTTTCTTTCTTTCATTAAAAAACAAAACAAAACAAAAACAAAAACAAAAACACTGCAGACAACACGCTGAGACCCTTTGCATTGTTAAAGAGAGATGACATGAGTGTAGACGCCACTGGCCAATGACAGTCAAATATGATGAGTCCGGAGAATGTTCACTCATAGAATGAAGATGTTTAATAATCAAAAGTGATACTGCTCCGGTCAAGTAAAGAAAGAACTGTTTAGTGAAACATTGCATGACTCACAAATTAATGTGTCATCTTGTATAGGGTTTGTGTAATGTTATGATATATTATCGAAGCTGAGCTCAGTCCAGTATTTGAAAACAAATAAATAAATAATATATATATATATATATTCAAATCATCTTTGTGAATTTAAGAGGAAAAAAGAATAAGAAGGTTTTCTTTCTTTCTTTTGAGTAACTCTTGGTTCATTTCCATACACTATGAGTGCTCTGCTTTGTCTTTAGTTCAGCTGAATTGCTGTGCATCCAGCCAATTGAAATGCTTGATCACGCCTGGTTCTCTACTATAAAAAGGGCTGTAACATTTCCCCCAGGTTATGCTTGCCTCAGATGTAGTGAGGAAACAATGAACAGTATCTATTTCATCTTCTTATTCTCCTCTAGACTGTGTGAGTACACATACTTTTTCATTTGTCCATTTTATATAACAGTTCACATAAGACTTAATGTGCTTAGGTTATTAGTGCACATGGATGTGGATATTAAATATTTAAGAAGCACCTCAGCACGTTTGATATGAAAATAGTGTCACTCTCGCTGATATAAAAACTATCAACCCTTTTTCAGAATTTTTGTTTGTTTGTTTGTTTTTTGCAGACGCAGACAGATTTGTTGTGGATGTAATTCAAAAGGATCATGTGAAAACTGCTGAGGTTGGGCAAGATGTGAAATTAAATTGTTATTTCTCAAATAATCAAATATCTAATGTAGCATGGTTCAAACAGACTGTTGGACAAAAACCTATCCCCATTGCCTCGTCGTACCATCGCTCACAAACTGCTCAGTTTTTCAATGGCTTTGATAAAAGTAAACGCTTCAATGTATCAAGAGGTCTCAACAGTTTTGACCTGCATATCTTCAGGGCCGAACCATCAGACTCAGGGACGTATTACTGTGTTATCACATTCCTTTACGAGCAAACATTTGGAGAGGGCACCATTTTAATTGTTGAAGGTAAGCAATTTTGTTCTTGGTTTTTACCACTTTTACTATACAAAGACAATTGGAGGGAGCTCAAAAACAGATAGTGTCTGTGGAAAAGGTTGTGATATATACCACTTCACTGTTTGGAACATTCTAGAATGCATGTGAGGTGTAATATTGTTTTTGTGCTTACAAATAATGCAGTTAGTGTGTTTTGTTTTGTTTCATTTCATTTATTCTGGCACAGCTTCTTGCTCTCTAAGTTTTCACTAGTACTAAGTTTTCTTTTTCAACAGTCTGTGATATGTGGTAGTTTCTATTATCTACTGATAGGTAAATGATGGTTTCTGTATCATCAAACTGAATTTTGAGATATTTGTAATGGTGTCATGATTTTATGCCAATGAAAAGCTTTAGTTAATGTTGACAATACAATAATCAGTGCTGATAATAAATTAACAAATTCTCATCAGTTTTCCTTTACCACACACTTCTACATCAGTTGTATTTGTCACTGTATTGACTATTCATTGGATTCTTAGTCTAATCACAGTCTAAAATGCCTTTGTAAACCTCCATTTGTTGTGGATTTGAAAAATAAAGTGCTGACATGGAGATTGTGTATTGTCATATATTGTTGTGTTCATGAAATTAAAGCTAAAAATCTATTATTTACTTTGAATCTCTGTACAAGGTGCAAAATCCAGCGACAGTGCTATTCAGCAGCTGCCCATCTCCACTTTCCTTCAAACGGGAGAGAACGTTAATCTACAGTGCACAGTGCCAGCTGAGATCTGTGCAGGAGAACACAGTGTTTACTGGTTCAGACAAGGTTCAGGAGAATCCCATCCAGGAATCATTTACACCCGTGAAAACAGGAGTGATCAGTGTGAGAAGAGGTCTGAGGCTGGTTCTCCTACACAGAGCTGTGTCTATCACCTCCCCAAGAGGAACATCAGTTCTTCTGATGCTGGAACTTATTACTGTGCTGTTGCCACATGTGGACAGATATTGTATGGGAATGGAACACAACTACTCTTTCAAGGTAAGATGTCAATATTAAGCCTCCATTCTTTATTTGAAATATCGTTGAATAAAAACATCTGAAATATGTCCCAAAATATTGTTTCAATGTTCTTTATGAATATTTCTCCTCAGTTCTACATAATGTACAAACAACAAATTCAATTCATTAAGATAAATTCATTTCATTAACGTTTCCAAATTTTAGATGATTCAAGGAGTCTGAATACACATCGAGATCTGCTTGTGTACAGCCTGGCAGGTGGACTAATCATAAACATGACAATCACTCTCATCCTCTGTGTTCAGCTAAGGCTTAGACGTCATGACGACTGCAGAGGTAAAGACATTATTTGTGATCATGGCAACATATAACATTATGACATGAACGTTCTAGAAGCATCTTCCACTCCACATGAAAGGCCTCTTGAATCCCTAATAATGTACATAAGCATTTCTTACATGTTTCATGATGTTTAGCTTGAAACACCATGTCCATTAAGAGCTGTCTTAGAATTTCACTCTCTGATTTTGCAATATTTTGCTGTTCTTCAAATGAAATGAAATCTATTGGATTAAATGCTCTCATGTCTTGAACTGACAAAAAAATGAAAAAAAAAGCAAATAATGAAACTTTTCCTACCAGGAGACAAACAACAAAATAATTCTGTTGGTCATTACAGCGTATCTGGACAACAGGTTAGCAAAAATCATCATTTTTTTTTTCAAATTATTCTAGATGTTTCATGATAATTATGCTTAAAATGAACAAAATTATCTTTTTTTGGTCTTTAAATGGTTTTTAAACAGTAAACAATTACAAAAAAATAGATTTTAAAATAAAAAAATTTTAATAGGTTTTAAAATAAGTCACACAAAAATGTTAATTCAGGTTTTTGTGTCATTCTTCTAGCAGACTGATGATGACACACTGAGCTATACAACTGTGAGATTCGCTGAAAAAAGTGAGAGAGGAAACAGAAAGAAGAGAGAACAGAGAAATCAGGAAATTGTCTACTCTGGCCTGATCTATTAAGAGGGAGGCTGAACCACTTCAAAAACAACTTCCTCTTGCATCGATGCACCTCTGCTGCTTTTATGCACACTTTACAAATACCACACGTTTCATAATGTTGGAGCTTGTCGAAGAGCACTCTCCTTCATGTTAGAGTGCCCTTTTATCTGCCAATTTACAGACCAACTGATAAAAGTCATAGTTTGGCTTATTGAAGTACACAGTGGTGCTCATAAACCCCCCCCCCCCCCCCCCTCCATGTTGGCCACTGGAGTACTAAAGCAAAATGTACAGGGTGTCACAAAACATGTTTTAAGAGCAGAAATAAAGCCTCTGGGCACATAAATGTTGCAAGGATGAATGGAATTGAAGCAGAGTATACAAGAGTGATTTGGTTTCAGACGTGTAGTTTCAAGATTTCCTTTTTAACATATTTATGCTAATTTGATCAAGTGCCCTTTCAGAACAACTGCTGATTCTACATACATTACTCATAAACGTGATATGCACAAACTGGTTCAGTTTTTGTGAGAATCCCTTCTTTGTAACTGTAATTGCTCAGAAGTGTACACCACTATCAACCACATTAATAAAACGAACATTTTTTCATAATCTTGTGGTGGCCATGTTATTTGAATGCTAGATGGGTAGTGAGACCAGTTTTGGGCTGGCTGTCCTCACTTCCTGTCCTTACAACCAATCACATAACTTAACTAAGTGTGTCAAAGAAAAATATAGAACACATTTTATTTTCCACTGGGGCTCTTGTTTCACTCCTCGTCCCCACTGGAGCGTTATTTACCAGACCTCTGACACAACGGAGAGGACAGAGTTGCAGTGACCATGATTCAACTCTGTCTGTGTTTGCTCTGGCTCAATAAAGTCTGTAAGTACAACCTACAGAAACACACACACACACACACACACACACACACACACACACACACACTCACACTCACACGTGTGAATACATGCTCAAGATCTTATATATCTGTGTTTGTAATGGCATCCATGATAACAAAATATATGCAAAACCATGTATTCCTTCTTATGTCTCAGATGCAATGGAACTTGGGGAAATCTATCAGCCATTTCATGTAGTGAGAGCTCGACTTGGGGACAGTGTGACACTGCAATGCTTTTACCCAGAGAAATACTTCTTTTTGGCCTGGTACAAACAGAATGTCGGAGAGAGACCTCAGATTTTGGCATCAGTGTTCAAAACCGGAGATGTGACCTTTTACAATGAATATAAAAATAATCATCGCTTCGAAGTACAAAGGGATACTAAACAATTCCATTTAAATATTTCAAATATTCAAGAATTGGATTTGGCTGTGTATTACTGTAGCAGAACATATGTGTCTATTATGGACTTTGGAGATGGAACTTTTCTAACCTTACAGGGTAATTTTAAATTATTCCATACTATACTATGCTATGCTACACTATGCTATTCTATACTATACTGTATTATGCTTTACTATACTATACAATACTACACTACATTATGTTACATTATACTATATTACTAAATTAAGCCATGATTTTAACAATTATGATTGACAAAAAGTTCTACGCCAATCAAAAGTTAGGGGTTGCCTCTCTTTGTGCATTAGTTTTGTATGGAACCTATCCAACAGAATGTGAACAAATGAGTCAAAGAATGATAAAACGGGAATCTTAGCAATAATCTCTGGTAATATTTGGGTTTAAACTTTCAAAAAAATGCAGTCATTACAAATGTACTACTAAAATGTATGACATCAGATTAGCTCGTATTTCTGAAATCTCTGCTATTTCCTCAGGCTCAGAGAAACACTCTGTTCTGCAACCAATAGTGACTAAAGTTATTCAACCAGGAGACACCAAGACTTTACAGTGCACAGTGCCAGCTGAGATCTGTGCAGGAGAACACAGTGTTTTCTGGTTCAGACAAGGTTCAGGAGAATCCCATCCAGGAGTCATTTACACCCATGGAAACAGGAGTGAGAAGAGGTCTGAGGCTGGTTCTCCTACACAGAGCTGTGTCTATCACCTCCCCAAGAGGAACCTCAGTCCGTCTGATGCTGGAACTTATTACTGTGCTGTGGCAACATGTGAAGAGATTCTATTTGGGAACAGAACCAGACTTGACTTTAGAGGTAAGCAGTGATAAAAGATGTCCAAGCCAGCTGGTGTTCTTCTAGCTTGTGATATCTCATTTCTGATCTGAAGATAACACCAGCCCACTTCAAATGTTCAGTGGCTTTTAACTTGGCCCACAGATCATATATACACAACATGCACAGACATGGTATTTATCATCACCAAAAAGCATTGTTGTTACGTTTAATAGCTATAATACATACCCTCATGACAGCATCCTGATATAATCTGGTTGTATCCTGTTTTTTTGTTACAAGTGTATGGTCTGTTTCTTCTGTATAATTGGTTACTATTTGCTAATTAAGTGTTTTTTTTTAATGAGACTAAATCTCAAGGTACTAATGTACTGTTAATTTCAACATTAGGCCTTTATAAACCAAAAGAAATGTAAGCTGCATTGGCATTTCCTTGCATCCTATACAGAGACGTGTAACACGGATCATCTTCTTGTCGGGTGTTTGATGGCGGCGCTAGCTATGTGTGTCATCCTGACCATAGCTCTGGTCTCTGTTTTGTGTAAGATGAGGAAGCTAAAATGCTGTCGACAGAACCGAGGTGTGTGCCCCTTTACTGACCAGTTTAGTCATTATCTGGTTTTATCTGTGTTTTAGCCATTACCTTGTAAACACTATAAAAACACAATGTTTTTCTCATCTTTCTAAAAATAAAGAGGCTCCAGACCAAAACAGTGCCACTAAGCACAAGGCCGAAGAACCCTGTAGGCCGAAGGTAGGTAGAGATGTCAGCGACTCATGCTAGTTTACAAATACATATATATTTACGGACATTAGAAAACGGAGTCTCCTCCATGATACCTGTTCATTTCCAAAATGGTGATTTTTTTTTTTTTTTTAACTCTTTGAGACCAATCTAGTTATGGAGTTCATAATAGTGATAAAATGTCTATCATGTGTCGCCTTTTCCAAAATGAAACAGAGATGTGCATCCTTGCGTGTCATTGTAGGAACAGCAAGAGGAAAACCAAGATAATCTCAACTATGTGGCTCTGACTTTAACCAGTAAGAGATCCAAAGTAGAGAGACAAAGGAGCTCCACTGAGAAGGAGACGCTTTACTCATCAGTCAGGTATTCGAACCGCAACTGACTCGTCATGACTCGTATCTCTGAGAACATTGTTCAACATTTTAAGTCTTGTTCTTTGTATATTTTGCAAAAAAAAAAAAAAAAAAAAAGAATCCATTGTCAAATGTAACTACTCTTTCATCATCCATGTGTACATGAAGACCTGCTAAAAATGTATTTTATCCTATCAGTCATTGGTATTGACTATAGATGGCCAATAATATGAAAACAGAAAGATATTGTATGTAAGAGAATATCTGCACTGCTTCTGGATTACAAGATCATTCCTGCTGTATCTGCACAGTACCGGACATTTTATCAGTCAAATATTTCAAAGTCAGTGTTGTGTTCTTCTTGTCATATTAATCTTGTTCTATTTGGCGTGTAAAACATTTTTTCATTTTTTTGAAATAAAGAAATTACATAGAAACTGCTATTTTTTCTTCTGTGAGTGTCCTCAGAAGTGACTTATAAACCACTTACCATAAACATTATTAATTATTATTATTGTTATTTATTATTGCTATCTACATTACAATTGTTGTTTATTTTAACATAGGGTAAAGTGTGGCATAGTGTAAATATACGCCTAATATTCTGAATAAATATTATGTGTGAGAAAACAAAGGGAAAAAAAAGAGTATTAGTTCTGAAAATGCAGTTAAACTGAGGTGCACGATGTTCTAGAGTTCATGTGTCGTTTAAGACGCTGTCTCTGTTTCATCTAAACCTCTTCAGTTGTTTCCCGTGTATCAAAGTTCCTCTGTGGTCTACAGGTTTTCATAAGCATCTCCTGTTCGTCTCTGTGAACAAGAAGGTGAGGCACTTACGTACTGTTAACATCAGAAACCCCACACACACACACACACACACACACTCACACACACACACACACACATCTTACATGCACACTCTGGCTATCAATATTCTATACCACAATATTTTAACAAAATGTTCACAACCTCAGATCTGCAATGTGTCTTTAATAATAGGCCTTACAGCAGAATAAGTTTGACCTTACTTTCACTGCCAATTGATGCATGTTGAAATGTACTTGAAAAGAATGCATAGTGTCTGTGGACAATGAATGAGGACCACAATTGTGTTAACAGTACGTATTTAAGTATACACTTAATGTGTTCATCTGCTGTAGTATTGGGCTGTGTTTCTTGGAGGTATTTGCTGTTTAGATATGAAAACACTGAACTCAGCAATGTGTCTGTAATTCATCAATCCATCAATGGAGGGCAGCAGTGTACAGTACTGATGATCATTTATGCAATGTCATGAATGTCTTCTGTAAACATATGTCTAACTGTAAAATGCATGTTTGTGCAGTTTTGATACCCAAACCAAAAATATTATATAAAATAAGCTGTAATAACATTTCAGAGTTTGATGTGTACATTTATGCAAACTTTATCTTAGAATCTTGTTTGTTTGAGTTCACATCTTTCTCTCCTGCTCTCTCTCTCTCTCTGTGCCTGTGTGTGTGTGTGTGTGTGTGTGTGTGCGCGCGCGTGTGCGCACGTGCATACATCTGCACATCTGCTGAGTTGACAGGGACAGAGAAAAATGTGCATCAAATTTCATTACATTCCCGCAGCCTATGTAAGCTCTAACGGACAAAGACACTGGACATAACCAAATCCAAACAACAAAGATTGATTCTCAGAATGGTCCACATGCATGGTGGAAAAAAACCCCCAGTCTATTTATACTGTGGCTGGGTTTTTTTTTTTTTTTCCGATGTTTGGGCATGTCAATAACAAGTGACCACAAACACCCACCCACGCTATACTGTAGGTAAACGAGTCATCTGCAGACGCACTGGGTTGTCTTTCCGATGCACTGGTGAAACCCTGTCATCTATGCACAAACTCAAAAGACCCTCACATCACTTTTTCTCTGTGGTCTTCAGCACAGGATGTTTGTCTGCAGTGTCACTACCTGTTATTCATATGCACTGTATTTGTTTAGCACGTTGTCAGGGGCTGTTTGTGACAACAACCTTCTGACCTGAAGTATAGAAATAGAAACCTGGGGGCTATCTGTAAACTTGTAAAGACGTTTAAAGATGTTTGACTTTTTGATTCATAAAGAAAAAAAAACACATTTTGCTTATCATAGTGCGCCACATGATCTACAACAAGATCCTGCATTTTTGGACTTAATGTTGAAGGGTTAAGTCTTGTTTAGCTGTGGAGCAATTCAACAATGTAGGTGGATTTTCTTTGTGTTTTCTTTCTTGAAAAACCTTAAAACTCAGTCATTACTATACAGACAGAAGGACAGATGGAAAAGTAGGATGGTGGATGTGATAGCTTCCAAGAGTGAAGCACACAGGTAAACTATGCTTTTGATTGCTGAGTTGCTTTATGACTGTTAAATGGCTAAATTATTGGCTCTAATATTCCATTTTATGATGTTTTTGATAAGGTTATGGGCATTCATCACAAAGACTTTGTTTTCAAATGTGGGCTTAACATATATTTGCATTGTTCCTTTGTCGGATGGTGGTGGTACAACCAGAGGCCAGGTTGCAGAGAGAAATGCAACACAAGCTGCTTCACAGTCAAAGGAGCTTTGCATGAAGAGGAACAACCTTTCAGAGCTCCCACCAATCAGCGTCCTCAATGGTGCACAAACAGCACAAGTGTCATTCCCCCAATCAGCCGTTTGTCAAGCCCATCTCTCTCTCTAGCTCTGTGTCTTTCTGCAGGCCTTGTGCAGTCCCCATGCTGGAATCCGGTCCAAATATGTCACAAAGCATTAGCCACAAACTCTGATCCATATTTCACTACATCACATAGACCAGGCTTCAATATTCCACAAAATCTTAAAATCTGGAGTACTATAATTCACATGAGTAGTCCTTTTGTTCCCATATAGTTGCATTTAAAAAAAAAAACGTGTAGGCATTTTATAGAAACTGAGGAATGTAACTTCTCATTAGGTCCTGTCAGTCAAATGGAAAGTTTTGTAAAAAAAAAAAAAAATGACTTAGATGTATATTCATTCATAATGACGACAAGACCTGGAGTCTTTACATTGAATTGTGCTACAACACCATACACACCATTGGTCATTTCCCGTGTGTGTCACACAGTCATCTTTCTTTTTTCTCTTGGTGATACACCAGCCATCAATCACCAGCCTTCTATTGGTGGTATATCCACCATCATCCCCTTTCAGCCAATCATGTTTCAGCAGATTTGCCTTTCAAAGTGGCCAGTCGCATCAAATAGTGCTAAAGGTTTTCTTGAGGTACAGTCAGCCAGGCGTCTCAAATGCCAGAGCATATATATACACACAGTCATGATGATGGTTTTACTGGTATTTACTCTCTTTAAAATGTGTGAGTACACGTTTCTTGTATGCCTTTCTGTGAAAAAAGATACATTTGATGAAAGTATATTTCTAAAACACTAACTGTAAACCTTTCTCTCTTTTCCTCCAGATTTAACTCATGCTCAAGAAACTTCTGGACTGTCTCATTTCTTAACAGCAGAGCTGGGAGAGAATATAACCATCGAATGCCATCGATCACACAAAGCCGTCAATTCAATGGTGTGGTACAAACAGAGCATAGGCAAAAAGCCGAGGCCAATAGCACTCTCTTATAATTACTTAAAAGATGTCAGACTTTTGGATGAGTTTGCGAATTCGCGTTTCAATGTAACAACAAAAGACGGTGGGTTCCATCTTCACATTGCACGGGCACGGCAAGAGGACATGGGAGCGTATTACTGCGGAACAGTGTTCCTAAATCAGCTGGATTTCTTATCAGGGACATTTTTGAATTTTAGAGGTAAATGTGATGTTTATTTTAAAATTCATTTAAAAGGGAAGAGGGTTAAGTTAATGCAGAGAAAGGGTTTGTTTGTTTGTCTGTCTGTTTGTCTGCTTATTTGTTTGTCTACACTGATCTAAAGCACACCACCAGGTGCTGAATACGGTTATTTTCTCTTCGTTTTGAAGGAGTGCAGTCTGAAAAAAGTCAGACTATTGTACAACATCCCATAACTAGGTCAGCTGGTCACGGTGACAGTATTACTCTTCGTTGTACAACTAACACTGAGAGATGTTCAGGAGAACACAGTGTCTATTGGTTCAGACATGGTTCAGGAGAATCCCATCCAGGAATCATTTACACCCATGGAGACAGGAGTGATCAGTGTGAGAAGAGCTCCGCGGCTGGTTCTCCTACACAGAGCTGCGTCTACAACCTCCCCAAGAGGAACCTCAGTCTCTCTGATGCTGGAACTTATTACTGCGCTGTGGCCATGTGTGGAGAGATACTGTTTGGGAGTGGTACAGAACTGAAGATTAAAGGTAACATTTTACTGGATCATTTTATTGGCTTTCTGAGAAAAGCACAGTGCAGGGAATAACTAAGAAACCTGACTGACCACAGTATCAACTTCTGAAAACTAAAACATTGTCATCTTTCTCTCTCCATCTTTTTTTCTTCACAGAACAAATTGCTTATGATCACGTAATTGTAGCTTTGGGGTCAGTTAACTTTTTGTTTATGACAGTTATCTTGGTACTTTTGGTTGACCTGTGTAGGGACAGGACTAAAAGGAGAAAAGGTGAGGTTTGCCATAAAACTTTACTTTCATATTCACATAAATATGTGGTCCATTTTTCATGTTAGTACATTAAAATTTGATTCATTGAACCAGAAGTTGATCAAAGGACTGTTCAACACTGTCATCATTATCATGTACTGTTTGTTGTTACGGATATTTTAATGCAGAGCATACAGATGAGGCACTCATTCTGTTTTTTGTTTTTTTTTTTAATTTTTTTTTTTTATTCTTTGAAGCATCAGCAGACAACATGACTGCCCGTGTCCAACAGGTAAACTTTGGCTCTCCAAATTTGTACATTCTGAAATTCAGGTTATCTTTTTTTTTTTTTTTTCATTGTCTGTTTTTAGTTTTCTCCATGACCTCTTAGTTACACAAACAATACTGCAGTAATTCTCCATTCCATGAACACAAGTCGCAAGTCAAGAGTTTGCTTAACGTTAAGTGGTTGTCTAAATTTGCTATACACGAACACAACTCACTTTACTTTGAATTACATGTACTGTACATATACAATGGTGAATTATCTCTCACCTGTTGTTATCTTTACTGGGCAAGAGTGTACGTTTACAGGTTTTTGGTGTCTCTTCCACACAACATATATATATATATATCTACACACACACACACACACACACACACACACATATATATATATGCAGCATCATTCTGCCTATCACAGGTTTCTAAAGATGCTGAATAACTGAATTAGATGTGTGAGATGTGTTTGAGGGGAGCTTGTGAAATAATCTGCACGTTCTTGGGCTCAGCAGAAACGCAGCCACTTAACCTCATTTTCTTTCATCTCACAGACGGAAAACTCAGATGTCTTAGATTATGCGACAGTGAATTTCACCGCCGACGCATCCTCCTCCAAAAGAGGAAGAGTGCAGTCCACCAGAGCCAGGGCTGTGTACTCTGAGGTCAGCCACTACCTAAGCAACTGAACTCTGACCCCTCAACCTGGCTACTGACCTCTGCCAAAATCTGAATGCATCTTCGATATTAGTCCCGACATTTCCTCAGTGATAGTTGATATGTAAATATACTTTGACGTAAAGTTTACTTTTCATGACTATGTAAATGTATCTTTTCCTCATTCTTTTACTGTTTAAAAGTTGACATTGCTCTGCGCTGTTTTGCACAACAAGCCATTCCTGTGGTGTAAGCTTTGAACAGATAATTCAGCTAAGCATTGAAAAATTTTTGCTTCAAGTATCTGTCAAATTTTTTTTCTGTCACATTAAAGGAGAAATTGGTTTAAATTCAGTTACTGTAATTGTCTGATCAGCAGCAATTCTGTGCATTATGAGTATCTTTTGTTTGGCTTAAGTTCCACAATAACTATTTGTTCTGGTATTACCTATGAAACATATTAATAACGTACACAAAAGTAACTATTCATAAAACTCAGTATTTATCAGGTCAAACGTCAAACTAAGATGTTTCTCCTCTTTGTCCTCTTGTTCCTAACTTTTTTATTTCTCATCCCTTTTCTTGTGAAAAGTATTACTGTCAGAGTTCCCTCTATGTCGCTTTTGCACTTTCAGATTCTTGGTTCATGCAGACTTTTCCTCTCTGATGTGCAATCAGTCACATAAGACTGGTGAAAAAAAAGGGGTTTATGTGATTTTCAGTTATAATTTTGATCATATATTTATGTCAGTGTAGTGATATCTATGATTGACTAGGAACTGATTCTACAATGGTTCAGAATTCAGTGTATTGGCATATATGGTATATGGTATATGGTTTACCTTGTCTCCTCGGCCAATTTCTGTACTCTGTGGTCTTTTTCCCAAATCACAGAAACTATGCAAACATAAAGATTTCCTCCATCTGGTGACGTCACCGTGTTTCACTGTAGAAACCAGTAATGATGTCAGCAGAAGCTTCGGACATCAGAACTTTCTTTTGTGAGAAAATGAAAAAGTTTAAGCAGACTGAAAATGTAATAAATTTGACTTTCTTTTTGGAATATTTTGAACTTCAAATCATTGTATTCTACTGGGAGGACAATGTTATTGCAGATCGTTTCCTAATCACACATCCCTTGTACATTCAAACACACACACACACACACACACACACATGCACACATCCACGCGCATACACATGCACACGTGTGCACACACACACATCCACGCACACAATTTACAATTTGGTATTTAGCAGATGCTTTTAGCCAAAGTGACTTACCATAAGTGCATCAGTCAGATCCTATTACCTCATAAACAGAGATCACAATAAGGCTGTACAATAATTACCCTTCGTATTACACTCCTGGAATTCTGTGACAGTGAATGATAAACACAAACACAAGACAAGGTTAGTATTTTTTCTTTTATATATATATACATACATGTGTGTGTGTGTGTGTATATATATATATATATATATATATGTATGTATAAAGAAAGGGAGGTTAGGCAGTGGGGGACAGGTGGGTTCTGAAGAGGTGGGTTTTCAGTTTCTTGCAGAAAATGGCAAGAGATTCCGCAGTCCTAACTGAGTGAGGGAGGTCATTCCACCACCGCGGAGCAATAGTGGAGAAGAGGCGTGGTCGGGAAGAACGGCTCCCGGGTTCCTGAAGTGAGGGGACCGTCAGTTGACCAGAGGTGGTAGAGCGGAGGGCTCTAGCAGGGACATACACACACATGTGCAAACACACACACACACACACACACCAGCAAGTGGCACTGTAATGAGTGGCATCTGCAAACTAAAAACAGAGAAGTAAAACAGATGATATTCACTGAGGATATTATAAGTGATAAGTAACACTGGCCTATATAATCCTATAAAGAATGATATTTGAGATACCAGCTCTAGCACCACTAAATGAATGAATACCACTAAATGAATCTCTATGTAAAAATATGAGGTATTTATTAATGGCAGACAGAGTGAATACAACCGGGAGAGGACAGGCAGCGACACAATACTTTCCAAAGAACAGGCACAGACAGGCAATAAACCGGATACAACTAGATAATATTAACAGTTCAACTATTTACGCAACCAGAGAAACACTCAGCACACATTCGTGGCAAATGTAGACTTTGCAATGTGACGGTAAAACAGAGGGGCTTACATAGAACGGTGAATGAGTGCAAAGGAGTGAGAACAGGTGAGGGAGAGGATGAGTGAGCAGACCGGTGATTAGTAAACCGGTGACTCAGATCGTCGAGTGGCTAAAATCGGTGAGGGAGGAGACCAGTTCATTACAAATGGTAAGATGCAAAATATTAAATACAAATATTAAATACAACGACCAAAACAGCAACGACAACGACAAAAAATTGTGTTAACTGCTTTTATTTTGATGAATAAAAAAGAAAAAACATCATAACTTAACTGTATAAGAAGATCTGTACAGGATGAATCCATGCCTTTGAAGGTCCTGTTTCTCCAAAGACAGTGTAGACAGACACATAAAACGAAATGACAACTTTTATGTATTGAACTTTCATGTAGCTCAAGCTAGCAGAACATGGTCTTCCACCACCATGGTCGTCCACTCAGTGTTGCCTCTGCCAGTGTTTGTATCCCAGAGCATCCACCTCTCACCATCACATCTCCACATACATCACATTCTTGTGGAAAAGTGAAGCATTTTCTCTGGCAGTTGTCATGGCAACTGAAGAACCTGTCAGACACACCCAAACAGATGCGTTTCTCTTGGCCTTATGGCCTCCTAGCTTCATGTGGAGTGTGTGTATAAGAGTATGACTGATAAAGGGTAGTCAGAGATTCCTTTTGGTTTCAGTGTTTTATGGACACAGGTTATGGTTTATTCAACAACACGTTTAATTTTCAGACTTTAATCAGTACCAAACTATAATTGTACAGAATACTGAATCAGAGGCCAAGAATCCTATTTGTTGCTGCTTCAAACAGTGTATGAATGCAATGGAATGCAACAGTAACAGTCTGAATCTTAGTCTGGACTTCAGATATATCACATATGTAGTCTAAAACAATCTGGACATTGGACATATCAAAGATGTAGTCTAAAACTCAGTTTGGACTTCAGATATATCACAGATATGGTCTAAAACTCAGTCTGGAGTTTAGATAGATCACTGATATCATCTAAACCTCAGTGTGTACCACAGATATGTTATAGACATTGTCTAAACCTTAGAGGAACACTGGCTTACCAGGAGATCATTTGTGGCCCATTTGTATAGAACTATATTATATTAAGACACACAAGCTATCAGCAAAGTCAGTAGACCCTAACAATTAATTAACACAAACTGTACAAATGAATTAATTAAGTAATGTCAGCCCCCCAATCTCTTTGTGCATGGTCTCTGTGTATATGCGTGTGTGAGTGTGTGTGTGTGTGTGTGTGTGTGTGTGTGTACGTGTGTGCGTATGTGCGCGCGTATGTGCGTGCATGTATGTGTGTGTGTGTGAATGAGAGGTATGACAGGGAAGTTGGACACCTGCCCCTGTCCTTGTAACAGCCCCCTTTTCAAATTTCCTGTTAAAACAGCCAATAAGACATGCCGGGGTCACATGCCTGCCAGTGACTGTACCACAGTAGCGGTTAAAGAATGAAGCTTCACTCCAAGTAATGTGAAGGAGACCTTAAAGCAGTCATGACTGCTCTGTACATGCCCCTACTGACATACTTAGCAATTGGTAAGTAATACAATGTCATTAAAACTTCATTTGAGAGGAAAGAAGGATCTAGGGTGTTGAATGAACATTTGCATAGCAGTAACATGACAATAGCTCTTCATACAGTGTAACGTTATTTTCATTTCATTAGGTGGTGCCCTGTCTATTGTTCATCAGATGGATCCAGTACTCATAACTCAGGCTGGGGCGAATGCCAACCTGTCTTGCTTTTTTCCAAAAGACAAGGCAACAAGTGTGATGTGGTTGAAACAGACAATCGGACAGGGTCCCGTTGTTATAGCGACATCTTATTATCATACAAGTCCAGCAGAACTTGAGAAGAGCTTCAACAAGAGCAAACGTTTCATTCCAAACAGAGGAATCGATAGTTTTAACCTCAGTATCTCGAAGATAGAACCAGCGGACTTGGCTACATACTACTGTGCAGTATCCCTTGTGAACAAGGTGACATTTGGAAATGGTACTCTTTTGGTGGTAAAACGTAAGTTACATTTTTCATTATCATTGTAACATTTTCACTCTTGCACATTGGCAAAAAGATGCTGAAAAATAAGTCAAGTAAAGTGAACAGACCTGCGGTTGATTGGCTTGATGAAATGTCAGTGCTTTATCATTCAGCAAGACTTGGGTGTACAATTATAATAATCATATTAAAATTTGATAACACCTGTGGTGTTCTTTTATGTCAATATCAGCATAGATAAGAAAAATCCTATCTGTTCGTCTAAGCTCAGTCTAACTGCATATCTAAATCATGGTGTATTATTTTATGTCAATGCACAGCAAAAGACAATTCTCAAATTTCACAGACTCAAAACGTGGTATTTTATTTTCAAGGTGCTGATCTTGACACACACACCATTCTTCAGGAGCCAGTATTTGGGTCATTTCAACCAGGAGATGATCTGTCTCTCCAGTGTAAAATTCACGCCAACATCTCTACAGCAGAACGAAATATTTACTGGTTCAGACATGGTTCAGGAGAATCCCATCCAGGAATCATTTACACCCATGGAAACAGGAGTGATCATTGTAAGAAGAGGTCTGAGGCTGGTTCTCCTACACAGAGCTGTGTCTATCACCTCCCCAAGAGGAACCTTAGTCCATCTGATGCTGGAACCTACTACTGTGCTGTAGCCACATGTGGACAGATATTGTATGGGAACGGAACAGAGTTAAATATTGCAGGTAAGTTTGATATTTCCAGACAGAAAATTACACACACACACACGTGAAAAACCAAATACAGTGTCTTTTAGCTGAATGCAGATGATGCAAAACATAAACCTAAATGCATAAACCAAAGTAAAAACTAGTTTAAATTTGTGAAAATTAAAAATGTGAAAATTAAAAATGTTCAGTGAATAATTTGATGATTGATGATGGATCATTGTTTCAAATATACTCCAAATGTTTCAGCTTCTGATGGTTCAAACGACCAAAGCACAAAGTTCATCGCTTATGGCCTCGGAGTGACGTTATTAATGAGTTTAACTGCCAACATCATACTTTTCCTAAAAATGAAAAAGGCCTCTAGTTCAGGTATGGTTTTTATCTTAAATAGAAAAGCAATGAAGTACAAAAATATAAGCACAGGTAATGAGGGGGTAGGCAGTCATCCTTCTGTCGTGTTGCATAATTGAAGGATTGTGTTCCTGCTGTAATCTAATAATTAAGGATTACGATATGCCTACTGTTTTGACCAAGCAGGAGGAAGATAATCTATACCCACCTTAATGCATTCTAACTTGTTTGAATAGGTATGCAACCTTTGTAACCAATATTGTCAGAGCTCATTTGGCTTTAACTGACTGTGTAATTAGAAAAAACAGACATACCATAAAACCCAGTCCATCTTTCTTCTTAGGTGAAAGAACAAAGGTGGTAGAACCTAGAGACGCCCATAGCAACATTTCCAGAGAACAGGTAATTGAAGAGCATGTTAATTCATTTCATAATGATGCAGTTGAAGCTCTCACACTTTATGGAGTCAATAAAACGTAAAAAAAAAAGATGGTTCTGTAATTAATAGTCTGACTACTTAGGCCTGAGTGAATAGAATTAAACATGGCAAAAGAGAACTTAAAGCACTTGCCTCAAACCACTAGTTTAAAAGAGGAAAAATGTGCTTGACAGTGCAGAAAGTAAAATATTCACTCAAATTGAATGCATGGGATATGAAAAGGAATATGATATGGACATTAATTTCACTTTCAGTATTTACAGCAGTGAATATGAAGCAAACATAGTAAAAAAGCAAGCACGCGTACTAGTAATTATTTGCAGAAGAATATGCATGAGTTTATGGGGCTATGAATTAAGTTGTGACAGTGGAATTACATTTATTTTCCATCTTTTATTTCAGCTTTGTGATGATACTGAGCCGACCAGTCTAAACTATGCTACTGTGACATTTCATGAGAGAAGACCTGGAAATAGGGTTAAGAAGACAAAACAGGACCCTGTCTATTCCGGACTGCTCCTGTCTTAAATGCAAATGTGAATGTTTTCACCGCAGAACATTGATCACAAAGCAGCCTTCTTGAAGTAATCAGATGCTGATTTGTAGTGCAAGTTAGGTTATTATTTCATCTTCAATACTATAAGATTTGTCACCACAAGAAATGTACTAATCATGTGAAGCTGCACCTTTTGCAAGTCATACATTTCCACTGTAGTCATGGCTGAATAACCTGTCTCTGTAAATGTTTCTCTGTGTGTGTGTGTGTGGGGTGTGGGGTATGGTAAGTGGTCTGTGGTTTACGCTCACCCCCGTGAGTATCCGAAGAGCATTTTAGGCACATTGACTACCAGCTATATTACTGAACCTTAATGTGTACTGTTGTATACATGATGCCTTGACAATAATCGAAAACCAGCAAACCACTAAAACCAAAATCTATGTTTCCTGTTGGGTCTTTTTGTGACTACACTCAAAATAAATGCGTTTTGGGCAATTTCATTTAACTGTAGATGTCTAAATTGAACATTATAACAATAGTGTCAGAGGGAAAGGCCTTGCATGTGAAAAAACCCACCCACTCTGTCTGTGTGACTGACGCTTCGTCTGACTGCTGTCTCACATTTCAAACTCCACCTATCAGAGAGTGGACTCAATACTCAACTTCTTAACTGGGAACAGTTACTCAACTTCTCCCCTTTCTCCTCTTATTGTTCTACAGCAAGCTCTTGCTTAGTCACACTCGTAACGCACAAAATAATTGCATACAGTCAAATTGCAGCTGTTGTAACCACATTTATGAAAGGGAAACAACCAACTAACCTGCACAGTCACAGTTTTCACTTATGTTTCTTGTCATCACTGTGGTACTTGCCATCTCTTTATCATGAAAGATCACAGACATCTAATCACAGGGCAAATTATAATATGATCAGTATCTGAAATCACAACACAAACTACCATGTGTTATCACAGAAGTACAGGGTCATCTAAACTGGACTGATGGCCTTAACAAATTACTATTCTGGGCCTAGTGAGTTAGTCTATAGCAACAGTTTCATTTATCCATCTCAGCCATCGTATTTATTAAAAAGATGACATTTAAAAAAAACACAGAGGCATGAGAAGTTATACTGTAGATCTGTTTATTAGTTATTCGTTATGAAATTCAGATACTTGTAGGACATTAAGGCATATTCAAAGTTGTGCAGTTCATGAATCTTTCTGTAGAGGGCAGTGGTATGAATGCATCTCACTGGGTTTCAGTTTGCACTAAAAACTGCTGAGGAAGGGGATAAAAGCTTATGTGCAGCTTTAAAATAATGTTGTGTTGTTAACATTTTAAAATAAATTACAAGTAACATACAGTAGAGTAGATTGTGTGAAGAAATATGAAAATATGTGTGTGTGTGTGTGTGTGCGTGTGTGTGTGTGTGTGTGTTGCATGTGTGTGTATGTGTATGGCAAGGTACATGTACATGACGAGGCTTTTGAGGCAACTATCTCTGCAAACAGCTACCACATGTTTAACATGTATAATCAACTTATAGTAATACAACGCTGTTTTTTTTTTTTTTTTATTTTGTCTTGGGACTTATCAGTAGCAAACCGCCCAACCGCCTCTGTATGCAATGAGAGACAAATGCATTTGTTCTGCGGTCTGTTGCATGCTCAACTCCTCTCACTCCTTTTGAGTGGTCTTTCTGGGTAGCCTTTGCACACACAAACAGACCCTTACACCTCTTTCTCTCTCTCAGTTTCAGTCTCTCATTTCTCTGTGGTTTCTAGCACAGGATGTGTTTCAATGTGGTGAACTGACCTGTTTTTCTCATTCTCATTTGTTTCTCATTTACGATAAAACTACCACGGCTCTCATAAGATAAATGGCACACTTCAGAAGGAAAACTCACGCAAAACCGGATAAACCAAACAGTGTTTAAGACTGTTCAAGTAAAGTCAACTGAGAATAATTAGGAATGATGGAAGTCATTCAAAGGAGTTTGAAGCTTTCAGTAATGAGTACAAGAATATGCCGTTTGCGGTGGCGGCACTAAATGAGAACAGACTCATATCTGCTGATGGAAAGAGGAGGAGTCTAATAAAGAGAATGGTGAAGAAAGGGGGAGAGAAGTGGGTGGGGAGATGGGGGGAGAGAGAGAGAGAGAGAGAGAGAGAGAGAGAGGACACTAAAAAGAGCAAATAAAAACAAGGCCTCTGTCTTCTGTTGAGAACAGTCATGGCCACCCTCACTCAAGCCTATTCAAACATTAGTTGAGTGTTTTTGTTCCATCCATGATCACCGGTGTCCTTTCTGAGCCTAATGGACCACACAAGGACAGAGCTTACAATACAGCAGTTACAGTGTATCCCGGTGTGACCTTGGTAAATAAAATAACCTTTGAAGGGGTCACTGGCATTAAATGTTATGTAGCGTGTGTATCAAGCCTGCACGACAAGCATGCCCTTGTTTTGTCCTTTAAAAGTCAAAATGGTGACACAACTGCTTTTTGGTGTGTCCATCAAAAGTGTTTCACAAAGGAGGAGGTACTGATTCATGAAATGCATGTCAGGCACAAAGGTATTTCTGAGGAGATGAACAAACCTGTGTAGGTGGTGTAAGCTGTATTTGCTTAAGGTGTAGCTTTAGACTATTGAAGATTAACCATCTTGCACGTTGTCAAAAAACAGGCTCGTGAAAACGCTGAATTACATCACTGAAAACAACGCAAAAAAGAATCACAATGCTACCAGGAAAACTAGTAGCACAAAATCTCAGATGTGGGAAAAACAAACAAACAAACAAACAAACAACAAAAACCAAAAACCAATTTCATTCCACGTCATGAAAACGAACATCAGCACAGCTTTTTCTGTGTGACATTCCACCCTCACACTTGCTGTCCAAAAATAAAGTCTTGCCGTTGAGTCTGGGGTTTCAGTGGGCGGTAGCAGAATGTGACAGGTTTTCATGAAACTTGCATTCTACAGACAGACAGACCATCCATTGCCCGACCACTTCAGAAGAACTGCGCCTACACTGATGGTAGCATCTATAAAAAAAGAAGCTGACCTGCATGCTTGTCCTATAAGAATCTATTTTTGCACCTGATCGGAGCTTGGAAATCACACGCTGTCCAAGCCATATTAGCTTATTTAAGTCACCATCTCTCCCATCACACTAGAGCAATGTGTATTAGAACACAAAGCCTAACCAATCTGACTGTTAATGGAATATTTACCACGTTCATACCAACTGCTTGTTTTTCAGAAAAATACATAGAACTGAGGATATTGTACGTCAAACAATAGCTGACTTGTGTAAAAAAATGGAATAATCCTCTGAAATTTATGTCGGATTAAAATACATTATTCATTAGTAGCATTGGCAGACAGCTCCAACACCAACAGATTTTAATTTGCTGCTATGATGTAGCTGACTTACAAGACTATGAAGTAACAGGAAGGCCTTTCTGCTTTGACTTTCATCTGACTAGAATGCCATGTTTGATAGTTACCTAGAATATACTGGCTCTTCATTTTGGCCAGTTCAGGTTGGTAAGATTCACAACTAGGCCAGAACTGTCAACTGAGCCAAAATCTTGACTATAAAAATCTTAAGAACTCCTAAGAGCCTCAAAGATGATCCCAACATTTATTCCATTGATTCAACATTAGTCTAATAGCTTTGAAAACTTGGTTTCTATACCAAGTATAACAACTATCTTGATTTACACATTGGGTGCATCAGTGACCAGTGAAAATCCCATTTTTGAAATATGATGACATGACATGGTTATGAATTGGTTGGGAGTGATAGCTTTGGTCTGTTGTGGTACCCCAGCCTTCCTCCAGAGGCATATGATCTCAGACAAACCCTGTACAAGTCAACTAAATGTTTTTTTAACATCAAAATTCTTGATTCAAAGCTCTTTTAAGAGACGATACAGTTTTTTATGTTGTGTTGGTTGGTTGACAATACGCATCTAAAACCAACTATTCCACAGCGTGAGAACACTCTCAGACGCAGTTTTCTGTCACAAAATGGGAGAAAATGGGTGTCACCTAAGAGGTCTGCTGACTACAGGAAGAACACGCATCTTGTTTCAGCCCTGAAATTTATCTGTTCATCTCTTTTCCAGCCAGATGAGAAGTGCCCTTCACAAAGAAGCACTGCGATGACTGGTCTGGCTTTTTTTGTCTTGATTCTTCAAATATCATGTGAGTGTTTTTGTTTATTTTTGTTTTTTAGAAATAACAACAGCACCATTTCTTTCCAATTCTTGTACAACAGAAAAAAAAAAACTGGAACAGATCAAGTTTTTTGGTTTTATTTGTCATTTATTCATTTTGAGACGCTCACAAGTTTACGCTACGTTTCTACAGTTTCAGCTGAAAATCCAAGCCCCACTGTCTCTCAGCCAAAGCCATCACTGTCTGCTCCACTGGGAGGCTCTGTCACTTTGGAGTGTAACACCACTGCAGAAAAAGCAATGGATTGGATTTGGTTGAAGCAGAGCCCCGGACAGAAGCTAAGACCCATTGTGTCAACGTATTATGGAACTGAACAGTTTCAAGACGAGTTTTTGGGTGACCCACATTTAGAACTCCAAGTAGCAAGTAGGAATTCAACATTAACTATAACAAGTATTGGGGTCGTTGATACAGGCTTCTATCACTGTGGTATAAGATGGTATGATCAGTTTTATTTTGGAGATGGTGTACATCTTACAGTCAAGCCAAGTGGTGAGTGAAAATCTTTGAAAGACTGGATTCTTTAAACAAATAAACAAGTGAACACCTAAAATTATTAACCAATTTAAATTTACATATATACATTTCACATTTTGTGCAGATTCAAAATTCACTGACGTTTCTCAGAAGCTTGAATTTCATCACATCAGTACCGGAGATAAATTAAATCTGCAATGTACAATCCATACCAAGAGCTGTAAAGGAGAACACAGTGTTTATTGGTTCAGACATGGTTCAGGAGAATCCCATCCAGGAATCATTTACACCCATGGAAACAGGAGTGATCAGTGTGAGAAGAGCTCCGCGGCTGGTTCTCCTACACAAAGCTGCGTCTACAACCTCCCCATGGCAAATATCAGTCTCTCTGATGCTGGAACTTATTACTGCGCTGTGGCAACATGTGGAGAGATACTGTTTGGGAGTGGCACTAGGATTGAGATTGAAGGTAATGTCTTTTTACAAGTCACATATAATTATAAAAGCACATAATTTTTTGTTAGAGCTATGAATTAACTAAGAAAATGTACTAGATGTTTCACAGATTAATTTCTTAACTTTTCCAACAAGTCTTCAGAGTTTGGTCTTTGATGCCCTTTTCCAACTGCTTTTAAGGCCACTCAGATTAATACAACTTTCTTCTTATGACTTTACTTATATAATTGCATCGGAGAGCTACTACAATATCTCTTTTTCATTCTTCTTCTTCCATGTCAGATGGTCTTAACATGACCCTGGTCCATATAATCCTGGTCCTTGGATCTTTTCTCATGATCTCAGTATTCACAAATCTGATCATTACTCTTTTATGGAGGAGAGCTGCAAAAAAAGGTAAAAAAAAAAAAAAAAGCTAAATCTTACAGTGTGCTATAGGTCACAGGTGCATTATAAGAACAGTCACACTGTCAGAATGAGCCAGAAAGGTTGAGCAAAAAGTCAAGAAGACAAATGTAGAATTGAAGTAGAATCAATCAATGACAGGTCTTTATCAAACATAATCAGTTAATCAAAAGATTTTATGTACACCAGTGTTTAAACAGCATTTGACTCCAAAATGTGCTTATAGTAGATTCTGGTGCTCCTAGTAGATTAAAATATTTCTTAATAGTAAAGTTTTTGGCTTTGAGATATCAATGCATTTTGAGTGTTAGATTTGTTAACCTATATACATACGACTACAAGTGTGGAGGGGGAAGAGAGAAAGATGTATCTACAAACAAAATATATTCAGAATGATTGTTATTGAAACCATTGGTGAGCACTGCTCGAAGCAAACTCAAGTTAATAAGTATTGTGACTGTGATATGTTTATTGTGTTCTGCTAACACATGACACATAATATGTAATGACTTTGCTTTCTTACATTTGACGTGTGGCATGAAAATTACCCATATTCAATCAGATTCTTCAAACTTATAGCAATACTTGTTGATTCAAAACCAGCTACTGTTTTTTTTTAATTAGAGATTTTGTCCTTTTTATATCTTTTGAAGGTCATCACCATGCAGACACTCTTGCGCAGGTATATGTGATACTCTCGCAATACAATTTCCCTTATTTAGGCATTATCATCATCACACTATTGGCTCATTTTGGGATGAATGAGATCCTTGACTATATTCCTATTGACTATATTCCTATTGACCGTGTTGGATTTTACCCCTTTTGCAGAATCCTGACGTGGATGTTACAAACTATGCTGCACTCAGCTTAAAACCACAACAACATCAAAATGTGAAAAGAAGACAAGAGGAAACGGGTGTTGTGTATGCTCTTGTGAATCCCCACTCGTAATTCTACACCAGTGTTAAATGAACACTCTCAGAGTAAATTTAATACCAGTCAATGCACTGTCTATCTTTAATCTGCACAAAATTGTCTGAGTAGGGAATGCTGCACCTTACAGGTTTAAAGTGTTATTCTGCTTCCACAAACTATTTCATGCGTCTGCTTTTTATTCTTATCCACATTCAAATGACCAACAAACTACAGAGTTAAGCTTTCAAAAATTCTATTTAGTAGCAAACACAGTGCTGGAGACAACAGGATGAATGGAATTAGAGCTTTGTAACATGTCTATCAGAAAAAAAAAGTGTTTAAGTGTTTAATGCAACATGGCAGCGCACCATGAATTGTGATATTACTCTAATAGTTGATGACTCAGCAATTAATAATTATTTATTATTAATCAAATCTGATTATTCTGTGCATAATGTTATTCAGCACTGAATGCTCCTCTGTTATCTCTTCTAAATTTTTTTCATTTTATGGATGTCAGACAAAGTCCTGTAATACTGAACTTGATACTTGATACTTTTCTTCAAATTAAAATATTAATTTATGTTAAAACA
Source organism: Chanos chanos (assembly GCF_902362185.1). Taxonomy (NCBI): domain Eukaryota; kingdom Metazoa; phylum Chordata; class Actinopteri; order Gonorynchiformes; family Chanidae; genus Chanos; species Chanos chanos. The sequence continues at coordinate 30,994,541 of NC_044501.1, read as the reverse complement.
TTAAAAAGGCCTGGAACAATTGAATGTGTTGTGGTTGGTTGTTTTGGGCATCCAAATTAGGTGTGTCCCTCTGATGCTAAGCAGACCAAGTATTCTCAGAAAAATGCTAAATGCTGTCATTACCCCAACCAGTACTATCAATAGTGGCAATTTCAGCACCATGGACAAGGACACATTCTGCTCAGTGACACACCAGTGGTACTTCAGCAGCTGCAAATTGACATTTTCATATTAAGGGCTCCAGACAGACAACTTCATCCCCAATTGCAGCCTGATACAAAAAATGCAGTAGTATAACTTGGCCATGGAGTATTTTTTCACCTTTGATTGGTGTATGTTAAAAAAAGAACTTACAGAGATCTTTGTGGACTATATCAAGGCCCAAGCTGCTAGACCAAGCTGCTGGTAGTTTTCAATAAAGGTATATGGTGCTCTAACGGAGCTCTTTTTCTTCACACTATGTGCTTAAAAATGATATGATAAAAATGAGGACAAGCCCCAACCTCTGATTCTCCCCAATCACTCAGCCCCACCCCCAGCATACACAAACAAACACCTACACACATATGCACATACTCTTCCCCACTCACAAATTCATTTAATTAAAGATTATGGTTGGGTATCGTTTCAATTTTATCAATTCCGATTCCAATTCTGCTTACTGAAACCTGTTGTTATCGATTCTTGGTTCCGATTCCAATAATTTTGGGGGAGAAAAAAGAGCAAATCTTTCAAGAACAAAAATTAACCTGACTTTTCTTGGCATATTTAGGCTATAATCAGTAACTGTGACAGTCAACTGTGTCAGGAAGGTTTCTTTTTCCCTACATTTTCAAAAATGAAAGGAGTTTCTGTACTAGAGGGGAGTCTCTGGGGATGAACCAGAGGTGGAGGGGTACTCTCTGAAATCTTAGAAAAATATGTATTAGAATAATTTGTAGACATCATTTGTTTACCTTCAATATAAAAGGCAAATGTTAGCTCGTCTCCGTTTTGTACCTGACCGTGAGACGTTGCTGTTAATGTTAGCTGTATTTGGGGCATTATTGTGGCTGGGAGACATTGAACATGGTGCATTCTTTCAGAATCAAGCCATGTTGAAGTAAATGTTTCTTCATAATGGAGGTGCTTCCTCCCTTGCATGAAATATCCTTACTGGAGGTGTTGCATTTTGCAGTGTGTCATTATCTTTTTTAGTGAAGCTGCGGTCAGCCATGGTCCAGGATGTAAACAGAAGTTTCTCTTTAAGTGCCCGGTCCATCTCGGCTACCTGATATGTTCTGCACACGCGTGTGCCTATGTGATCAGAAACACAACTTATTCCTGCCCGTTTTACAGTACTCTTGGACATGAACACTGACCCAGCCATATGCCACTGGATCCGGAGATTTCTATGGAACAGGCCACAGAGGGTGAAGGTAAATTATCTAACCTCACGCCCCCTTACCCTCAGTACAGGAGCTCCTCGGGGCTGTGTTCTCTCCCCTGGCTCTTTTCACTTTACACCAACCGCTTCACATCCAACCATTGTTGGCCTCATCTCTAACAATGATGAAACCCAGTAACGCACGGAGCTGGACCAAGCTGTCACTTGGTGCACAAACAATGACCTCCTGCTCAATACAGCCAAAACCCAGGAACTGATTATTGACTTCCGATGTAAGCTAAACCCCAACATACCCATACAAATAAATGGAGAACCCATCACCATCACTGATTCTTTTAAATTCCTTGGAACATACATTTGCAATAACCTGAAGTGGAAAACTAACACCGAACATATCGTTGCAAAAGCTCAGTGACGACTTTACCTCGTAAGGCAGCTTAAAAAATACCGCATCAAGCCTCAACATCTCATCCTGTTCAACTCAGCCATCATTGAGTCCATCATCACATCTTCTATTACAACATGGTACGGAAGCACGGACAGTCAAACACAGAAAAAACTACAACGGATTGTCAACAAGGCATCCAAAATCATAGGCCTCCCACTCCCCTTAGTTGAATCCCTACATACCCACCGGACGTCAACGTGAGCGAAGAGGATCATCTCCAGCCCCACACATCCTGCTCATCACCTCATCCAGCTCCTTCCCTCAGGGAAAACTGCACTGTCCATCTCTTACAAAGTCTTAAGATGCTCTCAGAGTAGCCCAAAATTGTGATCCATTTTCAAACTTTGAAATAACAACAATATATACATTTTAAAATTATGGATAGAAACTTGTGAACAGAGTCGCATAACCCTCAAATTAAAGTTCATTATGACTTATACTGGGGTACCAACTGGAATACAGATACAGAGATATAGAAAAGTAAAATTGTGGCTTTAAGCTTGACACGGATTACTGACATTACTACTGTGGTTAAATTCAAACACCACCCTAAACTCTAAAGGCAAATGTACTACTAACAATCCCCAGAGGATGGCAGTGAGGCACTGCACAGAAGAGGTGACAAATGAGGACATAATGTTTAAGATTGGGAAATGTATTATGTCATTACCTGTCTGTTAAAATATTTTGCATGATGACATTACTTGTAGTGGAGCATAGTGGATTTTTCCTGTTATTTCACTGTGCACCCACTAATACCCACTAAGGCAACGACATGCCGGCTAGCATTAGTACTCCTGTCAGTGACCTTGACTAAGGCACCTGCAAAAAGACCTGGATTTGGGCCCCGGGCGCCGGCACCAGCGGCTGCCCACTGCTCTTAGCTCATAGTGTGTGTGTGTGCTCACTGGTGTTAGGATGGGTTAAATGCAGAGGCTCCATTTCACCGCTCACTGCTCAGTGTGAGTGTGACAAAGTAGTTCTTCCATATTCTTCCTATGATAGTCTGGCCGTCAAACACAACTATACCTTACGGGGCGTTTACTAAAGCAACTTTGTTTTCTCTGTTATGTTTGGTACACCTTGCTTATATGTGATGTAACTATTACCCTTCATGTTCAGGCCCCAGGAAGAAATGTGACTGGTGCTTGTCTACACCAGTGGCATGACAGAAACACTATCACTTAATCTGTGCAGTTAATCTATTTACACAACAAAGACCTACCTGAGGAAATTTGGTATTGTTTGTTTATTTGAATATCTGGCCCTTCTGCAATGTATTAGCTAGGTACTCCAGTCTTGCATTGGCACTTCTGTTTGAAAACATCTTTGGGATCGGCGTGTTCCAAATAAGGGTCTTTAAGGTTGACATTGCACATTCTCTCAGGCTGTTTTTTGGGGTCAGCCAATGAAATCACACCATGCTACCCAATCTCAGAATACTACGGTATATATAGCTTAGTGCTGAGCCAGTAACTCCCTCACACCCTGATGTGGGTAAACTTGGAAAAAGAAGACAGAATGAACAGATTGTTTATGACAATTGTCTTCTTGTCACAAGCGTGTAAGTGTGATTACAATATATGACTTTTTTTTTTCAGAAACTCTTCTCACTTTACTGAAATTATATGCCATGTTTTTAAGATATGCTTTTTAACCGCATTCCTCATCTATGTATAAAACCATTTGTTTGAACAGCTGGAGGACTTTTTAAGATTGTCCAACCACGCCCTACGTTACTAACCGAGGTTGGGAAAGATGTGACGCTAACGTGCTTTCATCCAGAAGGACAAATAAATAAAGTGATGTGGTTCAAACAAGCTATAGGACAGAAGCCTCTCCTTATAGCAGATTCTTATCACCACTCTCAGCCAAGTGAATATCGCAACAATTTCAAAGAGGGTCAGCGCTTCACTGCGACGAGAGGACATGGTAGCTTCAATCTGAGTATTTCAAAGACGGAAACGTCGGATTCAGCTACATACTACTGTGCTGTGTCTTTCATAAATATTGTTTCCTTTGGAGATGGTGCAGTTTTAATAATCAAAGGTGAATCATTCTTCCTCATTAATGCTGGAGAAGTTATTGAGAAGAATACAAAAACGAAAGCATTCTTTGTCTTCATAACATTATTAAGTTTGTCAGTGTTGGATAAGCATACTCTCTTAATAGGGCCGGATGACAACAGAGGAACTATTCTACAGGAGCCTGTACTGGAACTTATCCAGCCAGGAGCCAGTGTGACTCTCCAGTGTAAAATACTCACTGAGATCTGTGCAGGAGAACACAGCGTTTACTGGTTCAGACATGGTTCAGGAGAATCCCATCCAGGAATCATTTACACCCATGGAAACAGGAGTGATCAGTGTGAGAAGAGGTCTGAGGCTGGTTCTCCTACACTTAGCTGTGTCTATCACCTCCCCAAGAAGAAACTCAGTCTCTCTGATGCTGGAACTTATTACTGTGCTGTGGCCACATGTGGAGAAATACTTTTTGGGACTGGAATCAGCATAAAAACTGACGGTAAACCTTTAAAGTTTTGTCCTGTTCCAGCAACCAAATCATTCTACTTCATGAATTAATCACAACCGATTCATTATGAACTGATGAAAAAATGATAAGAACCTTCCTGACAGTGATGCAGACAGTAAATAAAGAAGGCAAGATGGTAATGTATACTATGCTGATATTTATAGATATAGATATTATCATCACGGCATTTGTGCCAGTCACTTAATACCAACCTACTATTTTGATTTTCAATAATGTGTGTCAGGAATTGCAGATCAGTGCTGCTTTCTCGTACATCCACATACATAATAAAATTACACTTTTTTTCTCTCTCTCTGTGTATTTCAGATAAATCTTGGGATCACAGTAGATACATTTTTTCTGCATTTGGGCTGTCAGCAGCACTGATTTTGAGTCTGGCTATGAACATTGCTTTTTGCATAAAGAGGAAAAAATCAGAAACAGCAGGTAAATTCCTTGAAGTTAAACTTTTCTCAAAACAATCTCTAAATTTATGGAAGAGAAGTTGTTGCCTATATTTAGGTCATACTTCATGTGTATAATGCCCACATTATTCAACAGGTGACAACATGAGGAGCGTTGATGACCAAACAGACACGCCAGGTTTACAGGTTGGCAGAAATTTTGTGTGTTGCAGTTTTTGTTGAAACAGAAGTGTAGTTCTTTACATAGTCCTGTAGTCCTTTACATACTCGTTTAAACAGACTTAAGTCTCCTACTTAAATCCGAAGACTAAAAAAATCCGATTTGGAGTAAATTGGAAAAAAAAAGGTAAATAATTATACTCTGTGGACTCTTTTGTTCCTGCAGGGTGATGGTGTTACTGAGTTGAACTACATCGCTCTTAGATTCTCAGGCAGAGGCATGACTGTAAAGACAGAAAGAGGACATGAAGAAACGCTGTATACCGGACTGAATTGTATGGAATGAATAGCAAACCTTTATATATATGCGCTGAATTCTTTGCTGACTTGAAGTTGGAACTGCAAGAGGTATTTTATTCATTCTTTTGTACATTGATTCAGAGTTATTTTATATGTTGAACACATTTTGCTTGCTAACGTTTGAAGCACCACACACTTTATGGATACATAAATACACACGATTTATGCAGATTATGACCCTAGTTAAGCCAAATGATAAGAACAAGTAGTTACATATAAAAGGTGTAATTCTAACTTCCTTTTTACAATCGTTCTTTCTTATTCTACGCATCTTTTTTTTTCTTTTACTTGAGCTCCTTTTTTGGCTGGAACAATTTTGCTTATAATGATTCATGATTGATATGATTTTAAAAAATCATCAAGCTAAATCAGTAAATCAGCTTACTGAAATGCCTTCTGAGTTGACAGATGAAGTGAAAAGCTACAAATGTTCTCCTGACTTGAAATTCTGTTTCCGAATACATACTGCAACAACGATCAGTGCAAGTTTCACATCTACCAGTAAAGAGGAATTTCTTAAATTTGTCTCTAAAACTTATTTAAAAAAAAAAAAAAAACATGGTTGGGCTGTTATCACACCAAAATGTTTTATTTTTCTGTAACTGAGCCATAAATAGATTTATTCCCATTCATCTGAGTGCCGTCAACAAGTTATTATTTAATGTTGTATTATATAGTAAATGCATAAACAACACAATATGCGGTTGTTAATATCACACAGTTTCATTTGCCAGCAGTTTAATGCAGTGGCTTAACCATTTCGGTCCGGGCCCAGATGCCGAAAAATCATCCGTATGTCCGAGAGTTATGAAACAGCCCCCTCACACTACACTGCATTGCAATACACCAACACTGAAGCAACCGTGTTGTTTACTACTGTACACATGTAACATCCACTATCAGAACGGTGCATTCCAACTAGAAACCCGAATTGGGTCTGTCTCAATAAATTGAAGTACTAAGTTCTATTCGTTACAGACGCATTTGTCACACCTTGATTTCTTTAAGATCAATTCTCGCGTCAATGGGAATTTTCAGCTGAAACAATGTGGTGCTTACGCAGACTTCACTGATGTTCTAACCTGACGCGAATGATGCTCGTTTTCCTCGCCCAGCTCGCTTTCACACTCACACGGTCTATAAGGCCATGCTTCACAGTGATATTTTAGTTATTCTAACATTTTTAATGGTTTTATTATCAGTTGCAATATTATGCCTGTTTTAAGATTGATCATGGTGTTTAATACCGTTGAAATTAATACTATCTTGAAGACTGCCCATCTATAAAATAATGGTAAAACATCACCACAATTGAATAAGCGGAGCTCGAAGACGTTTTTATGTACCTGTCCTAGCATGCAACCACCACCTTCATGATCTGAAATGTTGTTTTGCCGCAGTCACATCATTGTTAGCATTTTCACATTTATTGAGAGGGGCCCAGTGTCCTAGTTAGTGGGCCTAGCACAGCCCCTCCCTGCCATCATGGGCACCCCTTGAACTTCCTGCTGTGGTTGGGATTTCAAAGCAGCCGTAACCTGGTTGCCAGCTTTAGAGTTTTAGATGATTACCTAACTCACTACATAGGATTAGATAACATAGCATCTTGCACATCGTTGGTCTTAAGGATGATTCAACTTATTGGCTAAATATTTTCAGGCAAATAAATAAACCATTGGGTTGATCAGCCTTAAAGAGAGCATGAAACATGTTATCATGTGAAACTGAGAGCTTCAAATTACAGAGGTCAAAGTGACAACACAAATTCCCTGCTAATCTTTTTTTTCAGCTTTGAAATTCACTACTGTGTTTGCTTTGCAAAACCAATTTGCTTTTGTCGCCCCGTAACATCATTGATGTGGGTTTAGCATTGTAGCTAATGCTAGTAATGTGTTTTCAAAAAGATAGCCTAATGCAACTAACACAACAGAGCTGAGTGTATCACACCTGGGTGCAAAAAAATCAGTTTAATATGAGAATAAGGCTAAATTTTCATTGATTAGAGAAAAATTAATTAAGTCTTTTTGTATGAATGAACTCCATTCTGGTGGTGAGATAAGCCTGTAATCAGAAATTTGTAGAATAAGAAAATCATAAGCTCCATTCTGGTGTATTCAATGCTCAGAGAGGTGAGGTGCCACATCCTGCAACTTTTAAGTTCTGTGGCACACCATGTTCTCGGTGTCTGAGACCAGTGGAAGATCAGACACAGCTGCAAATGGAAAAGGTGTCAAGGTTCACTCTGGGTAAACTTGTCTGCAGATTTCCCATAGTGCCACTTCTCGTAATGACTAACTTGCTCAATACATGAGGCATGTCTCCCTTTGTCAGATATTCATTTGGTTAAAACTGTGGGAGTTTAAGGAAGGTAATGATATAAGGAAAGTGATAATGGAGAGAACTGCCATTTCTGCTATTACCAGAAATTGTATTGAATTGAGTTGAACTGAATTAAACTGATTTGCATTGGATTGAATTGTAAGGCTATAATGAAGCCAAAACCAATCAGGAAGGTTTGCTACATTAATCCACTGCAGCCAGGCAACTGATATGGGATCACAACACAGATTTCTAAAATGAAAATGTGCTTAGATATCTGACAAAATACAGTTCACATATTTTCCGGATAAATTTAAGGTCCCAACTGATATCCCAATTGATAAGCATCATTTAAATTTATCAGTAGAAAACTGTTAATATGTTACAGACCCCACACCACACAGCGTCTCTCTGTTTGTTTATTTAATAGAGGTTATCGTTAAGTTTGGCTAGGAAGAGAAGTACACACACACACACACACGCACACATGTACACACACACACACACACACACACCACACATATGCATAGAACTGACAACATGCATGAATGCATGCCTGCTTCCACCCACACACACACAGACACAGACACACACACACACAGTGTCAGAATGAGTCATCATGTTGACCTACTCTTAATATCTTTGTTCTTCATTTTGTCTTATTCCATTTATAACTACTTCAAACATGGTAGGTAACAGTTCATTCATATGAAAGAGCTTCAAAGACTTTGTGTAATGGGCCCTGTTAACTGTCTACTAACAGTTGTTAAGTTGTTCAGAGTTCACCTACTCTGTTTCAGTCACTATACATGAGAACAGCTAATAATTACTAATCACACTATTTACTCTTAGCCTTGGTGAGATGGTGCACATTATGAAAATATTTTGTTACACGTACAAATATCTATGTGATTGGTGGAAATAATGCAATGCAACTGAGAATGAAGTTTTGAATGAGTGTCTTTCGTGTATTTATGCATTTTATGTCTAGAAGCTTCATCACTCAGCTCCCTTTTAATAGACTCATGAATTGCATGCAAGCTAAATTAAAAAAAAAAAAAAAAAGCACAATGGGAAGACACAGTGCATTGAGTACAAATAAGATGACAGTGATACAAATAAGTTTGACAGTGGGAAAACAGAAAACAGTGTGTGAACAGTAGACAGTGTGCAAACAAAAGTGCAAAAGGCAGGGAGTGCAATATAACAAAGTGTGTATTGTAGAACTGTATCCAGTATGTAAACATTTACAGAGAGTACAGCATGGTATGTACTTGGATCAATCAGCCGTAGTGTGCATGTGTTTACGAGTCTGGGGGGGGGGGGGGGTGTCAAAGCAGAGTATGAAGAATAGAGTCCAGAGAAGATGGTGGCAGCATGGTGTTCAGGAGCTGGACTGCTTGGGGGAAGAAACTATTGCACAATCTGACAGACCTGCTCCTGATGCTGCAGAGTTTCCCAGATGGGAGGGGGGGTGAGCAGTCCATGGGAGGGGTGGCAAGAGTCAGCTACGATGCTGGTGGCCTTGCGCATGGCTCGGTAGGTGGAAATGTCCTGTAGGCAGGGGAGAGAGGTGCTGGGGATCCTCTCTGCTGCTCGCACAACTCTCTCGAGAACTCTCTCGTGACAGTTCCCATGCCAGACAGTGATGCAATTGGTCAGGACGCTCTCGATGGTGCCCCTGTAGGAGGTTTTGAGGATGGATTTGGGGAGGTGCACCTTCTTCAGCCGTCAGGGAAAGTCCGGGCGCTGCTTGGCTCTCTTGGCCAGGGAACTGGTGTTGTTGGTCCAGGAGAGGTCCTCTGCAATGTGAACACCAAGAAACTTGATGCTCTTCACTCGCTCCACTGTGGCACCACTGATGCTGAGTGGAGAGTGGACAGCGTTGGACCTTCTGAAGTCGACAATCATCTCTTTGGTCTTGTCAACGTTAAGAGACAGATTGTTGACCTTACACCAGTCTACCAGCCGTCGCACCTCCTCTCTGTATGACTTGTCATCATTGTTGCTGATGAGCCTCACCACGGTGGTGTTGTCGGCAAACTTGATGAGGTGGTTCATGCTGGAGCTGGAGGTGCAGTCGTGGGTCAGCAGCGTCAACAGCAGTGGGCTCAGCACGCACCCCTGAGGGGCTCCAATGCTTAGTGTGATGGAGTTGGAGCTGTTGCTGCTGCCTCCCAGTGAGGAAGTCGGGAATCCAGTTGCAGATGGAGGTGTTGAGCCCCAGCAGGCCGAGCTTAGCCATCAGTCAAAACGGACAGAGAGACTGCAAACAAACAAAAACACGCCGTATTCATGGTCCAGAGAAGCCGCTGCAAACTATCGCGCCGCCATCATAATGACCTGCAGACTCCAAATAGACTATAAACCAAGGTCCACCAACCAAATCAAGACAGGTCATAAGTATACAAGTATGCAGATACAAGTACATCGTATTGCTTAATTAAGTAGCATAATGTCAATACCATGTATCAGTCCACTATCATTTACATCAGCGGAAAGATTACTATGCAAAAAAGTAGGAGGAGCAACAACTGAAGAGTAAGTCTTCAGTCTACACAGAAGAATCATGTTCCATTAAGGCCTCAGTGAATTACTCTCTCTTTCACGACTATAATCTTTCTTAAATGTGGACAGTAACATGAACTGAAGATTGACCTTTGTTAGTGAAGCAATGAGCCCATGGCGAATTTCAGATCAAAGAATTAGCATTTTGGCAATAAAACTGAGATGAAGATTTTGACATTTCAGCAATTCCTGATTGTTGATTTGCTTTGAACAATGGACAACAAATGAACAAAATGAACTAATCAAAGCTGTCCTTTAAAAGTTGCACTTTTTTTTTTTTGCAGCAAGATGTTAACTTTGTTCACACCATGTGAGTGGGCGTATTTGTGTTTGTGTGTGAAAGCACCTCAGTGTGTGTGTGTGTTTTGTACTCTGTACTGCTATGATTAAAATTGTTGTTATTCTTTATATTTGTCATTCTTTCTAAAGGATCAGTGAATTTGCTTGATTCAAGAGAAAAGAACCAATATGTCACGTTCTATCTCTGGTTGATATCCAAAGACAAAGAGAAATTATCAATCCTCTCAGTTATATAATGACTCCTAATCTTGAGAGTCAGACACAACAATCCAGTCCCTGTGTTTGTGGTTTTTCAACAATAGCGTGCAAGTACTTTTCCCGTGAACAAGTATGCATGTGATCGTGGTCTTTATTTTTAGTTGATGACATCTGCCCTGTTAGTGGTGGTGTATAAAAGGCTAAGAAGAAAGCCTGCCTCATTTTCAGTGTCAGGAGAGGCTGGCCTTTGTAAAGACAGTAACTCTGTACGTGCTACAATGACTGAACACCTCATGCTTCTCTTGTTCCTCTGTGAAACATGTAAGTTGCTCATTTATCATTGTGTTAATCAAGTACATTACTACACTGCTACAAAACTAATAGCCACTTTAGAGACAGTATTAACAACTGTCAGGCTGTAGGAAACTATGTGAGATCAGTGTCTCTCTTTTTTGTGTATTTAGATGTAACAGTTGGTGGAGAGGTACCGGTGCACCTAAAATGCATGTCCTGGAATAGACGTTCTATCAACTTTACTTGTTCCCGGACAGAAGGAGTCACTGGACAGGGGTCAGCATTTATAGTCTCATCTTGTAAGTATTAACTCTGATCATAACAAAAAATAAAAAATATTGGTAGATGAAAAAGAAAATTGTGTGTACTTCTTCAGACACGATCATCAGTCAAAGAATGACAGTACAGAATCCTCGGACTCAGCTGCAATTTACAACTGCGTACAGAACACATATGGGACGGCGACCCCTGAGACAAGAAGTTCAGCCAGTACAAGTGGTAAATTATTCATGAAGTCATTAAACAACATATATATTACAATGATTAATATTGTGTTAATTATTTTTCTTATTATTCTTATTATTCCTATTCTTCTTCTTCTTATTGTTATTAATATTATCTTTTAGTAAGTCTTCTCTTGCCATACTGTAATTTCACAGATCAAATGGTCACAGTATAACTGATTCTTATTAAGATTGATTCAAAGAGGAAAAAGTATGTATTTTTCTGAATTTATAAAATCATGTTTTCTTTTTATATTTCAGAATGTCCAAATCATCCAAATAAAACACTCATTGGGGTCTTTATCTGGAATACCATTGTTTTAGTTTTGAGCTGGTTTATCAACGTTACCCTCTGGTTTAGACTAAAGAGAAAACAACGTAAAGGTAAAAGGTTTTGACGAACACGAGACAGAAAGTGAACAGTTCAAGAGTGACAAATGCCATATTCGCAGACTTCTTTTTAACTGAAACTGCTTTTTTATATTATTCTTTGTGTTATGGTGTATGCAAGAGATGGAATTATCATGATTTGTTAGCTTATGTCTGCATTAAAATGTGATGCTCATTTAGTGACAAAAGGTTATTGGTTCAGAGACTCTGATTATACAAGTCACTTTTAGGGAGAAAGATAAATGATCGTTCTTGTTTTTATTTTTAGCACAATCCAAAAACCAGCAAGCGGAGGATGCAAGTGGACCTGCTAATACATCAGATGAACTGGTAAGTGGTCAAGACTTTTAAAGGTCAAAAAAAAAGAAAAGAAAAAAAAGATACTTCGCTATCGCTGATTAAATGAAAAGTTACGCATTCCATTGAACTGTTTATCTTTTTTTTTTTTTGGAAGAAATTTACTGCAAATACTAACTTTCTTATAAAGCAGTTAAATAATTAAAACGTACACGTAATTATGATATCACCAAAACATAAGAAACTATAAAGCATTTTCCTTACAGTCTGACGATGATGATAAAGTGAACTATGCTACTGTGAAATTCGCAAAGGACAGACCGAAAAGCAGGAGGGAGACAAGAGAGACAAATGATGAAAAAGTCGTCTACTCTGGAATAAAACAGCGAGACAAGGACTGAGTGGTTTTTAAATACAGTGAAGTTCCTTAGTTCATTTGTTTTTTTCTTTTTGTCGTATTTATATTGTATTATAGTTGACTGCCCGTATGTATTGAATTGAAAGTACTCGTAGCCATTGTTGGCATCCATCGTCCTCTTCTTGTCTTTGTTTCATTAGAAACAAAACCAGGTTTATTAAAAATATTTGAATAAAACAAAACCAAACAGTATTGATCGCTCACCTTCAGATGAATAACTGGAATATGAATAACTTGTGCTGGGCTTGTCACTGATGCTCAGGCTCATGACAAAATTGTAATAGCGGATGTAGTTATTTGCCACTACAGATGTAGAAATATAAAAATTATCCAGAAAACCATGATGTATGTAGTTGACCTCCATTAAGGTTTTCAGGTGAGAGAAATAATCAGTTTTACATGTATAATGATGATATGGAAAGGCTTTAGTGGTACCGAACCTGATTTTAATGTAAAATATGCAGGAATAATAACTGAAAAAATAATAATGATGATGGTACATTTTCCAGTCTTCATTCACAAAGGTAAGGCAAGAACGTCCATTCTCAAAGTTTAACAAACTGGTCAAAGTACTTGAAGAACACTTTTTCTGTACTTTGATTTTGCACTTGTGGACTCCTATGCGGCTACACATATATCTCCTACCAGAGAAGTTTACCGCTGTTTAGAGTAGGTCTAACACTTTAATGTCGGCCCTAATACTAGACAGTAATCGGTTTAGTTGGAGTCCTTTTTTTTGGCAACTTTCCAGCATTTTTCCTCTAATTCATTATGCTGAGAAACTGCCAATTTTTTCATCACGTCTGATACTAATTCCCTTTCCTAACGATAGCAGATAATGAGAGAATACAACATACCTGAGGGTTTTAATGGAAATTCCTTTTATTGGACTTTTGAGCATAAAGGATTGACTGACAAGCAAATTTCTTTTTTTCTTTTTTTTGAGAGAGGGGAGGGGGGGTATAAATAATTTCTTATTATCTTCTGCAACCATTTATCAGGAGCATGGCTCTCGCGAAACACACACACATACACACATGCATGCACACACGCACACACACACACACACACACACACACACACACACACGCACACACACACACACACACACACACACACACAGAGCCTTAAAATGAACTACAATTAATCAAAGATCACATAAAACCAACAGCGACATCTGTCTAAGCTTTATGTTCCCATTGATATGATGGACATTGGTATTCACTGGTATCATGGAGTGGCAACCGTCTGAGCCAATGACACTGATACTCATTCTTCTCTACCAATTATGGTAAGGTCTGGGAAGAACTCTGGGTGGTCTTTTATATCAGTCAGCCAATGATTAACAAGCCAGAGCTACAGGTCTGACCGACAGCCAATGTTGGCACACAAATGTGACAACATGTAAATACCATAAGCTTTCACACTCTGCAAGTCAGCATTGCCTGTCCTTGAAACAAATAAAGGCAATCTTAAGTTGAGTCCTGGTTGTGAGATGTCGGTGCTAAATGGACGGTTTGACTGCAAACAGTTGATAGTTACTGAAATCTCTGAAAGCGTAAAACTGAAAATATTACTGAAAGTAGCTGGAAGAAACTGAAAGTAGCCCAACATTACACATATTTACAAACCAGAGATCTCTGCGTAAGGGTATTTGATTGTTTGTTTGTTTGCTGTTTGTCTCTTTGCTTATTTTGAGTGCAGCCAGTCTGCGGGTCCACCCACGTGTTAAACGGCCTTTAGCTACACTGTGGCCTGCAAAACAGAGTGTTGCATGCAGAATCAATGCAGTCTCAGTCATTCATGCTAGCCTTCAACTATGAGGGAAGCCTCACACAAACGTCTACACAAAAAAAAAGTCAAAACCCAGTCTCAAGATGCGGTACAGTAGATAAGATACGTTTTTTTGTGGTGTCTTGACCTGCTTTCAAACTTTCCATAGACCCTGCTTCATAGTTTAAGAAACAGTCAAGTAAGCTTTTTAATTCACAAAGACCTTAAGAGTTTCATGAACAGAGTCATTTTAAAAGCGTCATTCAGATGCTTGCGTTGTATCATCAGTTCAGCAGATTGTTTCATAGCATTATCTCTACAAAACCTCTCTGAAGACAACAGAACAGGTCAGTCTGGTGTGTTAATTCTTGGTATGAAAATATACTCGTAAAAGATTTTTCAGAGATTAATGCAAGCTATTCTTTGAAGCAAGGAGTGGGTGAGAGATCATAGATTACATATGTAACAATGTGTCATATGTGTGTAGTCCTTAAGAGGAATAAATTGCATTTGAACATATGTTTAGCCTAGTTCCAAATCTACAGAGGGCCTCTTGTGTGGCCTACAGCCACTGGTTGCGTATTGTTCGAGGAAAATGTGTTGAATTGTAAAATAAAGTTGTGGAAAAGGAAAGAATACTAAAGTTTATGGGTAAGCTCGCCCAGGGCTGAATCTCAAAACATGATGATTAGATAAATGACTAAGAAGAGAATTTGTGTGTGCGAACTGCCATGTAGTGAGTGAGTTATCCAAGCCACATCAGACCGGGGCCTTGTTTCAGAAAGCGGATTTAGTGAAAACTCAGAGTCGGTAGTAAACCTCCTGATAGAAGAGCCTTGTTTTGGCTTTGTTTTGCTAGGAGAATGAAGCCATAGGGCTCTTCTGTTAGGAGGTTTACTACTTACTTTTAGTTAACTAACTCTGAGTTTTCACTAAACTCGCTTTCTGAAACAGGGCCCAGCTTTTCTTACTGATTTTAATATGATATATTTCCAACACAGCATTAAAACTATGGAATGTCACACATACTGAGTGTAATATTCACAGACGCAGTTATGTTTTGAATAATTTAAGTTTTAACATATCGGAGGTGTATATTAGAGGTGTATGTAGGCATGGGCGACATGGGCAGCCACCCAGGATGGCATCTTGCCGGGGGTGGCGTGGGATGGAATGGCGACATTTACGCAATTGGTTTTCTATCACTCATTCGCATATCGCATCAATGACATCATGTCACCTGATTCTACTTTATGAGCTAGGTAGGCTACTGCCTGGGAGGGTCTCCCACTCAGAAGTACGAGATGGGGAGGGGGTTGGGGTTCAGTTGACCTCAGGTCTCACCACTGGGAGCCCAAGGTAGGGGGAGTGAGGGAATCTATCAAATAGTGCACCTCTAACTTTGCACAGTACTTATGCACTTAGTAAAATCAGTCAGACTACGAAATGCTTCCAAATAAACCACAATTCATTCAAAATACTGTGAGTATACAGTTTCACAGACATATTGTTGCATTTTGTTTCCTGGTTTGTGCGAAATCATTAAGAATAGTATGAAACCAGTCTGCACCTGGGGCATCGGAAGTGGGACTTTTGGATCACTGAATATCTATGCTAATCAACACTGTCCACGTTATGCCAAAAGACAGAGAGAGAAGTTAACTATTGCAGCGGTAACCTAGCACTAATGTACAGTCTCCTTGATTGGTGCAGGTAGATATATTTCCATGGTTGGGGGGGGGGGCTTCACCTGCCTTTCTTTAGCTGATCCATATAAACTCAGGACGAGAATAAGCACAAACATGTCTGTTTTTTCACAGTTTTGATTGCATCAAATTAGAAGTTGCGAAGTTGCAATGTAGCAAATGCTATGACATCCTGGTAACACCGCTGCCTTAAGGCTTTCTGTTACTGTCTCAAACTGTGGGATGGTGCATTTAGCTGCCAGATTAAGGAAAATTTTCAGTGGGGGAGGATGCCCTCGGACCCCCCTGCAGGTCTCGGTTTACCCCGTGTACTTACCTTACCACTTTGAAACTCATTCCGGCACCACTGGTCTGCACACCACCAAGGTGAATTGGTTTAGTCTTGGCCCTTGGTTGACAGTGTTGGGGAATGGGTAGTGTATCGATGCTCGAGTGCCAAATCAACACAAATGGTCTTTGTTACTTCTTTTTGATATTTATGAGTCATATCTTTGTATGTTTTTTTTAATATTTATACAGTTTTAAGTGTTATGATTATTTATTTGTGTTGTTCCAAATGTCTGAATAAAGATTGCAGTTAGTGCAGAATGGTGCTTGTTTTTGGGGGGGTGGGGAGAGGGCTGAAGGGGGGTTTCTAAACAACAGAAACAGCAACAACAACAACAACAACAACAACAACAACAACAGAACCTAGAACCGACATAACACTGCATACATCGTTTTACTGGGTGGGAAAACAACAAAGAACTGAATCTTCACAAAAGGAAGCTGCACAAAAAAGTAATTGATTTACAGTTTTCTCTTTTTTTAGATTTTACATTAGAAAAAAAATGCTGAGATTTGATATGAATCTTAACCTGACGAGATTATCTCAAGTGTTTGACCTTAAAAGGAAACATACCCTTGAAAATATGTTAATGTGTAAAGCAGTTTCCTTTACTTTGCTAAGCAGTTTCCCTTGCCATGCACTCGTTTGACTAGATGACACATTTTTGTGTTGGCAGATCAGAAAACATTGGTTTCTTAAAGACTTAAACCTTTGCTAACCACATATGACCCAGTGGTTTGTGTTTCAGGGGAGTATGTGATATGACCTTTTAGATTGTTTCTTAGTGTTTGCGATGTATTTCTTCACAACAACAATAAATATTTTCTTCACAATAACAATAATTATTTTCAAAAGTATCTATACTAAAAACTTGATTAATGGAGAAGGAAAACGATTACCAAAGCTAGTAAACAAAGAAACACATCAAGCAAAAACAAAATAAACAAACAAAAAACACATATGTAAAGAGTGTTGTTCATGACACGTCTATATGACCTCAGATTTTTATTAAATACATTTATTGAATCATACATCATGGATGAGAGGTCTGCCCCTGAACAACATTTACAGTAACATCACAAAGTATTAGATGTTTGCTCGTACAATAGTGTTTTTTTTTCTTCTTTACTCTCCTGATCTGCCGTTTTCTTGTTCGACCAATCAAATGTCAAACAGCCATTCAAAACCACCTCATATTCACCAATCAGGGTCAACACATGTTTCCTTTTTACAGTACTGAGGGCCTGCACCCCCTCAGAAATCAATTTTAATCTTCAGAGCAAGGAGATGTGCATGGTTTTCATGGTCTGTACCTTTCTCTTCATCTTAAAATTTGGTAAGAGACAAGTTTATGAAATAAACAAAACTTCAGTAGAAATGTATGTTAGAACAAAGCAATGATTTCTGTGTGCTTAATATTACTTATTTTCTTTTTATTTAGAGGAAACATGGCCACAAGCCATCTCACAACCAACTTCATTCCAGACAGCTAAGACTGGAGACAACGTAACAATAGAATGCTACTTGCCCGAAAAAGATTATAATATGGCTGTTTGGTACAAGCAGAGTTTAGGGAAGATGCCTAAATTCATGGCAAAAACTTACAATTACTTGAAAGAGATTGAATTTGCAGAAGAATTCAAGGGCGCACATTTTAATGTGTCTGTTGACAAAGGAACTTATCATCTAAAAATTTCTGTGGCAAACCCTCAAGACACAGGAGCATATTTCTGTGGCATAGTGTCCTTAAATGAACTGCGATTTGGACCAGGGACATTTTTACTGATAACAGGTAAGCTTGAGGCATAATTTATATGGTTTCTTGGCTTCTCATAATTCATTTGCTCATGTGCTCTTACGGGACTGTAATACTGTTATTGGTTTACAAATTCTAAATTTTGATTTTAGGTACAAATTCCACTGACAAAATTGTCCTTCAGCAGTCAGTATTGGAGCCAGTTCACTCAGGAGACAGTGTAACTCTACAGTGCACAGTACTCACTGAGATCTGTAAAGGAGAACACAGTGTCTATTGGTTCAGACATGGTTCAGGAGAATCCCATCCAGGAATCATTTACACCCATGGAGACAGGAGTGATCAGTGTGAGAAGAGATCTGAGGCTGGTTCTCCTACACAGAGCTGTGTCTATCACCTCCCCAAGAGGAATCTCAGTCTCTCTGATACTGGAACTTATTACTGTGCTGTGGCCACATGTGGAGAGATACTGTTTGGGAACGGAACTACACTAAACATTTATGGTAAGTTTAGATTCCTTCTGCCAATGCTTCACTTGTAGCTCTGCTACTTCTACAAGGATATCTATTATTATTATTATTATTATTATTATTATTATTATTATTATTGTTATTATTGTTATTATTATTATTATTCATCCAAGTAGCTGTAAAAATGAATACTGATATGTCACCATTACAGATTATGGATCCCAATATGTCCCCCAAACCTTTCTGGCATTGGTTTCTTCAAACATCATATGTGTAATTATTATCATTGTACTCGCGGTAGAGCGCTGTCGAAAAAGAAGAAAAACAGCAGATTCCACAGGTGTGTTTTTCTTCAGGACTTTCTTTGCTTTTATAGTTGTCCATGTTGCTGCTGATCAGTTCTTTGAAATGTCTATGAAATTTTCTTATGACTGTTTTCATTTACTTTTAAGAGTCCAGAAATGGTGCAAGACCTCCAGTTAATCAAGTAAGTGCCAAAGTTACATTGCTGAAATAACATTATGAGTTTCAGTCAGTGTGTATGATTGTGAATTAATGACTACATAAACATCACTCTGATGTGAATTCTCACATGTACTCTGTACGGTCCTATCTCTTAACCCTTAAAGTTCATTTGAATTCGTTCATATCATACATTTTAATTCATTTTAATATGCTCCACTGTTGGTCGTCTCTGCTGTAAATGTGTACAGATTGTGATAAAGGCTTGGGTATTAGTGAGAGCTGTCTGCTTTCTTACAGGCTGAAGACGCTGAAGTCTTGAGCTATGCAACTGTGAGTTACACCGGAGGACATTCTTCCCTTGGAGGAGCTAGTGGAGAGCGATCCAGCAGAACCACTGCCCTGTACTCTGAGATCAAAAACCACCCACAGAAGTAAACTTTGCAAGGTTTCCTGAACATCTTAACATAATCCACCCAATTTCCTTATGGACTGTACGCTTCACTGCTAATCCAAAAATGATTTTTTTCAAAACATGATTTTTCTTCCTTGTTACTGGAATTAACATACCAAACGTACTGTACCAAACGACACAGAAATGACCTCTGGTGGACTCTGTATGTGGATGTAAGTCATATAATTACCAAGAAATGATTGTATAGTCATGTATATGATTGACCTTGCTTGAGTTAGCACCATAGTCTGTAGTACAATACACAATATTTGTACCACTTGATATGTTTTGTATAACTTTTGTTCTGTTAATAAATAAAATAATTTGTGGTCAGCTCTCTAATCCCCAATCTAAGCAGTGTTTATGTAAAATGTTACAGTATTATGTTGCAAAAGCATGTGATGCTGTATGGGGTAGCATTGGCCGATATATGGAGCAAATTAAGAATGTTGTTAACACTGTACGCTTATTAATTACTAAAACTTGAAAACTGTTGATTATGCTAACAATCAGATGGTGTGTGTGTGTGTGTGTGTGTGTGTGTGTGTGTCTGCGCATGTGTGTATGTGTGTCATATGTATACAAAATAATACTTCAAAATTTGTGGTAAACATAAATAGTCCTAAGGACCAGTCACTGACAGCAACCCAAATTTCGATCAGAACTCACATTAAGTATATTTCCTGTCAACATTTGCTGAGGAACCAGGCCCGATATTGATCATTTTTCTGTGTCAGCAATATAAAATAAGCTGTACGACTCTTTATCACCACCTACTGCTCTATGTGGTCACTTTTTCGGTTACAGTTCAAAATTATGTCAACTGAGCAGTGCACAAAAAGGGAGGGCGGGGGTGTGAACAACCACAAATGAGAAAGCACAATCTGTGTTTGCCAAATATAGTGTGTTTGTATTCCCTCTGTCATTCTTCTTTTTTTAATGCCCTCTGTGTCATCTAATTTCCTCCACACAGTATATGAACTACCAACCAATACAGCAAAAATGATCATCCCACATTTTTCCCTTGTTGCTGGGTGTATAAGTAGATTGCCAAACAATTGAGTTAACAAACAAGCTTTTGAGAAAGCTCGGTTTTACTCATAAGATAGAAGTTTAAGTAGGGCCAGAATGTAAAGGAGACATAAAGGAGACTTGTAGCTCACTGCCAGAAGTTCCAGCGGGTTAAAAAAGCTGGCCTCTCCATCTGCTCATGCAACTGAAAACTTGTGAGGGAACCAAATTCAGCCTAGTGTGATTTGCAGGATAATACACAGAGAAATATGCATGGAAAAAGTTAACAAATTGAAAGGGTAATAGAACTGCCAAAAAACTGAGCTCCAGAGAATCTGATTCCGTCACTGGAGTGATATTCTCCACATGGTAGGCAAGACAAACTAAACTGTGATGTCGGCACTCTGGAAGTGCCGTGGCACAACAAAAGACCTGGGTGATACTATGGGTCACCCTTGATCTTTCCCTCCCCTCCTTTCCCCTTAGCCTGAAAAGAGAAGAGTAACGATCCTACCTGTTTGCACACACCTGCATTTCAGCAGAAATGTATCTTAGTAATGTTAACAAATGTCATGGTCTATTATCCCTATAGAATGCCCATGGAGTAAGATCCATTCAACTGCATCTTCTGTTCTGTCCGGTCTTGGAAAACAGGGTGTGTCTTATACACAGCTACCCTACATCTACATAGCATAAAATGAGTACACCACTTAATACCAACTACAGTCATCTTCAGTCTCTGACATTCTAGCATTCTTTCCCCAAACTAAAGCTTACAGTTATCACAGTTCCAAGCAACAGCTCAGAGCTTGAAGAGGTTCCGTCTAGCCTCCGAGTTTATTTATTTGTAGAATTTTTAAGGCTGAATCAAAAATGACACCAGGATTCCTGACATGGGTATGTACATTTAAGGACAGAGGCCCTAACTTTTAGTTCTGCTGGGATTTGAGAGGCCAAACAGCATATCTTCCATTTTGGGTCCATTTAACCAGAGGACGTTTCTATCAATCCAACATTTAGTGTCCTCAGAGGCATCAAAGAAGGGAACTCAAAGAACAATCATCACCAGTTTTTTTAGCAGGACAGACAGTTGTGGATAATAGGTTCTAAAATAGGGCCTAGGGTGGGAAACTAAAACAGGGCCTAAAAATGGAGCCTTGAGCTACCTCAAGGGTGATGGGCACTGAGAAAAGGAATTCCCAATCTTAATAGAAATATTTACCACTCCCACTTCTTGAACATGAAAATAGCTGTGTTTATATTTTTACCTCCTCCCACTTGGGATCAGTGCAGACAATGAAGCACATCTGAGGGTAAAGTTTCGAATGAATGTCTTTTGTGCACTCACGAAGTCAAGACATCAAATTCATTTCTTATGAAAGTAAATTCAGTGCTGTGCAGTGAGTAAACTTCACTCCCTGACACCTCAAGAGACGTGCTGGCGACCAAGGCTAGCACCCATGGGTTTTAGCCTCCCTGCTAACGCGCCCAACTCCGATGCCAAAGGTCGCGAGGTCAAGTCCAGTGCGGGACTGCGTTTGTCCATTTACACAATGCAGGTAACACTTGTTGACTGTGTAATGCTCATTCCCATCAGGAGAATGTTGTGGCTAATATGTCACATTACTTTACAGTACAGTGTGGAAGAAAACTATGCACGTTACAGGTAAATTATGTAAACAATGAGATTACAGTATAATCAGCTAGATAGTAATTATGTTGTTTCATGTGAAGTTTGACAACACGTTGTACTATGTCAGCAATGTATACATACTGTTTGTGTGTGTGTGTGTGTGTGTGTGGATTTGCATATTTATTAGCTCTTTACTGTTTTTGATTGAAACTGTCGTTATTCTTTATATTTGTGCTTCCTTGTGTAGCATCAATTCATTTGCTTGCTCCAGTCATCATCATTTCAAGATGCTATACTGCAGCAAGACAGATAAAAATCTTAACCTTACAGATTAATAACACCGAATCCCAATTTTGATAAGTAGACACAGCACAACCCTGTTTCTGTGTTTCTGTGTGTGCTTTTTCAATAACAGCATGCAAGTACTCTTCCCTTGAACTAGCATGCATGTGATCGTGGTCTTTATTTTTAGTTGATGACATCTGCCCTGTTAGTGGTGGTGTATAAAAGGCTAAGAAGAAAGCCTGCCTCATTTTCAGTGTCAGGAGAGGCTGGCCTTTGTAAAGACAGTAACTCTGTACGTGCTACAATGACTGAACTCCCCATGCTTCTTTTGTTCCTCTGTGAAACATGTAAGTTGCTCATTTATCATTGTGTTAATCAAGTACATTACTACACTGCTACAAAACTAATAGCCACTTGAGAGACAGTTTTAATGTTTCTCACATAGTGTTATAATGGCTGTAGGAAACTATGTGAGGTCAGTTTTTCCGTATTTCGATGTAGGAGTTGGTGGAGTTATGACGATGCGATCTAAAATGCTCCACCTGGGGTGGTAGTTCTACTAAGTTCATTTGCTTCTACATAAAGGAAGTACTTGGAGAGAGGTCAGTATTGTCAGTCTCATCTTGTAAGTACTAAATAATCTGATAAACAAGAAATGAGAAATAGACACAACTGCATGTGTTTCTTCAGAGTCAACAACTTTCATTTGAACATCACTACGACAAACTCAGTCTCAAACTCAGCAATGTGTAATTGCACATGGCAGGAGGAAACATCTCTAGCAGAAACTCTGCATGATACAAAAGGTAAGCTGCTTAAATCATGAAATAGCAGATATAAATATTATATTGTTTGTGTCAGATATTAAGTCTAAGTTTGAGAGTGCAAATGATATCGAAGTTCTGTTCTAGTCATTAATTAACAGTAAAAAAAAGCAGTCCATTAATTAATATATATATATATATATATATATATATATATATATATATATATATATATATATATATACACACATACATATACATACTTCTGTTTACTTAATTAATCTAACTCAAATTACAATGTAATACTTTATATTTTTCTGAATTTTAGTGACATTTGGTTCTCTTGCTTCAGGCTGCCCAAGCTATCCAGATACGACCCTCTTTTGGATCTTTTTATTGAATGCAGTCTTGAGCTGGTTCATCAGCATTATTCTGTGGGTCAGACTAAAGAGAGCACAGCGTAAAGGTAAAAAGGCTTAGACATAAACATAAAACAGCACCTGAACTAAAATGTTTTTTAATTTCATTTGACCCATAGATATCCAGCCTGAGAGTGAGAAAAGCCAATGCAGAGACTTGTCTTATGCACTTTATATGCCTGAAATGGCATTTTCTTTTAAATTCTGAGTGTTATGAGGAGCATAACATATATAATAATCGTATTATGTTACTGCATACACAGTATTGACAATAGCCTATAATTACTTTAAAATGGGATCTATATCTAAATACATGAGGTTACTGGTTGGTTGCTCCTCAGAAGGGGGTTTGCTTTCAGAGAGAAAAAAAATGATTTCTTTTCTTTCTATTTTCAGCACAATCCAAAAACCAGCAACAAATCCAAGCGAATGCTCCCACTGACACATCAGTCACCCGGGTTAGTAGTAACAGCTTTGAAAGTTTAAAGACAGTGATGTAAAGGCTTTACTGATATAATCAAAATCGTACCATACTGTTTACTATTTCTTTGGTATAAGTTTTCCAC
This sequence comes from Chanos chanos, assembly GCF_902362185.1. NCBI lineage: Eukaryota > Metazoa > Chordata > Actinopteri > Gonorynchiformes > Chanidae > Chanos > Chanos chanos. The sequence continues at coordinate 30,970,316 of NC_044501.1, read as the reverse complement.
TAAATACTAACTTCCTTCTTAAGAAAGATGTAAAGCTGTCAAAAGCCTAAATCATGTAAGTAATTATAATATCACCAATGTACTGAAAAACAAACAAATCTAAAAGTATAAAGCATTTTCTTTACAGTGTGATGATAATGATAAACAGATCTATACTTCTCTGGAGTTCCACGAAGAAAGAACAAAACGCAAGAGGGAGAGGAGAAAGATGAATGACGAAACAACAGTTTACTCTGGAATAAAATGTTGAGACAAGGTCTGAAAGCTTTATAAAGAAAGGAAAGCACTCTGTTCATTGGTTTTTCTTCTCTGGAAATATTTATGCTATAGTTGATTACTCAGATTTATTGAATTAGGAGTAGTCACAGTGATTGTCAGCACCCCTCATCCTCTTATTGAGTCTCTGTTTATACAGATGTATGAATGTATTAGAATAAAACCAAAGAATGACCGGAAACTCTGCACTGCTTCTTTACCTTCAAATAGTTGATTGAACTCATTGCATTTGGATTGTTTGTTAATATATTACTGTTTTACTGAACCTGATAGAAAGTGTACGATGAAAACATACAAGTGCAAAAAAGCCAAGACCATGAAAACACACATGCACACACACACACACACACACACACCCTTCTCTGTTTGTCAGCCAGTGATTGACATACCAGAACTACAGTTCTTACCTGCAATGGTAATGACACACAAACATAACAATATGTTAATTTCATAATCTCCTCACACACTGCAAGGCAGCATCTTTGATCATTGAAACAAATGAAGACAAAAGTTAATCGCGCTCAGAAAGAGCCCGAATCTATAGTTTAAGACTCTAAAAAGTAAATGATTGGCAAAATCTTCAAAAATCTAGAATTGAACATATGAACATATGAATTGAACAAAATGTTACACATGTTTACAAGTCATACACCCTTACATATGGGTATTTTTGTTTGTCTGTCTCTTTGCTGTTGTGGCTGTGACACTTAGTCCATCCACGCTTTTAGCTACACTGCATCCTGCCAAAGACCTTGCCGTCTGTGGCCATTGCATGTTCAGTCATGAATTTAGCCCCTCTTTAGTGTGGCCCCTCTCATACTAATATCTGAAACCCTGTCCCTGGATGTGGTTAAGTGCACAAGGTGGTTTTTTTATCGTTGTTGCTGTTGTGGTGTTTTGACATGTTTAATTTTCCCATGCTGCCTGTTTGAAAAAAAAAAATGGTCAAGCAATGTTGTTCATTCATAGAGACCTTAAAGGTTTCATAAAACAATCATTTCAAAAATATCATTTGGGTGCTTATAGTGTATGAACCAGAGCAGACTGTTGTCACACATTATCTGCAGAAAACTGCAAATTCTTGCTATGTGAATACAATTGTAAAACGTGGAAGAGAACGTAACTGTGAGCTATTTTTTCAAGCAGGAGGTGGGGGAGGGATCATAGATTACATACATAAGGGTTCTTTTGTGCCTGGAGCTATCATGTGAAATAAATTACATCTAAACATATGTTTATAACCAAATATCATGTACCAATCCGCTCTCTCTGATTTTATGTTTTTCCCTGCATAACATTAATGGGTTTTTTTTTGCATAGCATCCAAACATACTTCCTGATTTCATCTTTCCTGCATTAACAGTCTATCTTTAGACTGGCTGGCCTGGCCTGTGCTACGCTGTATGTTATGTATCTGATCAGAAATATACAACAACAATATTAACACTCAGGGACAGATTTAGGCCTTCTTGTCATCTGCATCCTTAATATATCCCTCAAACAGTTTTATTCCATCAGTACTGGTGACACTGCCACACTCGATGATGAACCTAGCACATTCGCCGAGTCTGAATTTCATTTTGATGTCACCTGAGAAGGCTCAATTGTCTGGATCAGTTGCATCTGCTTGATCTTCCCGACAGCTTGGTGTTATCCATGTACATTAGGTGTTGTATCCCTCCAGACTTCAACTTGTATCCTACACCTGATGTCTAGAGTAGCTAGCCCAGAGGGCTAAGGGCCACACAGTTCAGTGCTCAGGAAACAGCATCGTCCTGGTTTATGCCAGCCTTATTTGACAGTGAACCCAGTTCCTTGCCATTGTGTGTCAATTGGGTCCACCAGGATGTCATGGATATCTCAATCAACTCAATCAAGTTATCTCTGGGTTGATTTTGTGCAACTTGAGTGATTCCATGATCCAGGAGTTTGGCACACTGTCCTAGGCCTCCTGGCTTTCAATCCACACCATTGGCAAGTGAGGCCTCCATGAGCTGGCTCAAAGGCAAGGAGGTTCTTCCTCTGCATGTGCTCAGTCATGCTTTTAGCTATTAATTGAGCAGATTCCATGTTGTCAGTAGGCATACGTTTGGCCAGTAGCTGCTAGGGATTGTGCCCTTCTGAGCAGACAGGTCTTTCCTTGTAGGATCCAAGGTGGTAACTTATTTGGGTGTTGGAGGAGCTCTTGGAGCTGGTTAGCCAGTCTTTTGTATACCACTGGTAGGTGTTTCATCCAGTAGGCTTGTATTCAGTTCAGTCTAGCTGCTTTCCAGGTTGCCATGTTGCTGATCTTTCTTTCAATGTTGCCGGGTGTAACTGACATCGATATTTTGATAAATGTTTGCGCATCAGTTAGACCCGCTGCTTTCTCACAGGTTGAAGATGCTGAAGTCTTGAACTCTGCAACTGTGAGTTACACCAGTAGACATTCCTTTCTTAGAGGAGTTGGTGGGCAGCAGTCCAGCCAAAAGACTGTGTCAGGGTTCTTTCCTGAATTGTTTTCTCTGTTGTGCCCCTGCTGGTCATTTCTGGTGTTAGCTGACTGCTTTTTGGTATGACCTCTGCTTGTTTTTTGGATCCCACTCTTTGTCAAGTGTATTGAAAGACTGTTGCGTGGCACAATAAACATTCCTAATTCATTCGTTGGCGAGTCCTCAACTGAGTCCTAAGTTTTCCCTGACACACTGCCTTGTATTCTGAGATCAAAAACCACCCACAGAGGTAGACTTTGTAAGGTTTCCTGAACACTTTGAGCACAATATCATTGGCCTCATTTGCTAAAAGTCTTTATGACTTTCCTCACACTGACTTTCATTTTCAACCTATGCTTTTTGTTTACTGCTAATGGAATCAAGTAGAAAACAATTTAGAAAACAATTTCACACAGAATTTACCTCTGAGCTCCACATGTGCTTGTATGTCATAATCTCTAAGAAATAATTGTATAATTATGTATCAAATCAATATTTCTTGGAAAAGCTCAATGGCAAAGTCATCTCTTTTGTGTAATATTACTGTTTGTATTGTATTGTAGTAATATTAGTGCCACTTGATTTGTTTTGTGGAACTTTTATTTAATTAATGAATGTCATTTGTGGTCAGTGGTCATGCCCTAGTTCTCTCTCTCCCCCTCTGCTGGTTATTTTTGTGTTGTTTTCCTAGTTGCTTCCTGGTTTGCTTATTTCAGATCATCAGTTGCACCTGTCGGGCGGCACGGTGGCGCAGTGGGTAGCGCTGTTGCCTCACAGCAAGAAGGTTTCGGGTTCGGTTCCTGGCCGGGTGGCCAGGGTCCTTTCTGTGTGGAGTTTGCATGTTCTCCCTGTGTCTGCGTGGGTTTCCTCCGGGAGCTCCGGTTTCCTCCCACAGTCCAAAGACATGCAGGTTAGGTGAATTGGGGACACTAAATTGCCCTTAGGTATGAATGTGTGTGTGAGTGTGTTTGTCTGTGTGTCTGCCCTGCGATGGACTGGCGACCTGTCCAGGGTGTTTCCCTGCCTTTCGCCCTATGTGCGCTGGGATAGGCTCCAGCACCCCCCGCGACCCTAATCAGGATAAGCGGTTTAGATAGTGAGTGAGTGAGTTGCACCTGTTTTGGTTAATCTTGTCACGTCAGTACCTGAACTCAATGTTTCATTTGCGGTGCCTTATGCTAATGAAGTCTGAGCAAATTTGCACATGCATCCAGCATCTCCGTTTATAACATCCGCTTTCTTATCTCCAGCTGAGTGCTACTTGTATGCAGTGTTACTGTATCTTGTGGTGAAAGCATGAGATGTTGTCTGCATCTGTCAGTATATGGAACACACTGAACCTCAGGATCAATCAGGTTAATACTCTACACCAATTAATTAATGAAACCTGAAAGCAGTTCGGGTGGCACGGTGGCGCAGTGGGTAGCGCTGTCGCCTCACAGCAAGAAGGTCTCGGGTTGGATTCCCGGCCGGGCGGCCAGGGTCCTTTCTGTGTGGAGTTTGCATGGTCTCCCCGTGTCTGTGTGGGTTTCCTCCGGGAGCTCCGGGTTTCCTCCCACAATCCAAAGACATGCAGGTTAGGTGAATTGAAGACACTACATTGCCCCTAGGTATGAATGTGTGTCTGAGTGTGTTTGTCTGTGTGTCTGCCCTGTGATGGACTGGTGACCTGTCCAGGGTGTTTCCCCGCCTTCCGCCCTATGAGCGCTGGGATAGGCTCCAGCACCCCCCGCGACCCTAATTAGGATAAGCGGCTTAGATAATGAGTGAGTGAGTGAAAGCAGTTCTTTACAATAATAAAATAATATGGCATTTTGTTGACACTGTGTTCACGAGAAGAGACATATTATGCTATGTAGTTCTATTTATTTATTTTTTTAATTTCCATGTGAAGTTTGACAATACATTGTACTAATGTACATTGTGCAAAAACACATGCACTGAAAGTTCTAAACTGAGTGTAAGTGTGTATGTGTGTGTGTGTGCGTGCATGCACACACGCACCTGCTGTGACTATGTACATCATGCATACGTACAAAGACAAGTCAAACAACAGCCCTGCTATACAGGCACAATACAAAATACCATAAGGCTACACCTATTGCTCAGAGGTCATGACTTTTCAAAAATGTGAAATACAGACAAAAAGTGCTGAGGAACAGTCACTAAACAGAAACCAAGTTTTCTAAGGAAATCTACAGTCAATATATTTCCCAATAACTGTTAACTCAGAAGTTGACTAGATTGTGGCATTCATTGCCTGTCGAGGTGGAAAGCAGAAAAAAAAGAGAAAGAACAAAAGACAACAAGCACAACGCACAATACGTCCCGTACAATAAATTGTCACCACCCACGGCTCTCTACGTTCAGATGTCATTTCCTGTCAGCAGTGTCAACTGAGCTGTGTGAAAAAGGGAGAAAAAAAAATTATGACCATGCATACCCTGTATGTCAACACCCACAAATGAGAGAGCGGAATCTACCAATCAAAGAATGTGTGTCTTTCCTCAGTCTCAATTTTTTTTTTGTCCTGAGCATCATCAGAGTTCTCTCATGCAGGGAGTGACCAGCAACCAGCAAAAATGATTGTTGTACATTTCTTCTTCGTTGCTGGGCAGATATGTAAGTTGGCAAATGTTTCAGTTAACAGCTGGCGCTTTTGTTAACAAAGCTCTGTTTTATTTATAAAGACGTTGAAGTGAAAGGAGAAATTCTGATATTGTACAGTCATGTGGAATACACGTCCAATATCTTCAGCACTGTTTTGGACTGCATATTTAATTGCTTAAAATTTTAGAAGCATAATAAGAACAAAATATTTTGTGTTAATTTCAGCATGTATTTCTTCAATGGTAAGCGTGTTACAGAACAGGAAATCTGTGTTAGTCCCACTTGGAGGTACTGTCCGTTTCGAATGCAGTATCACAGCAGAAACCCAGGAGACAAAGGTCTGGTTGAAACATCGGCTTGGACAAGGAATAAAGCCAATTGCTATATCATATTATGGTGAAAAGACATTTCAGGGAGAGTTTAAGAATGATCCTCGCTTCACAATTACAATGGATGACACAAATTTTGATCTGACTGTGTCGAAAATTAATACTACAGACGTTGCACTGTATTTTTGCGGCATACAGTGGTACAACAATTTTCTGTTTGGAGAGGGAACTTTTCTCATATTGAATGGTGAGTGAGGTGATGCATTTATGTGTATATTGGCTTTATTATTATATTTTTGCATTTGGAGTGAATAAATGTGCTATCAAAATATTGTTCTTTTCTGTAATTTTAGATACCTCTCCAGTTCAAGCTACAAAACCACTTGAATTGCATCAAATTCATACAGGCACAAGTGTGACTTTGCAGTGCAGTATCACTGCCAAGAGCTGTGCAGGAGAACACAGTGTCTATTGGTTAAGACAGGATTCAGGAGAATCCCATCCAGGAATCATTTACACCCATGGAGACAGGAGTGATCAGTGTGAGAAGAGATCTGAGGCTGGTTCTCCTACACAGAGCTGTGTCTATCACCTCCCCAAGAGGAACCTCAGTCTCTCTGATGCTGGAACTTATTACTGTGCTGTGGCCATGTGTGGAGAGATACTGTTTGGCAGTGGAACCAGATTAGACATTTATGGTAACTTGTATTACTCTACACAGTACACCTATTGTACCCTGTAAAAGAAATTGGCAGTGTCATCATCTGAAAAGTGTATGTGTGTTATTTGATCATATTTCAGTTTCAACTTGTATTTATTCATTCATTCAACTACTCATTGAAGTGGCTTTGCTTCCTGGGACATTCAAAGTTAATTTAATATATTGGATCCTTTTTTCACACGATAAACATTCATAAATACCTTTGCGCCAATAAATATCCTAGAGTCAAGACTGCAGTTTGAAGAGTTCTGCATGCTTACCAGAACATTTAGAAATGTTGCTACAGTTAAAAGAAGTGATTAAAATATCTATCCACTCTGGAAACATATTAACGTTACTCATTGATGGTTGTTTGTTTTGAGCATTTTGAAAAAAAAAACAAAAACAAAAAAAAAACAAAACATTGCTTCAGTCTCTCTTGAAATTGTATCTGATAAATTCTTGCTCATATATTATAATTTCCAATAAGAGAGAAAAACTTTCACTACTGCTCATATTAACACTGACAAAAATGACATATTTCTTCTCTTTGTCGTGCCACAGGGGATCCACAAGAAACGTGGAACCATGTGAATATGTTCCTGGTTGCGATCATCTCTGTCTTAGTTCTAGCCATCATGTTCCTTGTATTCATGTGGAGAAGAGCCATACAGAGGGGTAAGATGTCAGTCTCTTTTTCTCCTTCTGAAATCACCAGGAATGGAATTAAAACCCGAAAAAAGTTCATAGACACCTAAAGTACAACCCATTTTAGGTAGTTTTTTTTTTTTTTTTTTTGATGTCTTGGTCTACTATTTCTATAGTCCATTGGCTCACAAGATAAAATCACAATATGAAATGGTGCTTTTAATGTTATGACAGTTATACAATATATTTAAGCAAAGACAAAGACAACAATAATGATTTAATATTTAATAAAAAAATCTAGTGAAGGTAATATTGGTGTTAAAAAACAAACTAACACAAGCACAGTGACATGACATTTTATTTTCTCTTGTAGCAGTTTCAAAAGAAAAGCCATCAAGGTATACTGAGGTAAGTTTGGTCTTTTATGTCACTGCATTTTAACAAAAATGTGACAAATTGCTTACTATGAATATATAAGACAATGATTACAAATGATGCCTTCTCTCTTACAGACTTGTGACATAGACTCAGTAAACTATGCGGCAGTGAATGTCAGGTTGAACAGGCCTCAGTATGGAAGAAGAGAAGAATCAAATGTAATGTATGCACCTATTAGGCAACCACACTGAGAAAGTTCTGACAGTTTTAAGTTTTATCTCCATTATTTTTCTAGATGCTGTTTATTAGTCAGACCTGATCATTTTAGTTTTTTATTTCAAAAATGTAAAATTGTGTTTGGTAGTTTAAGCAGTATTATCATAGTGAAGTTTACTGGTGTTAGCATGTGAAATGAATATGAATATGAACATGGAATGAAACAAAAATGAAAAAAATTAGATATTTGACAAAAAAAACATACTGTGTTTCTTGTATCCACTCTGATTTTCCTTATACGCTCTCTAAGTTTCACTTACTGAATATGTAGAAATTAGGAACTGTGATTTAACAAGTTCCTATACCCCTTGTAACTTATATTAGTTTCTGAATTCTTGATGCACAACAGTCACTATACTAAATCATTCCTAAAATATCATTGACAAATGTTATCTCTCAACATGTGGTCACTTTGATACAGAAATCTTAATCATGGGAAGTTTTTTAATATCTCTATTTCACAGTTAATGACAGAAGATACTGTGACATTTTGTTACATTATACTTCAAAATTCATCATGTCAATCTAATAATTCATACATCTATATTTTGTAAATTCATAAAAGTAATAAATGATTTAATTTAATCCATTTTAATCAGACTAAATTATTAAATAAATAGATGACCACTGCTGTTGTTTCACTAACAATGGTCTTGTTTCAATCTGACATGGTTTGTCAACAATATCATTGAGGTTTTTCATCTGGTTTTACTTGCCAAAGTAGACTATCAATGAACACATGTGACTGGAAAGAAGAAGATTGTTTATCTTGAATATTCCAGCCATGTATCACTGTAAAGTGGATTTCCCCAAGAAGATAGTTAGGGGAGACAGGGGAAGGGACTAATTGCTCTGAATTGAAATGGGCCATCCTTCCACTTATCTGTCATTTTCATGGTACATCAAAGATATACTGAGGTATCCACCAATATAATAGTAATACCTAAGGCGTTAACATAAATTGTGATCGGTTTAACTGTCTTGTTAAATTGTTTGTGCCTCCATCTGTGACCCACCACGGCAGAATCTGATTATTCTAAAAATAATCCTCTGTCATGAAAGAAGAAAAATGAGTCAGTCAGGAGGAGGTGCCAGAGAGGGGCACATTACTTCCTGTAGAGTGAGTGACAGGAAGTTGAGGTTCAGTCCAGAGTGAGACCTGCTCGAGTAAACTATGTCGGAGCTCACCTACAAATTTAATAACTGATGGAGAACAGATGCTTCAACTGATAAACTGGATGAATATGTGTCTTAATACTACTGACAATCAAATGTATTTTAATGGACATTTTTTTTTCTATTTTTAGAGCCACTTACATTTATCATAAAATGCAGTATAAAGAAATGTGAGAACACCAAAAATCTTCAATATTTGAATTTGGTTTATTCTCATGACTACCAGTATGTTGGAGTTTTTGAGCTGTAACATTTTATACACATTTCACCAACCTGTTTGGCTACTGCACTGGAATACGAGGTCCGCTACAGTTCACCTCAGCAAGTTTCAATCTCTACTGAGTCTCCTCTTCCTGTCACTCACTGCACAGGAAATGATGTGATTCATTTGCTCCTCCTCTTGACTCAAGCTCCAGTCTTCACAAAAGCTACCTGCTCTTCTGACACAAAATCATCAAACAACACTGTGGAACTACATGGACTTAACTATAACTCATGTTTTAGATCAGTCAGCACAGGAGGATATTGTGTACAATTGTGAAACTATCTCACTCATGACTCTCATTCATAAGGATACACTAGTTATACAACTTAAGAACATTGACATTAGCTTAACATTTTGTTAAATCTGACCTCAAAAATGGTAAAAATACATACACTTAATCAAAATATGTAAAGTAATTTATGAATATTTCAGATAAATATTTGAACCTTGACATTTTATAGAATACACACTGATGTGATGTTTAAACAGTATTTTGTACTTTGTTGAAGTGTTCAGCAATCTCCCAGTTTTGAAGGCGTTAAGGCACAGCTACGGTCAGGCTGCTATGACAGTTAAGCACATCAGACATTTCCATATCACTTTACTGGTGTCGCACCACCTTGCGCCGCATTTAATTTGTTAGGTGTGACTGCGAGACATGATGTTAACACAGGAAGCATGTTGCAAGGGTTGCACGAAGAGTGTGAGAGCATTTTATCTCATGTCATTTTGATTATAATTGCATAAAATATGCCAATGCTTGGGTTTTTGATATTCAACTCAAATCAACCCACTGGGTAAAGGAAATGGCCCCTTTTTTTTAGTTGGAGAGAACCAGTGAAATTCAGCTTAGCAGCAAAGGTGAATGATGAAAAAAAAATGTCTACTCTCTGTTTAGTTCTGTGTATCTGCATAATTGGTAAGTGTCAACTAACCTCTGAAATATATATCTGATAAAGCTATATCTGATATAGTTGGTATTGCTTCACTAATTTCATTTTTTTTTTTTTTAAATATTCAGTTTTATCTGAAGAGTGTGATCAATCCACCATATTGCACACTGTGAGAGTTGGTGAGAGTGTAACAATAAAAAGCAATTTGGTGAATGGGAGTGGTAAAACTTTGCTTTGGTACAAGCAAAGCACAAACAAGACACTTCAATGGGTATCAAGAAAGACACTCCATTCAGGTCACTCCATTGCCTCTTCCTTTTTTTCATTTAACAAAAAAGAAGAAGAGACCAGCAACAGAACTCTTCTGTTTTCTCAGCAAGGAGCCAATGTGACTCTTCAGTGCTCCATACAACCAGTGAAACCAGTCTGTGAAGGAGAACACAGTGTTTATTGGTTCAAGCAAGGTTCAGGAGAATCCCATCCAGGAATCATTTACACCAATGGAGACAAGAGTGATCAGTGTGAGAAGAGTTCTGAAGCTGGTTCTCCTACACAGAACTGTGTCTATCACCTCCCCAAGAGGAACCTCAGTCCATCTGATGCCGGAACCTACTACTGTGCGATGGCTGCTTGTGGGGAAATATTTCTGGGCAGTCAAACTAAACTGAGCATAGAAGGTATGGTAATTTCATTTCAGTTTAACCATCATAATCATCCATTCTGTGTCTTGCTGGAACTTATTACTGTGCTGTGGCCACATGTGGGGAGAAACTATTTGGGTGCGGAAGAAGACTGGACGTTCAAGGTATTTATATTTAGACTTGCAGTATCACTGTCTGTGCAATGTGTACTGAACCTTTTCACTATACAATTTCAGAAAGTCACCACAGTCATTCCCAGATGATCATCCTTACATGGCTGTCCATCATAAGAACTGGAATACTTCTATTTGTCCTGACCCTATGTCTTGTATGCTACCAAGCCAGCGAATGACAAACTGCAAAGGCCAAGGTTTGAAGTTATATTCTTGTAATACTATTATTTTAAATTCATGTTGATTTCTTGTGTATAATAAATACAAGGCTGGGTCAGATTACTTTGAAATCTAGTCAGTTTCTGAATACAAATTACATAGCAGTTTTTGTAATTAGTAATGTGATCCATTGGATTACACACACAAAAAAAAACATGATCTCATCTGAATACTTTTGGATTAACTTTGGATTACTCCAAAATCAAACAGTGAAAATATTGCACCTTATACTAAAACAATGGATGCAACCACAAAACTTTGAGTTCCACAAATATTTTTTTTTCTCTTCAAACATCTCAAAACATTTTCAATGCAAATAAAATACATTTTGCATATTCAGCATTTACCGCGATGCACCACCTGGGCGGGGACCGGCCCACATAATCAGGCACTCAGGGTCAGCAGCAATTTCGCATCCCCACCGGACCCGCCTTGAAACACTGATCAAGGACTCTAACGCACGTGTGAGTCTGGAGGTGAGCCGAGACCCTACGGCGCTATGAAAGTGAGGGCCAACGCTGGTTGGCCGAGGTGGGAACTCCGCGCTACACCGTGGGGCACAGCACTGGCCCGTCTCATCCTGTGGCATTCACACTTGGTCAAATTGTATGTCAGACTTGCTTTTCATGAGTCAATAGCATTGGTTATCTGAAAAAAAAAGAGTTTTATAATTTTAAAATTGTCGTATTTTAAAGATGTCATCAAAATGTAATCAAGTAATTCTTGACAATGTCACTATAACCGGATTGTACTTTTTTTCAAGTGTAATCTGGGCTCATTGTAGTTACTTAGTTTTTGTTATCTGATTACGTAATCCTGATTACATGTAATCCATTACTACCCAACCCCAAATAAATATTACTGTAGTAGACCACTGTAAGATCTGAAGAGTTTGTGCATCAAATACTAGTAAAATGGCTCTACTAGGCAGTACAACACATCTATGATTTATGAGTAAGAAATATGATTCTGGGTTGATTTCTTTCCTTTTAATGGGTCATCCACTCTGATTTTTTATCATCTTGGGGTTAGTTTCACTTACTGAACATGTAGAAGTTAGGAACTGTGATTTAGCAATTTGTCATGAGATAAAATCACTTTGTTCCTATATCCCTTGTATCTTTTATTATTTTGTTTCTGAATTCTTCACTGGCATGTATAATAGTCATTATATCAAATGAATCATTCCTAAAATCACTACTTCACGTTAGCTCTCCACATGTGGTCACACTGATGCTGTCATGTCAATAACGGGAGGTTTTTAACATCTCTATATGACAGTCAGTGACAGTAGATACTGTGACATTTTGTTACATTGTACCTCAAATTTCACCACTGGAATCTAATAATTCATACATACATATTTTGTAAATTTATAAAAGAATAAATGATTTAATTTAATCAGTTTTTAATCAGACTGAAGTTGAATAAATAAATGACCACTGCTTTTCTATCAATAACAATGATGTTGTTTCAATTTGACATGGTTTGCCAACAAGAACGTGCCGCCTTGGCTGTATTAGCCTATGACAGTGTCATTAGAGCTGCAATAATTAAGTAGGAAAAAACATGTAAAGCAATATGGTCAATACTGTTCAAAAAAGCACCAAAAGAGTGACTAGTTTAATTAACGATCACTAGCAGTATGAACTGGTTGACTAATCATAACGTCATTGAGGTTTTTCATCTGTTTTACGTACCAAACTATCAATTAAAATGTGTGATCAAAAAGAAGTAGATTGTTTATCTTGAATAACCCAGCTGTGTATCACTGTAAAGTGGATTTCCCCAAGGGGATAGTTAGGGGAGACAGGAGAAGGGACTAATAGCTCTAAATTGAAATGGGCCATCCTTTCACTTATCTGTCATTTTCATGGTACATCAAAGATATACTGAGGTATCCACCAATATATTAGTAATACCTAAGAGTATGTCTCTTTTCAAATATTATTGCAGGCTTTAACAGAAACTGTGATCGGTTTAACTTTCTTCTTAAATTGTTTGTGCCTCCATCTCTGACCCACCATGGCAGAATCTGAGACCCTTCATTCTAAAAATAATCCTCTGTCATGAAAGAAGAAAAATGAGTCAGTCAGGAGGAGGTGCCAGAGAGGGGCACATTACTTCCTGTAGAGTGAGTGACAGGAAGTTGAGGTTCAGTCCAGAGTGAGACCTGCTCGAGTAAACTATGTCGGAGCTCACCTACAAATTTAATAACTGATGGAGAACAGATGCTTCAACTGATAAACTGGATGAATATCTGTCTACATACTACTGACAATCAAATGAGCTGTATTTTAATGAACATTTTTTTTCTATTTTTAGAGCCACTTACATTTATCATAAAATGCATTATAAAGAAATGTGAGAACACCAAAAATCTTCAATATTTGAATTTGGTTTATTCTCATGACTACCAGTTTGTTGGAGTTTTTGAGCTGTAACATTTTATACACATTTCACCAACCTGTTTGGCTACTGCACTGGAATGCGAGGTCCGCTACAGTTCACCTCAGCAAGTTTCAATCTCTACTGAGTCTCCTCTTCCTGTCACTCACTGCACAGGAAATGATGCGATTCATTTGCTCCTCCTCTTGACTCAAGCTCCAGTCTTCACAAAAGCCACCGGCACTTCTGACACAAAATCATCAAACAACATTGTGGAACAACAGGGACTTAATTATAACTGATGTTTTAGATCAGTCAGCACAGGAGGATATTGTGTATAATTATGAAACTATTTCACTCATGACTCTCATTCATAAGGATACACTAGTTACACAACCTAAGAACACTGACATTAGCTTAACATTTTGTTAGATCTGACCTCAAAAATGGCAAAAATACACTCACTTAATTAAAATATATAAAGTGATTTATGAATATTTCAGATAAATATTTGAACCTTGACATTTTATAGAATACACACTGATGTGATGTGTAGACAGTATTTTGTACTTCACTGAAGTGTTCAGCAATCTCCCAGTTTTACTTTTTTCACAAATATTCAAAACATTCTTGTCTAGTAATTGCTAATATAATGAAAACTTGGGTACAACAAGAGTAAATTCAAGGGTAAAACATGTCCTGACTTTTGCCAACACATGTTCTAATTTGAAACTGTATCATAATGGCCTCATCTGACACTTTTGTTGTGTGGTGAGTGCACTGATCACAGTCCACTAACCATACAGACGTTAAGACACAGCTACGGTCAGGCTGCTATGGCAGTTAAGCACATCAACCATTTCCATATCACTTTACTGGTGTCGCACCACCTTGCACTGCATTTAATTTGTTAGGTGTGACTGCGAGACATGATGTTAACACAGGAAGCATGTTGCAAGGGTTGCATGAAGAGTGTGAGAGGATTTTACCTCATGTCATTTTGATTATAATTGCATAAAATATACCAATGCTTGGGTTTTTGCTTTAAATTCTAAAAATGCATGATAACCGTGTTTCTCTTTTTAAGACTTGAGGTGCACAGATGATATTTCTTATATATGTTTAAACACACACACACACACACACACACACACGCACTACTGAGACCTGAGGTGCATGAACGAACTTCATTAGAAATATGTGTAGACTATAATACATAATAAACATTCAGTAGTTGCTGCATTCAAAGGTAGACGGGACAAAATCAGCCTGAAAAGCAGCTGAACACAGTGGAATGCTGTCATGAATACTGAAAAGTATTCATTTACTTTTAGCTATATAAGACAACAAAATGCAAATTTGGTTTTCATTATGTGAAAAAACATGAATAATCACTCAACCCAAAGCATATCCATTCATTTATGTCAGAAAACTTGATCCTCAAAAGCCTTCATTTATTTTTTTTCTCCAAAATGGCATGGTAATCCCACTCTGACAGTAAGTCAGTTGAATCAAACAACCATTTAAAGCAACCAATCAGGTCACAGAAGGAACCATCTGATTCAGACTGTACAACTCAGATCAACCCACTGGGTAAAGGAAATGGCCCCTTTTTTTTAGTTGGAGAGAACCAGTGAAATTCAGCTTAGCAGCAAAGGTGAATGATGAAAAAAAATGTCTACTCTCTATATTGTTCTGTGTATCTGCATAATTGGTAAGTGTCAATTAACCTCTGAAATATATATCTGATAAAGCTATATCTGATATAGTTGGTATAGCTTCACTAATTTCTTTTTTTTTTTTAAATATTCAGTTTTATCTGAAGAGAGCGATCAATCCACCATATTGCACACTGTGAGAGTTGGTGAGAATGTAACAATAAAAAGCAATTTGGTGAATGGAAGTGGTAAAACTTTGCTTTGGTACAAGCAAAGCACAAACAAGACACTTCAATGGGTATCAAGAAAATCACTCGATTCAGGTCACTCCACTGTCAGATTATCACCTGTATATGACAACGGTCGTTTCTCCGTGGACAACGAACATTTTAACCTCCACATTCAAGCAGCAAAAGCAGAAGATGCAGGAACATATTACTGTGGAAAGTTGCTTTCAGCCAGTGCAACTGAGTTTGGGTTGGCAAACGTTTTGATGATTATCGGCACAGGTGAGGAATTTCTGTACAATCTCCATGAAAAAAAAATGTGAGTGAGGTCATCAAGAATACAAGTCATCTGAGAGCAACATATGAATACGTACAAAAAATATTCAAGGCAGCCAGTTTTTAATCTTCATTTCTGTTCTGTCTGCCTCTTCCTTTTTTTATTTAACAAAAAAGAAGAAGAGACCAGCAACAGAACACTTCTGTTTTCTCAGCAAGGAGCCAATGTGACTCTTCAGTGCTCCATACAACCAGTGAAACCAGTCTGTGAAGGAGAACACAGTGTTTATTGGTTCAAGCAAGGTTCAGGAGAATCCCATCCAGGAATCATTTACACCCATGGAAACAGGAGTGATCAGTGTGAGAAGAGGTCTGAGGCTGGTTCTCCTACACAGAGCTGTGTCTATCACCTCCCCAAGAGGAACCTCAGTCCATCTGATGCTGGAACCTACTACTGTGCAATGGCTGCTTGTGGGGAAATATTGCTGGGCACTCAAACTAATCTGAGTATAGAAGGTATGGTAATTTCATTTCAATTTAAGCATCATAATCATCCATTCTTTGTCTTGCACGTGGAGAGATCTTGGAGGGGAGCCAAACTGGGTGTAGAAGATGGAATATGATGATTCATGATGATTTGGGGTTATACCTTTGTTTTCTGTAAGAATTCTGTAAAGATAATAAAATCTTTTGCTACAGGTATGTCTGGTTGGAGTCACATGTGTAATATTATGAAGGAAGAATGTTGTATCAAACAATATTGGAGAGATACAAAATGTATGTAGTTTAAAAGTGATGAAAACACGTTTTTACCCACCCACCCCCCTTATTTTCCAGAAAAAAAAGATGGTTGGTATCCAGTGATTCTTTTGTTAGCTTTATCACATTTAATATCTTTAACTGTGATACTAAGTCTTGGAGTTCAGCTCTGGAAATATCAACATAAAAGTGAGTTCTTATTTTTTTTACTGACTTTACTGAGACTTTGGAGAGTAAAATTTTATAGCTTATTATCAATATAAGTTTCATCTGATATGGTATTCAAAATGTAATGTATTGTATATGTATTATCAAATTTTCAAGGTTCTTTGAATGGCCAGACATCCCCAGTAACTCAGGTAATTGTTCACAATTTTTCTTTAAACTCTGAGTTATATTGATAAAACTTCAAATAACAATGGATATTACAGAACAATTTATTCTGGTCTTATATTCTGACAAAAATATACTGAGTACATGGCAAAACATAGAAAACATTTTGTTTTTAAAAGTTAACATATGATGCTGTTGCTGCTGCTGCTGATGATGATAAACAAAAGCACAGTGACTCATACCTTTTAAGCACAGTGTAATATTTTTATTTGTACAAGAGAATACAGTCTCATTGATTAAAAATATCACTTCTTGTGCTGCCATACAACATGTACCACTTTTTCCATTTTACCTCCATTATTTTTTACACTATTGTGCCAGTCCTTTGGGCTGCATGCCATCACAGTGCATAATCTCAAGGTATAATGACCGTTACTTCCCTTATGGGTACAAAACCTCTGTAGAGGACCAACACCAGTTCTGAAGATGATGACACCCTTAATTATGCGGCTTTGGAGTTTGGTAATCCTTCAAACTCAAGACGACAGAGAGCAAAAACCAGAGATGACCAGACGGTATATACCAGTATTGTTGCACAGTAATATGGTGAAGAGCAATGGAGTTTGCAGTTTTGAAGCAATATTCATACTACTTACTTTGCAGTTTCATAGCAATATTCATTACCTAACATATCTGTTACAGTTTTGTTTCAAGGACTACAGTTCAATTAATATTTTTTCAGCTCATTGATATCTTATCATGTTTGTTTTTGTCACCTGCTAACAGTGGTTTAGTTTGGTACTCTGATATTTATCATCTTGTTCAATCAAATTAAATTAAATTATGAGATTGCTGGTGAATTATGAGACCGAAAAACAGAATAATCGATTTCATGTATGACTGCTAATGATAACCCACAATAAATCATTTTTCTCTGAATACTCAAAGGAATCGCCCTTGACTAGTCTGTTTATTGCTGAAAATTGGTACCAACCACTTGACATGTATCTAATGCAACGAGTAAATGGAAACTGACAAATGAAAGTTTTAACCTCTCACTTTGCTTTTGCTATTTTGCACACAGACAGACTCCAAATGTTTCAAGCAGTATCACCTCACGTGAAGTACGATGTGACACTACCTACAGTCTGAAAGAGGTGATAATGAATCATACCTAATTTCCTGTACAGCATGAGTGCAGAGAGACAGAGCGACAGAGTGACACTTTCTGAGGTTAACTATTGCAGACTTTGCAATTACTTGTTGGAACATAACAGAACGTTCAACTGAGGCTATATGATAGTAAATCTTAAGATTTCATTCCTGCAGATTGTAGCATGAGCCTTAACAGATCCTTACTTTACATGCAATGACACCGCTTCAAGCTTCTGGAGTCCAAGTTGTTAATGTGAAAAACAAGAAGAGCGACATGAGAAGCAAACACTTTCTTTTGCCAAATAAAAACCATAACCGTATTCATCAATAATTATGAAACAATTCATGCTATTATCTACTGACATGCTACCAAGCATTCAACTTAAACCATTAAGCGCTGAAGCAGAGATTACTCATGTGAGTAAGAAACATGCATAATCCCTGTAGGTTTGTTCTCTGGCAAAGCAACAACCATGAGAGAGCCTGTCTCTTCTCTGCTCACAAGAATGAGACATCGTATCAACATGCATGGAGCACAATGGATTATGAATTCATTACATTAACCACTCTACCACCTCATCAGTATGACTCCTCCCTTAATCTCCACATTCAGCCTGTCTGGGCCAAGAGATGTCGCAAATGCACATTTGCCAGAAACAGTTAACACGGTTCTGCTAACACTTCTACGACGGTGTTAGAAAGTCATTGGCTCACCATCCTGTTCCCTCCTGTTTGTCAATCGTCAAAGGTTACTTAGTTAAGGCTGCAGTAAGGTAAGGTAAGGCACAGCGCTTAATTATCACTGTTGTCGATTCATTTGTGAAATGGAGAATGCTAAGATTAGTCATATGATTTTTTTTTTTTTAATGAAAATTGTAAACCCCCAGTGTGATTTTTGTGGCCTAAATTGTTCAGCTATTCTTGAGATAGCAGAAAAACATTGGTTCAAATTCTCATCTATGAATCTGACTTTCTGGCCTTACACTAACTTCTTAATTACATCAGAGGCTGTAGGTCACAGTACCTCTGTGGTCCCAGGATCTTGGATGAGGAACAGGTTAAGCTGAATCACTGAGTTCCATGATGTACAAACCCTTTGGTGCTCAGAAGAGTGGAATAGGCCTTATAGCAGTTGGAGAGAATCATGTTTGCATTCCATAGTATAATGTCCACATCTGCTTTCTGAACACTCACAGGCCAAAGACCAGAAGAAATTTAAAAGAAAAAAAAAAAAAAGGACGTGGAGGTGAACATTTTTTACTGAACCAACAGTTAAGGACAAAAGGGGGGATAATTTTTTAGCTGTAGGACTGTGACATACCTTCACCTCAGCTGAGCAAGGAGTAACAATGCAGGCAGCACAGGAAACCAGGGAGCAGGCTTTGGAAGTGGAAAACAGGCATCTATGTTGTAGAAGAGGCAAAGCAGCCGAATGGTACTCTAGAATGCGTCTTATAAGTTAAAAAACCCAACAGTATAAACAGAAGGTATGTAATATAACTGCACAGACAGGGGGGCACCTAATAAACAGGCCACTGAAATATGAATTTGAGCCTGTTTATCCGCAAGTAGTGACTCAAGTACAACAGTATGGGTCACAACACCTACAGGGAACCTTCATTTCCCCATTCTAAGGGATGGGATTAATGTTATAATTAGATGACTCAAAGGGGAAATCAAATAACACCTTCAAACTCTGCCCCAACAAAAACAACAACAACAACAACAACAAAAGTAAAACGTTTCAGAAGAAGCCTGTCAGTTCACTCTTCCAATAATTATTACTTTTCTCTATAGACCTTCAGTTTCCCAGGGCTCTATGAAGTAGGTTATGTGCAGTCAGTTATGGTTTTGTCACACCATTTTCACTCTCTACTTCATTTCCTGGTGTTTTTGAACCGGTCTTATGGTTTACTCAGAGCACAAATAAAGAGACAGGGTTTGCAACTAAACACTTGAAAGAAGAGAATCTAACATGGCTGGAGGGCTATTGTGGTCATTCAGACATATTCAATGGAAAATATATGATTCATGATTAAAGCCCTCTGACGTCTGCTTCAACTACCACAATGTTTGTCATGGTACACCTTTTTTCTTTTTTTTTTGACTCTACACGTATAAACTATGTAGGACAAGAGAATGATACAAAAGATCGACCATTCTGTCCATCCTTTATTATAATCTGGGTTAGGTCAAGTTACCACAAGTCTCTGGGGCCAACAGCCACAACTAGAACACATAAATAGCTATAAAAACTACCAGTAAGAATAATGCATACTAAAATTATGTTTTTTTCTTGTGTAAATTTCTAAATATGGATATTTTCATTTTGAACAAGAATGTGCACTTATATATGTGCAGTAGATTAATGTTCACATAATGTTTAGGATGTTTAGTTCCAGTTTCCTGCAAAGAGAAAAGAAGACCCTGAACCTTCGGTCTTTTCTTTTTTTAATGTACATATCTCTGTTTCTCTTTTTTTGTTTGTCGAATTTAGGAGAGCAGCTGAAAACCATGGTGATCCTGGCATTCCTCATGCTTCTTAAGGCAATCAGTAAGTTTCTTAGAGAATTTCACTCAACAAAATGGTGTTTTCGTGCATTTAGCAACAACGATCCTGACTGCTCTTGTGTGTTTTCAGATGGGGAAATTGCACAAGTCCCAGGCTCACCTCAAAAGAATGCTGTATTGCTAGCTGAGATGGGTGAAGATGTGGTCCTGAAATGTTTCTATAACACAGACATGGCCGTACACTTTTCATGGTATAAACACGTCTGGGGCCAAAAACCTCAGCTCATATCCACAGTCTACAAATATGAAACTCAAGCCGTATTTTATGATGAGTTTAAGGATAACCCTCGATTCGCTGTGGAGAAAGCAGAAGGCATAAATCATCTGAGGATTTCAAAAACGTGGTCTGAAGATGCGGCTACCTACTACTGCACTAGTGCCCACTCCAATGTGGTTGGATTTAATCTGGGGATAGAACTTATCGTGAAAGGTAAGCTCTGCTTCACATGCCGTTCATGTTGTTGTGGAATGTTAAAAAACACACTAGTCTCATTCATGTTTCTGAGACATAGTAAGTGTGCAGGTGATGGGAGTAACAATGATTTTCCGAAAATTCTTAGCATCTTTGGACCACTGAGATATACGCTTAAAGAACAAACATATTTTTGGAGCTCCCTGAGGAAATATTTTGTAATATTTCACTGTAAATTCTATCCTGAACAAGGCCACAAGGAAATTTAACTGCTGGAATAAATTTAGTTCCATTGTTTAAATGAAGTTGATCGTGTAGGTCAAGAATAAATGTTCTCAGTTAACTGTATTTTAACATTTTTGTATTGTTTCTGCTCCCAGAACAGATATCTATGAGCTTAGTTTTTAACAGTGTTTTCTACTTTGCTTTTTTTCTTTCAAACAATATATGGAGGGCCAACTTGTTTCACTACGTGCATGCCAGGTTTCGTGTTGTTTGTCTCTTTATTTGTGTTAAGGGGCCAAAACCAAAGGCTTTGTGGTTCAACAGAATTCCACATCACAGCTTGTCAAGCCTGGAGCCAATGTAACCCTGCAGTGTACCATTCATCCAATGGGAGAGAGCTGTGCAGGACAACACCATGTTTATTGGTTTAGGCAAAACTCTGAACAGTCCTATCCTGGAATCATTTACACCTATGAAAACTCCAGTGATCAGTGTGAGAGGAGCTGTGTCTACAACCTCTCCAAAAGGAACATCGGTCTCTCAGATGCTGGAACTTATTACTGTGCTGTGGTCACATGTGGGAAGATACTGGTGGGGAATGGAACAAGAGTGGATATTCAAGATACAGGTATGTATCACTCAGTGTAGTTAACCGTAACTAAGTATACACACGTTCAGAGAGTAACACAGAGTTACCTGTTTCCTCAGGAGATTCGTGCCACTCTCAGATGACTGTGCTTACCTGGATGTCCATCGCGAGAACTGGATTTCTCCTCTTTATCCTGATCTCTCTGAATCTGTTGTATCAGATCCGGAAATGACACACAGCAATGACAAAGATGGAATGTCACTGACGCATTTATTAAAAATCAGGGGTGGCATTCTGACATTCACATTCACGCACTGCTCAGTTAGAGTTAGTGCCGCTTGCTGTAGCGTGGTCTGAAGACTATGTCTCTCTCTGTGGAAATAAAATATCTATACGGAACAATACCAGTCTGTGTGCTGTGCTTCAGCTCCATTCCTCCTCTTATCCGCTTTGTTTGTTTATGAACTTTTTTTTCCTGCTGATCTCCATAATAAAGAGAAAGAAATACTTCGCAATGGTATTTTTCATTAATACACAAGAAAAAAAAAAAAGATTTATTCAAATGTATAAGCATGACTTAAGACCAACTTCCTAACCCGGTGAGTTATACTGTAAGGATTTTTTCAGACAGAAACAATAAGATAAAAAACAGGACAAAAGAAGTAGGTTGAATAGAGTTATCAGCCTTAAAAAAAAATCAGTTGTCAATCAATCCAAAGAAGTGATTGATTATTATGTAGGTCCAGACCAATCATTGGATTTTGGCTCTTAAAGGCCATACTTGACTACATGGAAAACAGTTCAAACATTTGTCCTTTCCGTTTAAGATACCTGGAAAGTCAGTTAAAACTGATGACTGACATTAATACACTTCTGTTGAAGGGTATAGACAGCTGTGACATAATCACAGTAACCTAACTCATTTAACATTCTTTACCTCTATGAAGGGTTTTGTTCAGGTGCTCAAGTTGTGTTGTGATAAAAGGGGGATTACCAAAATCATGTAATTCAAAAAGAATTCTATTCTAGTAGATCTGAAGTGAGGCATATGTAACTATGGTTACTGTCTTCTCTATTGTGGCCTGGGGCCTTAGGTTCTCAAGCTTTCACAGGTAGCTTTCACTTCCTGGACAGATAAGATTTGTAGAGCACAACTAAAACCACAAACTTGATATCATAACCATCTTCAGAGGTCTGTGATAATAATCTGATCTGATAAAAAAAGGCTTTAGTTTTTCAACACTTACCATGCATCTGTATCACAACGGTTCACAAGTCATCTTTGTTCTTTGTTACAATAATGAATCGACAAACCACATCAGGGAAGAGACTGTCAGAGATAACAGTATTGTAATGTCACCTGAGGACACAAAATGGTAGTCTTTTTAGGCCTCAAGCCATGGGATCTTCTAAGCAGTTATCCAAGCTTCTCCTCTACCATTTGCTAATACTATACTGGCAGTAAGATAGACCTTATCTATTGTTGTTCAATCAAATTGCTCTGACCTCGGCCAGTACTTGTTCGGGGTGATCGGGCCACAAACAATAAACATACAAAAAACTGACATCCCTCACTGCAGAGTCTGTCCATAAGAGGTCAAGAGGCCATAGTCTGAATGTGGAGGAGGTGCTTAAAAACTGAAGCATCATTTCCTGTAGAGTTACTGAGAAGAAGCAGAGGCTCAGTGCAGTACGAGACCTGATGAGGTCAGCTACTACAAACTTCACATAGGTGTTCATCTGATAAATATCAGTCACAGTGTGAATTGTTTTGAACCCCCCCCCCCCCCAAACTGTTGTTTTTCACCTCTTTTGGGGGGTCCAAGTATTAATTAGCGGGGTCAGACCCCCTCAATCCCCCCTGTAATTCGAACCATGATATCAATTAGGCAACAAAGGAAACTGGCCAACAACAAAATGAAATTAAATGACTGGGGAAATACTAGTAATTATTAGAATAGTCATTAACATTAGTAGTAGAATCAGTATTGGTAATAGGACTAGTGTAGTTTTGTTAATAATGATGGGCTTTAGTGTAGTTTGGATTTGTGTCCTGTCACAGCGCATTTTGTACAGTTCAAAGAAGGTGACACAAAATGTTATGTATCAAAAAGAAACTTTTACTGTCAGTATTGGGTGTATGACTTTGAGGTGGATGTGTGTGGGTTTTTTTTTTTTTTTTTTTGTGCCTGCAGTAGAAATGGCTGACCTGCTTGCATTTTACACCACCCAGTGTTTAGAAACCACACGCACCTTTCTCACAAGCAAACACTTCTGTGCTTTT
Source organism: Chanos chanos (assembly GCF_902362185.1). Lineage (NCBI taxonomy): Eukaryota > Metazoa > Chordata > Actinopteri > Gonorynchiformes > Chanidae > Chanos > Chanos chanos. Next base: position 30,946,384 of record NC_044501.1, on the reverse strand, counting down.
TCCACTAAAACAGACACAAACATCCTCATTGTCTTTGAGTGACACGTTATTCGATTTACAAGACAAATATTCATTACAACTTCGAAAGAACGTCAAATTTATTAAGAAAACCTTGAGTTTTTTAAAAGTACTATTATTATTTTTTTTTTTTTTTTAAATAAGTGGCTTTTTGTCAACACACAGAACTGTGACCATGTCATTGCATATGGAAACTCATTTACCTAAAGCTGCTGCAAAAAATGACAGTAAAGATAAATTAGAGATCATATTTTTATAATATTCCCTTCACATGCAGAAAACAATTAGGCCTACTAAAAAATCACTCATAATAAGAAGTCAAAAGGGGGTGCTGCCACGCAAATAAGCTCAGTTCTCCCCCTTTTGGCAAGACAAGGAAGAACATCCTTTTTTATAGCTTTTTATTGAAAGCATAAATAATTCCAAAATTATGTAGGGAAAGTATTGATATTACTTTCATTGAACTGGAGAAAGTCAGTAACGGTGTGCTTCCACTGCAGCGAATTTCACTTGGCTCTCATTCAGGTTCAATGGGAACGAAATTCAATCTGATTGGCGAAATCGGAGGCGAATTCACTGAGGCAAGTGAAATTGAGATAGTGAATTCTCAACTTTATGCAAATGGAAACCAGTCAGTTCAGCATGTGATGTGTTTGGTACGTGACGTTCTCTAGAGAGGTGGGAGTAACAAAAAAAGTCTGACCAAGATGGCGGAGGCTAAAGGCTACATGTAGCATGAAATCACATATACGATTTAAAGATGTATGGTCAACCATTTGTGTCTACATCAACGCGAGTTGTTGTTTACAGGTTATGTGAACATAGTCAGGGCCAGAGCGGTAGAAAAAAACTCTCTCAACGGCTCTGGTCGGGGCAAACAGACCATTGCAGACCTTCATTTAAGCACTCGAACTTTTGAGCGAGGTGACTTGCTTGCTGTTTTCACGACTGCTCCCCCAGAGTGAAATTCGCAAGGTGTTTCGCTGTGTGGGAGGCTAAATCAATAAAATTTATTGCTGTGTTGGTAAGATTTTTACAGAGAGAACGCTAATAAATTGCCCTAGTTTTGCAGGGACAAAGTTTTAGTTTCTTCCATTTGTTTTTTTAATTTATTTTGTGTGTGTGTGTGTCACACAGTCACATTGATACAACATGCTAATAGATGTTTCCTTGCAGAAAACATCTGTCACCATTTAGACACTGAGCAAAGGTTACACAACTTGTCTTGCAGTCAGTTTATGTGAGGAAACGCACCTGAAAGGTGAAATGTTGAGAAAGTGAATGCATCACTGTGGTTAAATGTTTTCAGGGAGGGTTATTGCTGAACATTAAACAAGGTACTGTTTGAGTGTATTTGCAGCCTGCCAGTTTGAAATCAGCTCACACTGACTTGTCAAGTTTCAAGTTTGACAAGAAAAAAACAAAACAGACTTTTCTCCATAATCAGCATACTTCAAAACACTGTCATGGATGGTACACAGCATTATCATAATGGTAGTAAGTTACTTAGCTGAAGTAGCAAAATCGTAATTGCAAGACCCTGAAAGCAGAAAGACAGAAACAAACGAACAAACAAACAACCATAACAACAAAAAAGATAATGGATGGTTGAGATAAGATGGTGGAGTTTAGCGTTTGTTCATACAAGAAGCTGAGAAAGACAACGCGAATATCAGTTACAGTTCAACTGTACTCAAAGTGCCTAAACTCGACCAAGTTATGATGGAAAATGGAGTGAAACAAATAAATATGCATTGCATTTTAAGAGGTTTGGTAGCCGACTGCCAACGGCATACTTGGTTAGGAATTATTTCGTAGCTAGGTAACTGAGCTGACACACTAACGTAAATCTTTCTCCTAACCTAAGGAGGGGATACGCAGAGATCGTAACATCCATTAGAACTGTTGTGCAGCTAAACATTTGTTAATTTACGTGTTTGTTAATTTACGATTTCTTTGTAAATCGCCCTGTAATGTCGGAGAACCCCACAGCAACGACTTTAGCTAGCACCACGGCACCCTTCACCAAAATGTAGAAGCATACACAGTTATAAACAAATTGTTCTGCTGTCCTCATTGGGCAACTGAACCACTAAATACCTGATATAGTGGTCACAAATGGAGGGGAAAAGTTTGCGGAAATTTGCGTCCTGATGTGTTGTGGACAAATTGTGCTAACACAGCACAGCGAACTACATCACGAAAACTTTTCTTTTCAGGGAAGGGCTAGACGAATTGACGCAGTACAGCTGTGGAAAAATAGCGTACTGAAATCAATGCACAATGCCGTTTTTTTTTCCTCAAAATGCAATAGTGCCATGACAACATCTCCAAAGTTCTCCCATGTGGATTCTATGAAACACAAACTGAATGTAGAGCTATACCAACATAGCGGGTGTTTTTATGAATGCTGTCGTCACGAAAAATCGGTTTTCATGGGTCAATGTCCATTCTGCTAAACTATTACTATTATCTACTGACTATTGTTGTTGTTGTTTTTAATTATATGGACAGTTTAATTAATTTATTTTAGTTAAATGTTCATACACTGATCAACATTAATGAAGGAAGTACCATTGTTGTAGAAGGGCCTTCATGATGTCATTGTCTTTATGATGTCATCAGCAGTGGTGCCCATAAATTGCCCAACACACTGATGCCAAGTCAGAGTGTTCTAGAGCACTGAAGAGGATTTCAAAGACAGAAGAAGAGACAGAGAGGAAGAGAAGAGATGTTTGAGAACAACAGTGAAGAGAATGAGAAAAAATTTAATTGGGGTGACATCTGTGATGAGGAAGAGGAGGAGGAAGAGGATATTTTTGAGCTGATCGAAAGGCTGGCCAAAAATATGATGACTTATCATGATGACATCCCAGTTTATAATGATATTGAGGAAAAGGACGGTGGAAAACACAGTGAGGAAGAGATGGAGTCTGAGGAGGAGAATATGGAGAGAGCTGATAACATAGAGAGAGAGGAGGTGATCAAAAAAAGGGAGGAGAAGGACCAGATGGACCAACAAGAAATGGACAAGAAGAGGAGTGTGATTGAAAGACAGGAAGAAAGGAAGAGAAAGGAGAGGAGGATTGAAACTGGAAAGGAAGAGAAGGCTGTGAAAGGTCAAGGCCAGAAGAAGGAAAGAAAGAGACCCTTCCATACGAGGAGAACAGTCAGAGAAGAGACAGGAGGTGTGCTGATGTGCACCATTGACATCCTCAGAGAACAGACACAAAAACAGCAGTACAACCAAGACCTGAGGAGACCTCAAACCAAGGAGAGAGCGGTCAGACTGGAGAGAGGTCAGCTGGTCTGTACTGTTAGTAACATCCAGAGAGACAGGGAAACACAGACAGGAAACAAGAGAGAGGGTCGTTGTGAGAAGGGTAGAAGGAGGGATTTGGATGAGAGAGGAAGAAGAGAGGGAGGGAGCCCAGTTTGGCCTAGGAGAGATGGAAGAGGGCTTCACTGTGACAGAAGAGCAGTGAAAGATGGAAGACAAAGGGCATCATTCCCTCAAAGAGAAGAGGACTCTAAAGGGAGAAGAGCTCTTCTAAACCAGCAGACAGAGCAGCCCAAAATTAGACAGAGATATGAAAGAGAGGTCGAAAAGAGATGTTACAAGCAGGAGGAGAGAGAGAAGGAGAGGAAGATGACTCCATCAGAACAGAGGGCAGGAGGGGAAGGAAAGAACACAAGGAGGAGAGAGAAACTGACCCTTTTGCCCTACATGCAGAGGGCTTTTATGGATGCTGTGAAGAGCTGCCGTGATACACCAATTCCAGGCAGAAACAGAGCTTCCTAAAAGTGAATGCAGGAGAAGGAGGGGAAGAAGAGGAGAGGAGAGGATCAGTGGAGGAGAACAATTGTCTTCAAGGAAAACAAACAAACAAACAAACCAACAAAAAAGGCTCACACATACACACACAAAAGCACATATCAAAAATTAAAAAAAGACACACAAAGAAATCAAATGATTGTTCACGAGAGTTTCTGTTTGTAACAGTGTGACACTCTGTGTAGTTGATATAGAGGAATTTGAAAGTCTGGTTCTTCAGTTCATGCCTCATGTAGCCAATAAAGCAACTGCAGTAACACGCATTGAAAACTGTCAGTAAAAATCCTGCTGAGGAGAGTGACAAGTTAAAGCATTCAAAATCTGATGGAACATAAATAAACGTTAGTTGGACATGAAGTGCTGCATTGCCTTGGTAACAGTGGAGGCTCGTCTATTGAGGAAAGGGAGGACCATCCTCCCTAAAATTTCTGAGAAAAATAAACTTCAAAGAGAAAAGTAAATACACGTAAATTCACCACTTCGATGTCACAAAAATCGTCTCCCCATGTCAAAATACCAACAGCACCCCCTAAAGCAATTGAAAAGTACTGCACAGAGGTCCGACCTCCCCAAGCCTCCCATTGATGTCCATTATAAACGGTTGTTACCCCAGCGGCTCGTGAGCCCTGGCTTTTAACATGGGGGTGAATGGCCGTACACTAAATTGTCCCTAGGTATGATTGTGTGTGTGAGTGTGATTGTCTGTGTGTCTGCCCTGCGATGGACTGGCGACCTGTCCAGGGTGTTTCCCCGCCTTTCGCCCTGTGACCGCTGGGATAGGCTCCAGCAACCCCCGCGACCCTAGTTAGGATAAGCGGCTTAGAGAGTGAGTGAGTGAGTGAGTGAGTGAATGGCCGTAAGGGAGGACGAACCTCCCTTTGGGCGGGTCTAGCCAGGGGCTCTGGATTTAGCGCCTAACATCAGTGAACCAATCAGCGGAGCTGACTGCGCTGGTCAATACCCAATCAGAGTTTTGAGGGAGGGGGTTATCAATGATATGATATCATGCAAGAATCTTGTCTTGTGTCATTAGTCATACCGTTGAGATAACATTTGTCGTGTTGAGTCGAAAAGTTTTTTTTCTGTTGGAAGCTAGTTTTGTTAATTGCTAATAAAGCCGCAATGGAAACAGAGGACGTTGTCCATGTTTTATTAAATAATACACCATTCCATTCGTTGGACTACAGTGAGAAGGTCAGGGTTAAAGCAGCAGGGAGACCAGTTCCAAAAATCAAGATTAATAAACCAAATGGTAAGGTCAGTGTGTTCAACACCACATGGTATGAGAAATACCCATGGCTCACTGGCAGCCTAAAGAACAATCGACTGTATTGCTGGCCTTGCCTGCTAATGGGGAAATCGCAAACGTGGTCTGTTCAGGTGTTTAGTGACATCAAGAATTTAGATAGGGCAACAAAATGCCACGATAAATGTAAAGACCACGTTGGTGCTGCAGTTCGATTGAAATTGCTGGGCAGGATACCGATTGATCAAATTGTGGATGAGGGTGTACGGCTGCAAACCGCGCAGCACAATGCAAAAGTGCCCCGTAATAGAGATACCCTGAAGCGCCTGCTTGATGCCACTGCTTATCTGGGCATGCAAGAGTTGGCATTCAGGGGGCATGTCGAGAAGGTCAATTCAGACAAGGGAAACTATAGAGAGCTAGCAGAGGTGATTGCACGATATGACGATTTACTTGCAGAGCATTTGCAGTCTTCATCGGTGTTTACCGGCATGTCTAAAACCATCCAAAATGATTTGATTTCAGCAATAGCCACCTCAATTAAAAGCGAAATCAAGCAGGAATTAGACACGGCTCCCTTCTTCTCTTGGCAAATTGATGAAACCACAGACATAAGTTGTCATTCACAGCTCTCAGTCATCGTCCGATATGTAGATCATCAGGGCAGTATTCAGGAACGTTTTCTGGGTTTTTTCGATGTGTCAAGTGGGCGAAATGCGCAGTCGTTGTCCGAGTTTGTGCAGGCCGAGATGTCAGGGTACAATTTCACGGAGAAACTCATTGCACAAACTTCCGATGGTGCTGCAGTGATGGCCTCAGATCTAAATGGCTTGCAGGCTAAAGTAAGAGAAGTGGCTCCTAGTGCAACGTTTGTTCACTGCTACGCCCATCGCCTAAATTTGGTCTTGAGTCAGGGCGTCAAGTTTATCCCCAAGGCAAAAATCTTTTTCGCTACTCTGGGTGGTTTCACGTCTTTTTTTTCCAAATCCAGTAAGAGAGTGGCAATGCTTGAGGAATTTGGTTGTGCTAAAATGCCTAGGAATGCTCCAACACCTTGGAATTTCTCATCCAGGGTGGTGAATACAGTTGCCTCTAATTATGACAAACTGATAGAGACGTTCACGGGCATCGTTGAACATCCGTCTATGGATGACGAGACCACACGTTTGGCTGATGGATTGAGGGCTAAATTAGAGGACTTTGATTTCATGTTTTTACTTTTTACTTTTGAGGAACTGTTTGAAATACACTGATGTTGTATTTGATATCTTGCAACGCAAATCAATGCATGTTTCCTTTTGCAAAAGGCGCATAGAAAACCTCATGCAAGTGCTAGATGAGCTAAAATCAGAGAGGGCCTTTGACAAGACATACAGTAAAGCTGCAACAGTGACAGAGGACCCAGAATTAGCTCACAGCAGAAAAAGAAGGCAGGGCCAGCAGGATCAACGTCAGGTCTATAAAACGCTGTATGATTCCATTCACGACAACATCAGGGCCCAAGTCACTCAGCGCTTTCAACATCTTGACCGCTTGCATTTCATGGAGCTTTTAGATTTTGAAAAATTGGACTCTTTCAAAACAGAATTCCCAGCTCAAGCACTGGCCAACTTTTCAGAAACCTATGGCCATCTCTTTGATGAGGTGAAATTGAAAGTGGAACTGCAGCATTTTTATAGTGATGCAGAGATCCATTCATCTCAAAAACTGTGTGATACCATTAGCTTCATGAAATCCAACAGTCTTGATGAAGCAATGCCTGAGCTGTACAGACTAATGTGTCTGATTGCCACTATCGGTGCCACTTCTGCAGGGGTTGAGAGAAGTTTTTCTTGCCTGAAACGAATAAAAAGTTATACCAGAAACACCATGGGACAGAACAGGCTGAAAAATTTAGCCATCATTTCAATTGAAAAGAGGATTCTCAAGTCACTTCAACAAAATCTTCATTGGTATGAGCAGGTCATAGATATCTTTGCTACCCAGACAGCCAGGAGAGTCGACTTCTTTTTCAAATGAATGCCCATATACCCTCAGTAATTGGCTTAAACGTGGCACATCCCATTCAGTCTAAGACTACAAATGATCAGTTTCAATCAGTATAACAATCTGTTTTTAAATTCTAGCAATTTGGCTTTAAAACATCAGCATGCAGCAATTTACCACATTTTAAGTATGTTTTTATTGGCAACTAGTTTGGTGTAATCTTCAAATTCATTTTTATAGTATATGGTCATGTACTTTATTACATTTTTATAGTATAACTGTCATTCCCAGGCTATACACATGTAGTTCTGTCGTCAGACCACCCCTTGAAAACTTAAGAACAGCTTTCACAGCACAACATTGCCCACTATATCCCAAAAAGACACCAGTTAGAATGCTAGCAAGCTTTTTATCAGTACGTACTGTGCTGTTGTTGTTTTTTGCCTGTCTTTTAGGTGGTTAGCTCACTACTTTTAGACCAAAACTCCTTACTGCTGCTTTAAATGTGTCTGGGTTTTACATGTCTGCAAATGCCCTCACCAACACCCCTCCACCACTTCCACCACCACCGAATTTCACCAAGCACACCTTCTTTCCTCCCCTACTTTTACAACCACCAGCCGCCACTGCTTGGTAATCAGTAGTGGTAGGTCCACACTAAAGTTGAGCAGGGAGTGGCCGTCTCCAGTTTATATATATATATATATATATGTATACACACACACACACACACAGACACACACACACACACACATATATATACACACACACACAAGGACACAACGGGGACACTGAGGACAGAGACAGACAATAATTAGGTAATCGATCAGACAATGAGGAAAAACAGGGCTCTGACTGGCCGGGAGACAAGAAAATAGAGATGGAGCCATGACAGAGAGAACTTGAGTAAAAATACATTTGTTGTTAAAAAAAAGAAAAGCTTTCTTTGAAAACGCATTCCAAAATTATATATGAAGGCAACCACAGACCGCATAAATGGGTGAAAGCGAACAGAGACCTGGAAATCTGCATTCTTATACAACAAAATGATTATTTCTCTCAGGTTCACTTAAACATTGGAAACCTGCTAGGCATTCAGTTCAATTGACTGTACTGCATAGGCTCTGAGCCCTGACTACCTTTCAATAAGTTTAAAATCTGTTATGGTCCTCTATTTTAAAACTTAATGTTACACTTGTTTATAGAGCAGGGCTTTGGCTGAGGGGCTTACCTGACCCTTCACGCATCGGTTCAATGTTGCCATGCATCAGGGGTCAGCGCACAATTTTTTGGCTCGTCTAAAATAGGAGCGGGAATGGTGCATGATTCAGCTCATGTCTCAAAACATTAAATTAGTCTGAAGTATTGTCTCCCATGGCACCGTGCAGTTTCAGCCCTGTCCTACAGAGGGCATCCTGTCCAGACTGCATTCCACATAATGGCTGGGATTTCTCTTTATTCACATATGAATCTTTCACCTTTTAATTAATGATTGCCATAAAAGAGGAACCTCAAAGAGTTGCCTGAACTTTTGGATGCCCGGGCACTGCTGTGTCATCTTAAGGTGTCAAAGGACAGGAGCAGAACTGTCAGCCTTCATTTGAGTTGCGATCGAGGCTCTTCAAATTTGCTGTTGTCAGACTGATCATAAACAAAACAACCTTTTTCCCTTCTGCATGTAAGTGCAAATTCTGCAGTAGTTAAACTCAGGAAATCTCACTCAGCACTTGCCCTCCACAGGAAACGAAGTACGATTCGTTAACACCTCCTTCATATTTGAACATGAGTCAGACCCCAGACACCGGACTTGGAACAACAAACTACTCAATTTACTGAGGTATGTCTGAATTGTTAGATTATTTCAGTTTGTGAACTGAATTATGAATTATACCTTTTTTACAGTAAAATGTGGAATCATTCTGAAAGGCCCAAAAAGCAGTTACACCACCAAGGGTTGGCTATTAAGATGGGCAAGAATCTCACGCCCCTATTCTTATTGAGATCCTCTTCATTTTATAATAGTATACGACAGAAAGAATCCTTAAAAGCATAAAACGCAAGTATTTTTCATTTATCACCGATTTCATCATGTCAGTGACATCAGACTCTGATGTTCAACCATTGTTCTGTTTCCTGCTCTGAAGTTATGTTCACAGTCGCCATTCAAATAACGTCAAGCTTATTGTGGTATACAGCTAGCCTTCACTTCCCCATCGCCGGTTCAGCAAGAATCCTGCTCAAATATGATAACTGTTTATTTGAATTTTACCCTCCTTTTTCCAATTTGGCATCTCCTGTTGCCTGTTCTGTTATAAGTTTTCTATCATGGGATGACCCCTGTGATGGTCTGGCAGGACATTCAAAATCAGTCAACTGCTTCTTTTCACCGTCCCAAGTGTATCTCAGTGGGAATACAGGCCGTGCAGAGTGTCTTGTCTGGGTACCCTCTGAGAACCTGCCCAGTGGTGCCAGTTGCTTGCCCCAATTCAGCCATTAACACTTGCTTTTTCTTGAGACCTCATTACACCTGTGAGTAGCACTGTGGTAAGAACAAATTTACCAAATCTACAAGTACTGACTCACATACAGCAGTATGGGGCAAAGTGCAATAGTCATATCACAGATGGCATACTTGCCCAATCTAAGTGATGAAACTCAACTGATGGCTGGGCAAAATGAGGTCAGGTAGGCTGAAGCCAATACACAGGAATACAGAAACTAACATTAAACAGGGGTGGTAAACAAAGAGAAGCAAGGCCAGAAAGATTGAGACTTCATAATTCAATTATTTACTCTGAAAACCTCCATTGTTCACACACACACACAAAAAAAAAAGTCAAAAGTTTCCAAAGAAGCCTTTCGCTTCGCTTCTTTCAGTAACCATCAGTTTTCTCTCCAAGTCTTAATTTTCCCAGTGCTCTATGAGGTAGGTCTGTGTCCCTCCATTTTCACTCTCTACTTCATTTCCTGGTGTTTTTGAACCAGTCTTATGGTTTACTCAGAGCACAAATAAAGAGTCAGGGTTTGCTACTAAACACTTATAGAGTCTACCATGACTTCCACTTATCAGTTCAGACATTTTCAAGGCAAAATAATATGATTCTTGATTACATTTCCACAAGTTCAAGGAGCCCTCTGACGTCTGTCTCAACTATCACAATGTTGTCATGGTGCACTTTTTTTTTGCCTCCATATGTATTAAAGTATGTAGTACAAGAGGGTTATAAAAGAGATCAACCATTCTATCCATCCTCTTTTATAATCTGGGTTAGGTCAAGTAACCACAAGTCTTTGGGGCCACCAGTCACAAACTAGAGCACACAGATGTCTAAAGAACAACCAGTAAGAGAAATGCATACTAAAACAATATGTTTTTTCCCCTGTATAAGTTTCTTTAATTATTTTGATTGTGCACTTTTATTCATATGGTAGAGTAATGTTTTGCCTGAGGTTTAAGATTTTATGTTCCAGTTGCTAAGAGGAAAAAAAGCCACAGAACTTTGTCATTGTTTCCCCCCCTTTTTTCTGTCTCTTTTTCTGCTGTTGTCTGTCAAAAGAAGGGGGACAGCTGACAGTGATGATTTCACTAGCATTCCTCTTGCTTCTCGGAGCATTTGGTAAGTTGTGGAGGGAATCTCAATAGAAAATACTGTTTCTGTTATTTGTTATTATGCTATAGTGATACTGAGTGCTCTTCTTTGCTTTCAGATGGGGCAAATGCACAAGTACAAAGCTTACCTCAAACGAATGTTGTAGTGTCAGTTGAGCTTGGTAAAGACGTGACTCTGAGTTGTTCCTATCAGACAGAAATGACCATGCACTTTTCATGGTATAAACACATCTGGGGGCAAAAACCTCGGCTAATATCAACCATCTACAAATACGATACTCAAGCCATATTTCACCATGAGTTCAAGAATAACCATCGATTCACTGTGGAGAGAGATGAAGGCATAAATCATCTAAGGATTTCAGAGGTTCAGTCTGAAGATGCAGCTACCTACTACTGTGGTAGTGCTCACTCTAATGTTATTGAATTTGATATGGGCATAGAACTTATTGTGAAAGGTAAGTTCTGCTTCAAACATCATGTAAGTTATCATGTAAAATTATAATAATGCCGTGTTTCCTGTTTCTGAGACACAGTAATGTAGTAGTGACAGGAGTGTTGGTAACTTTAAAAAAATTCAGAGCATCTTTGGATTACCAAGATCTTATTTTTGAAAATCGGTTACCTACAACTGCGCTAGTGCTCACTCTGTTATTGAATTTGATGTAGGCATAGAATTTATTGTGAAAGGTAAGATCTGCTTCAAACATCATGTAAGTTATCATGTAAAATTATAATTAGTGCCATGTTTCTTGTTTCTGAGACATACTAATGTAGTAGTGACAGGAGTATTGGTGATTTTAAAAAAATTCTGAGCATCTTTGGATAACCAAGACCTTATTTCTGAATATCCTGAAATAATGCTTTTGTTATATTTTGTTATAAAAAATATTACCCTGAGAAGAAGGCCAAGATTAAACTGCTGGATGAAATTTGGATCCAGTGTTTCAATGAAGTTGACTTTTTGGTTTAGGAATAAATGTGTTTAGTTTCTGCCCCATGGACTGACTACACAGTTTTTTTTCAGTGTTGTTGTCTTCTTTGCTTGTATTACTTAAGATAATGTGTAGAATCGCATTAAAAATGTGAGTTTTTTTTTAAATTTTAAGGGGCTGAAGCCAAAGGCTTTGTGGTTCAACAGAATTCCACATCTCAGCTTGTCAAGCCTGGAGCCAATGTAACCCTGCAGTGTACCATTCATCCAATGGGAGAGAGCTGTGCAGGACAACACCATGTTTATTGGTTTAGACAAAACTCTGAACAGTCCTATCCCGGAATCATTTACACCTATGAAAACTCGAGTGATCAGTGTGAGAGGAGCTGTGTCTACAAACTCTCCAAAAGGAACATCGGCCTCTCAGATGCTGGAACTTATTACTGTGCTGTGGTCACATGTGGGAGGATACTGGTGGGGAATGGCACAAGAGTGGATATTCGAGGTATGTATCACTCACTGTACTTAACTGTGACTAAGTATACACAGGTTCAGAGAGTAACATAGAGTTACCTGTTTCTTCAGGAGATTCGTGCCATTCTCAGATGACTGTGCTTACCTTGATGTCCATCACGAGAATTGGATTTCTCCTCTTTATCCTGATCTCTCTGGGTGTACTGCATCAGATCCAGATGTGACACACAGCTGTGGCAGAGACGGAATGTCATTGATGCATTTATCTAAAATCATGTTTAGCATTCTGACAGGTTTCAGTACTGTTCAGTAATTGTGATGTTGGCTTACTGCTGGATTGTCTGAAGAATATGGGTTTATGTATTCAGTTTTACACAAAATATGTAATGAGTGATAGCATAAATCAAAAGGGAAAATGCATCAGAATTGACATGTATTTTGTATGTGGTCGGACTTTAATAAATTATTGTAGGAATTATACATCATGGAGCACTTATGTCTTACTATTTCAGTGTATTTAACATTCTATTTCACCCTGTCAGTTGTAGTAGACCTAGAGTATATTTTTGATAAATCATGATGCGAAGTCTCTCTTCAACAGTCTGCTGTCAGACACATGTTTATATCTCTAATTTCTTCCTTCTTCTTGCTTGCTTTGTCGCAAGGATGTTAAAGGCATTTTTTGTTTGTTTGTTTGTTTTCACTGTTATACCAATCTCCATAATAAAAAGCAAAGAGAGAACAAACCTTTGCAACACATCTTGTCAACTTGTAAACACATCACTATTCCTGTCCTTGATGACTTAGACCACACATAGAGGCATCCGTACTTTATTAAAACAAAGAGAATTTGTTTATAATAAGACATAAAGTCAAAAGAAATACTTTGAATAATCAGAAATGGTAATAGCTGTGCTCTGGAACTTACTGCCTTGATCATATGGAAATTTCTGTGTATTCTGAAGTGATCTGAAGTATTGGCAGTACAAATAATTCAAAACTGGTTGATGGTGTGATGTTCCATTAGTAGTAGCCAAGCTGCTGTTAGCAAACCATAAGTTAAATTAGGGTGACTTGCAGCCAAAAAGACACAGACTTAAATATGTCTGTATTACCCCTTAAGTTGTCAGAAGATAAGGACAAACATGCATTATCTCCGCACAGGACCATTTTTTCTGCCCCAAGTTCATGGTCTGACTCAAACAACCCAAGAATTTCCAAACATAATACCAATGACCACTTTTGCATTTTCTGAAAATGTCAAATTATAATTTATAAAACATGTTGGCTTAATCACGGGAGGTACAGCGGCTGCCACTGAATGTCAGTGGGTCAATGGCTAGCAGACAGCCTGTGGAAACCCCCCCGACAATGTCATAGATGTTCCAGTCATTTAACATAGACACTGCTAAAGGCTCATTTGTGCATATTATAGACATTGTAATTCTTTACCTCAAAGTGCATGTCATGCAATATGTAACCCAAGAACACAAAGAGCAACAACCTCCAAATAACCTCATTTCAGTAATTGACACGCTTTTTCAATGAAGTGTTTTTGAGTAACATTTTGACTTAGGTCATAAGGCATGTAAGAGAACAGAACCAATAGATGAATGTCCCATCGCAAGTCAGAGGGTTTGACCACACCAGGTAGAACAACAAAATGAACTGCAATAATGTTGTGTAATTACATGAGTTCACCAATTTGTTCTTGAGGTCTAAAAATGACCCATGCAGGTATTTGAAGTATGGAACAGTGTACAATCATAAGGTTGTAGGGGCATTAGATCAGGGGTTCTCAAACTTTTTAGGGCCAGGGACCCCTTACAGGGGAGAAGATTTTCCAAGGACCCCCTCATAATCATAACACCGATTAAACATATGTACGCTACCATTTGTACTCTTATATGCCATTGGAACTAGTTGTATTATAAAACCTTTCAGCCGAAATACTTCAGACCTGCTTCACAGAGATCACAGAAACACTTTTAGAACCACAGCACAAGATGACTGCACTCAAACACGTTAACTAATTATACCTTTTCTTAATCACGCAGAGTCAGTCCAACAGATCCAAAGGAGAAGTGACTAACAACACTGTTGCTCCATCTTGGGTCCGTACAAGTTTTGTGCTACTTTGTAAACAAAATACTCTCTTGCTAAAGATAATGGAAGGTGTTGTGTATGGCTTCTGTGGCATGGGTCTTGGAACAGAGAGGGAACCATATTTTTCTCTCGCATGCCGGCCTGTCACGACGATACACCAGTAACGCAGTACATATTGACACTGAAAAGAAACCGTATCAGCAGTTTTTTTTTTTTTTCCCCCTCTCTCTCTGTGCTGATATCGTTTACTGCATGGTCAGCAGTCTTGAGGTGCACAGTGAGTTACAAAAGGTGCTGTTCACACATTTATCGGACATTCAGCCATTCACAGCAAATCATAAAATCCTGTAAAAAAGCCTTCAGAGGTAGAAGCACTAATGATCACATCTGAAAATCTTTTTCTTTCAGCCATTTTTTTCTGTAAATTTGCTTTGTCCCATCTCTTAGCAAATCCCTTCGTTTACAATCAGTACATACAATGCCAACATTGGGCCTCATTCACCAATATGCTAAGATCCTAAGAAAAAGTCTATGTCAGATTCATGACGTGTTCTTAAACTGCAGAACTGTTTGCATATTTGTTCTCATAATGATGAATCCCATTGTCCTCATAAATTGAAAGCACATGCCAGTTGTTCCAATTAGCATAGGTACACGCCCCACCACTCCCCATAAAAGGGCATAAGAGTGCAGGGCCATGTGCACACAGAACTCTATGGAGGCCCGTTTCAGCCACATCAAAAAAAGAAAAAGTTTAACTGCAACTTTATTTTGCAGAATTCCGACTTTATTTCTTGGAATTACGACTTTTTTCCATAACAACTGTGACTTTATTTCTTTGAATTCTGAGGGTTTTTTTTGTGACTTCTAACAACCAACAAGTAGCTTGAGCCACCACTTCTCCTGCTTTAATGGTTCAATGCAACGCGCATACACTAGCAGACAGAAGCGAAGGCTGCAATGGCTGCGTCTGCCGACATAGAGAAGCCTTCACCAAAATGTAGATAAATAAACAGGTGCAAACAGGAACACCAAAACTGGATATAAAACAGTGCAGCCAAACAGTGTCTTCAAATGAAACAAACAACAATAGACAAGGGACAGGTCAAACACAAGGGCTTAAATACAAGAGGAGAACTAAACAGGGGAAACATGATTGGTGGAAAATTAACAATGATGAAACAAGGTTAACAAACAGAATAAACAGGATCAGGTGAGGGGCGGAGACAGAAAGAACAGGGGAGCACAAGACATTTCAAAAACAAAAGTCCAAATCAAGGTGCAGGCTGTGACAGAGTCCCCCCCCTTAAGGGACGGCCCCCAGACGTCCCCCAAAAAGAAAGTCTAGAACAGACCAGGTGGGTGGGGGGGCGCACAGAGGGATGACCGAATGGTGCAAACGGGTCCCCTCTGTTGCCGAGCAGGTGGGGGGTTGGTTGGACATGGGAACAGACACGGGTTCAGGGAACAGGAACGGAGCAGACATCTCCAAAACAGGCTCGGGAACAGGTCAGGACTTCAGCTAGGGAGCTGGGCCAGGGAAACGGCCTTGGGAACAGGTCGGGACTTCAGCTAGGGAGCTGGGCCAGGGAAACGGCCTTGGGAACAGGACAGGACGTCAGCTAGGGAGCTGAGCTGGGCCAGGGAAACGGCCCCGGGAACAGGTCAGGACTTCAGCTAGGGAGCTGGGCAGTGGAACCTCCATGGCGCGCTGGGCAGCGGAGCCTCCATGGCGCCCTTCGAGAGCCACTCTTTTGGAGGAAGGTGCTTCTTGGGGATTAAGGGGGCCAGAGACAGGAACAGGACCCGGAGACCCAGGAGCGGACACAGCCCAAGAGATAGTTGGACCAAGCACCACAGTCCCTGTGGTGCCTGGATCTAGAGCTATATGTTTTATAGTTGTATGTGGTGTCTGGGGCTCTGAGACTGTATCTGTGCCAGTGTGCTTAGTGGTAAATGTGTGTGTGTGTGTGTTTATCTAGACAAGAACTGTCCTTCTGCTTGCACTTCACAACATTTGGTGCTCAAAAACCACAAAGTTTTTTTTTTTCACTCCTGTGTGTAGAAACATATTTGAATGTAATTTTCTAACAAATATTAACTGTAATTTAATGGTATATTTAAAAATCAGTAGGACAAAATTTCATTATGCCTGTATATAGTCTGATAGTGAGTTCCCTCTATCAGGAACTTCTACTTTTTTAGTTTTTCACTCTCTACATACTTTTCAGAAAAGCAGACAGACAAAAAAAATAAATAAAAATAACTGAGCCCTGTGGTAATGACAACAGATTTTTTATTTTTTTTTTGGCAAGAAGCCTTCCTCACTGCAATGAGGAGTACTGCAATGACAGAGTTTTCTTCTTTGGACAAAAATGGTGTGTATTCATTTTACAAAGGTGTAAACTTCTAATATTTGTTGATTTTGTGTAATGATTCAGAATATGTCCTCATTTTTTTACAGCCAGTTGCTTTACCCAGTGAGGTGCAGTTTGTGATGGTTTTAAAAATGTTATTGCAGTTCCACAAATGACCACTGGAAGCAGGAATCATCATAGCACAGTTTTCAAATCCTCCACATTGTAAAGATGGAATTTCACTCTGTTGAAGGAACTTTCTACTAAAGAAAATGATAAAATTTCAAGTTTATTGTTGGTTTGTTTGCTTTTCAATTTATTTATTTAGTTATTTTTATTGGTGTCTGTGTGTGACAATGAATGTGTGTGTGTGTGTGTGTGTGCGTGTGTGTGCGTTAAGGGATCTTTTTTGGTGTTGTCTTCCTTCACTGCTCCTTTTTTCCTCTCTCCTCCCTCCTTTTTCTCTACCTTTGCCTTTTAATTTGTCTCTTTACTTTTAACTGTCTCAGAAGGCTCTCTGTCTGCTGGATGTTGGGGTGTCGTGGCAGCTTTGGGCAGCGTCAGTGATGGCCTTCTGCGTATATGGCAGGAGGATCAGTTTCCCCCTCCTCTGCGTATTAATCTGTTCTCCCCTAGCCGTCTGTTCCAGTGGCACCGTCCTCCTCTGTTCTCCATACCTGTGCTCATAGCTTGTCTTTGGAGTTTGTGTTTTCCCACTGTAGTGGTGGTTCTTGTGTGCATCTTGGGGTCTTTTATTTTTGGGATGTACAGGTCCATTTTTCATCCATATTCTCTGGTCTTTTCGTGGAGGGCACCATGTTTTTTGCGCCCTTTCTCCTTCTGCTCGTCTGTCCTGTGGAGGTCTCCATCTATCTTTTTCTTCGTCTTGTGGGCATGCTGGCCATCCTCCTTCCTGTCTTCCTTTTCGTTCCATCCTTCCTCTTCTGCCTTTTCAATCTGATCCTCCCTCTCAGTTCCTCTGTGGATCTGTCTGTCTATTTGGTTGCTCTGTCTGATGCCTCTGTAGTGTCTTCTTCTCTCCTCTCTCTCTAGTCTGGGACTTGTTTGAGTTTTCATCTGCTTTCCCTCCTCTTCCATCTTTTTATCCTGCTCCTCTTTGTCTGTATACCCCATTCTTTCTATAGTTTCTTTTTTCTTTTCCTCTTCTGTCTCTCCGATGATGTTGTTCTCTGACCAGTCACCTCCTCTGTCTCCAGGTCTTCAGCTCTCTCCTCCTCCTCACCCTCTTGGCCACAGTCCTGTTCCTTTGTAGTGTTTCTGTATGCTGGGAAGTCATCGCAGTATGAGGTCATATTTTTGGCCAGCCTATCAATCAGCTCAAAAATATCCTCTTCCTCACCTCATTCCACATTGCACATGTCAGCCCATGAGACTTTTCCTTACTCTCCTCCCTGATATTCTCTGTTCCCTCCTCGACATTTTCCATCTCTCTGTTGTTTTCTTCTTGAGTGATTGGCAGGTCTTCACCTCCTTTATCGCCATCTGTTGGTCTGATGATCTCCTGCTCTTCCAGCTCTTCTTCAGCCGTAACCTCCTGTGTCTCACCTAGCTCCTTCTTGTTGTCAACGTCCTCCCATGCCACCTTATCTGTGTCCTCCATCTTTTCATCGTTGACTGTCATATCCTGATTTTTTTTGTTTGTCCTCGGGGATCTCTGTTGTTTCCTGCTCCTTTGCCTCCTCCTCCATGTCCATGTCATGCTGTTTCTGCCCTCCATCTTCTCTATCAATTTCTTCCTCCTCTGTGTCCTTGACTTCCTCCCTGTCACAGGCCTCTCCTGGTTCCTCCTCAGCTGACTCAGTCAATGCCTCCTCCATGGCATTTGCTCCCAGCTCAACCTCCTTTCTGGCCATCTCCTCTTTTGTAATCTCACAGTTTTCCACAAGAGGATCTTCTTTCTCCTCATCTCCTCTCATGTCTTCACAGGTCTGCTGTCCCTCTCCTGCGTCTGTTCAGGTGTGTAGTTCAGAATTGAGTAATGTGGCATAACTGCTTGCATTCTAAATGCACCACTGCTGATGACATGAAGGATGCATTGTTTATGTGTGTGGGTGTGTGAGAGAGAGAGACAGAGTTCATGTCCTTAATGAAGGGTTACTTGTTTTGCTGCAATTCAACAATAAAGAACACCGTTTGGAACCACTCATCTGTTTATTTAGTAATGTTTAATCTAGAAATGGGGCGCCACACTTCTACTGAAAAAATACTGGTGCCGGTGCCAAAAAGCTTGCACCCTAAACTTGCTGGTCCAGTGGTCCACTGACCCGAACAACCCTTTGCCATTCGCAATTGCCTGCAGTATTATGGAGTGCCACCCTTTTCCGTTTGAAATAGTCACTAACATATTTTTCTGGTGTTATTATAGGAAATTTCCAAAAACATTCTTTCATCAGGGAACTGGGATGTGTAAAGGGAGAAGTATAGTAGTTACAGAATTACAGAAACCATTCAAGGTGTAACACTGTGTGCCCATCCCAAAAAGGTTACTCACTGTCCTGTATTTGCTGTTGGTAGCCAGCTTCCAAAGTGCCAAAGCAACTCGCTTTCTTACAGGTACACACAATTGAATAAGTGGTGTTTCTTCTCCTGATTATGTGTCCAAGGCGGCGATATATGTAATCAAATGACTCTGGAGAAACTTTCTGAATGAACTGCGATTAAATGCAGGAACTATCGTGTCCCACCAATGGTTCGTTCGTGGATATGTACAAACAACAGGAGACGCTCTTCTTCTGAGATGCCGCAGAATCTAAAGAGAAAGAGGACACATATGCATCAAACAATTAGCCTAGAATTTAGCAGTTGTAATGCATCTGCATTGAAACCATTGTTTGGCTAACAAACTCTAAAATGATACCTACCCGTTGTCTGGAACGTAATCTTCATCTGGCAAGAATGATGTTCGCGGTCGTCACACACAGGAAACCTTTAAATGTAATGACTCTAAAAGTAAAAATAAATTCATAAAAACCGAGCCAAGAAGATGCACTTTGTCTACCATGATTGTTGCTGTATCCCCACTGAAATTACTCAAACTTCTGCTACGTAACCAGAGAATTATGTTGATTGGCTCTGACATAACGTTCGGTTCAAAAACCTGTCGAAATGCGGGCCGGTTCTCAAAAGGCACCAAGGCAGAACTGGCTCCGCACTGGCACCGGCACTGTCCTGGTGGAAAAGAAGTAAAGGGCTTTGG
This sequence comes from Chanos chanos, assembly GCF_902362185.1. Lineage (NCBI taxonomy): Eukaryota > Metazoa > Chordata > Actinopteri > Gonorynchiformes > Chanidae > Chanos > Chanos chanos. The sequence goes on along the minus strand of NC_044501.1, from coordinate 30,926,601 downwards.
TTTGCTGGGTACAGGATATGCACCAGAAAAACGGTCTTTTCCTCTGCGGTTTGTGAACAATCCCGGGATGGATCTGTTGAAGAAAAGGATTTCTTCTAATTAGTTAAAAGACATAATCCTACCTACGTAAACTATACACTGTAATAGAAAAAAAAAAACGCTAAACCTGGTCATTTTTGCGTGAACAGATGTCCTTACTGTGTGTCCTCCTTGACTGTGTTGTCTGTACATGTATTACGAAGAGAGAAACCACAGAACGTGTTTACAAAAAACTATGTACAAATACAGAATGTGTGAAAATACTACCTGTTACCATCCTGGCTAGAGGCCCAGCTGAACTTCCTTGAAAAATGCTCAAGAGGGACAAAAGATTGCCAGGCTGAGCTCAGCACTTCCTTGTTGGCTGCCTAAAGCAGTCATATGATGCAATGCATTCAATCAAGTGAGCCGTGTAGAAACAGAGCTGTGACACCCCCCTTGGCTTCAATGGCACAACCTTTTGCCCAGTACATGTAGTGCATGAAGCAGCTCAAAAGTCTCAGTCAGTGCAACTCTACCTGATTTAACAGCTATGAGTGACTGTTATAATTTTATGTTTAGATATTAATATTAAGCACATTTTATACATATTTGATTGCTTTAATTTATTATTTCCCTTTTTCAGTTAGATTGATTTCCCTTTTTCAATCTATCATTGAATCAGTGTCGAACTCCGATGTTGATTCTTCATCACTTTTGCGCCCTCGGTTAATATTGGAACAACGTTGAAATCATAACTAAAGATCGGGACTTCATAGAATTTCAACCGATATAAACCATAGCAAATTATTATTACTACTTTAAAATATTGTGAAAAAATATGTCCTGCTTTATCTACACCCAGAATGTTATTAAATATATGTATATCCCTATATTATTAAACATTAGGTTTTATCTGTATGTACATGACAATGGACAACTTTACATCAGTTAAAAAAGACAAGTTTATTTAGTTTATTAAAACAAGTTTATTTTAATTTCATTCTTTGTGAATTCCCTTCTGGGCTGACTGGTGTCCAGCCCCACCCACACAGTCTGGAGTCAGGGAATCTAAAACAGAAAACAGAGAAACAAAAAATAAAGTTAACAATTTCATTCATGCAATTACCAAAATAATACAATACTGTTGATAATATAAGTGTTCGATACCATTTTATACTGACTTTATAGCACAATATACGAGCTCCATTGGTAACTTAGTAGGAGAATTTCGCTATCATAAGAGCAGAATGCTAACTTTGTCGTCAGAAGAAATAATCCTGCATTAAGGACTGTAATTCATGAAAATAAGGTGTATTTTATCTTTGTTCAGACTTCAGGTTATCTATGAAATATATGCATGTCTCTCTCTTCCTCTCGACTCATCCTAGCCAAGGTTATCCTGTCATCTAATGCTAACTTTAAAGTCATCAGTTGCGTTAGCAGCGTTAGCAAGCTAATATAACGCATCTGCATTTCTCAGTCTTGACATTGTGACAGTAAAATATCTCAAATATTTAATGTAATTTATAGCTACCAAAAATATTTTTTTAAAAAACCCTGCAGTAAGCTAAGTTTAGCTAACTGACTAAACTAACTTAGTGTAGTTGTTTGTGAAGCTGTAGGGTGAACTGTAGAATCTAAATCTGACTAGAGATGCTAACGTTTCAATGACATTTAAAGGTGTCTAAATGATAATAATGACCATTGTGACAGACACGAATGTATGATGACATATAATGTTTACACAATGTAAATAAAACTGTAAACGTTTACGAATATTCAATTTGGTGCAATTCATTCAACATCAGATTAATAAATGTATGCTAACCTGATATGGATTGACAAATGAAGATGTGTGAGGTGCCGCTGGTCTTCCACACGATGGGTCTCCCGGTCAGCTATAATACGATGATGTCTCGATCATATTGGTCAACCATAAAATCAATGGCTTTTCAATGTCACATGATCATTTCCAGGTCAGCTATAAATGGATGAGTTTTCAACATCATTGTCATTACCTGGTCAACTAAAATCGATGCTCAATCATTTATAATCAGGACAACTATAATTGGAAGATCCATGTTTAAGGCCTATCACAGTTTTGTTTCATTTTGACATAATACATACCTAACATAACACAGCAATGCTAGCAAACATATGGAAATTGCTAGCCTAGCTAGCTAGTCAAGTAGAGTTAACTCTTTAAAGCTAACATGGTATTTGGTAATTATAGTGATGGATTATTCTTTGTAAGTAACGTTACATCATCCTAGTTAAAACTGTCAATGTGTTCTTTGTTTTGTGCCTCAGTATTCTCAGGAGGGATTCTCAATTTTTTCATAAGAAAGGTAAGCTAAATTCTAATTTAGCAGCCTCAAGACAGAATTGAGAGCCTCGGATTAACTTAACGTTGTGTTTCCAGTGTTATTCTATTAAATTTTCTCTCAATATTGGAAAGCCCAGTTAGAAACTCTGTAGGACTCCCTATTACACAGTGGCCAACAATCAAGTTGAGTGAGATTAACACGAGCTTCCTTTAATAGAAACATAGCTCAGTTGTTTTCTCAGAGGCAGGACATGCACAGCATTGTTGAGTTTTGAATTGGACAGAATTTTCCTTTTCCTCTTCTGTTTCTCTGATGACGTCCTTCTCTGACCTAGGTCACCTCCTCTATCTTCAGGTCTTCAGCTCTCTCCCCCGATCTCCTCCTCCTCACCCCTCCATCTCCTCCTCATGCTTGGCTACAGTCCTGTTCCTCTGTAGTGTTTCTGTATGCTGGGAAGTCATTGCAGTATGAGGTCTATATTTTTGGCCAGCCTTTCAATCAACTCAAAAATATCCCTCTTCCTCATCCTCATCCGCATTGCACATGTCAGCCCATGAGAGTTTTTCCTTATTCTCCTCCCTGATATTCTCAGGTCACTTCCTCAATCTTTTCCATCTCCTCTGCTGTCTTCTTCTTGGGTAACTGGCAGGTCTTCACCTCCATTATCACCATCTGTTGTTTTGATGATCTCCTGCTCTTCCAGCTCTTCTTCAGCCGTAACCTCCTGTGTCTCACCAGCTCCTTCTCATTGTCAGCATCCTCCCACGCCACCTTATTTGTGTCCTCCATCTTTTCATCGTTGTCTGTCATATCCTGATTTTTCGGTTTGTCCTCAGAGATCTCCATTGTATCTCTGCCCGCCATCTTCTCTATCAGTCTCTTCCTCCTCTCTGTCCTTGACCTCCTCCTTGTCACAAGTCTCTTCTGGTTCCTCCTCAGCTGTCTCAGTCAATGCCTCCTCCATGGCATTTACTCCCAGCTCAACCTCCTTTCTGGCCATCTCCTCTTTTGTCATCTCACAGTTTTCCACCAGAGGATCTTCTTACTCCTCATCTCCTCTCATGTCTTCACATGTCTGCTGCCCCTCTTCTGCATCTGTCTCCTTTCTCTCTACCCCTTCTTGCATCTGTTCTCTTCCCCTAGAGTCTTGGGTTCCTCAATTTCGCTCTTTTTCACCGCCACTTCCTCAGAGACTGTGGTATTTTGGATGGTCATTTTTGGCTCTGGGTTCTCTGATTTGTTTTGCTTGATGTAAGTGGTCCTGAAGCTCATCTGTTTCATCTTTGTGAGTCTTCCTCAACCTTTCTCACAGTCCATGTAGTCATTGTGTCCTTCTTCTGTTGTCCCAGGTTCGCATTGTCCTGAAGTTTTTCGGGAGCTTCATACTCGGTCGGTGCCTCTGGTTTGTCATTTTCATCTTCTCTTGAAGTTTCTTCATTAGCGTCTGCCTCCACTTGTCCTTCCTTCTCTTTCCTCAAGTTTGCTTCTTTTGGGTTTCAGTTGGTTAAGCCAATGGTCAGATTCCTCCGTATGGTTTTTCTGTGTCACACAGCACAGGAAAAAAGAAAAGCCTTTCATCTTGCTAACAGTTCATGTCACTTGTTCAGTGTGTAGTTCAGAATTGAGCAACTGCTATGCATTCTCCAGTTTGCTTGTTTGTTTGTAGTTCAGAGTGATTTGGAATAACTGCTTGTGTACGAAATACACCACCGCTGATGACATCACACACAGAGGCTCCATTCAAAACACAATGCTCCTTTTTAATTCCGGGTGTGATTATTTTTATTTATTTTTTTTTTGTATACTGATACCTTTGTGTCTTACATCAACGAGATTGTTTTTTGCTTTTTGTTTGTTCTATGTTTCTCCCTGTCAGTGATGTTACCTGCTCCATTTCTTCTTACTTTGATAATCCTTCCCCCGTTACTTTTTTCTGTTAATTTTAAGGTCTACTAGGGGGAAGTTTCATTTGCCTAGGACTCAAATATCTTTATATGTAGAAATGATGTGGGTTATTTTTCCTTTTATTAAAATTTATTAAAACAGTAAGAACAGTAATGGTAATAATAGTGATACTACTACTAATACTACTAATAATAATGGTGATGATGATGGTTGCTGTTTGTTGTTGTTGTTTTTGTTAGCAGTAGTAGTCGTAGTAGTAGTACTACAACAACCATAACAACAACAAGCCATATGTTTTTTGAGGGGCTGGTTCAAACATCTTACTAACTGACAGTTTGAGACATTTTATCTTAACGGTTGATCTAATTTTATCTAATTCCACGACGTGAAGCGGAATTTCCCTGCGCCAAGTCCAATATTCCGACAGTTCGTCAGCCTTCATCCCAGTCACGAAATTAACACAACACCGCAATTAACCGAAATAACAAAACACGATGCCTGCTTCTCTTAAAAGGACGCTCGGAGCTCGTTTCTTTGTAAGCATGCGAAATGCCTTCCGACACGGGTGAGTTCGCAACACCACGACTCGTCCAGAATTTTTATATAGGGACAGCTTGTCCGCCATTATCCCTGACCTAATCACCAAATGAACACAACACCACAATTAAAAGAGTTCATTTTTTACTCGTATTAATATTAATAATATTTATTTAGAGCCCAATATTACTATTTATAGTCTCAAAGGGCTTTACATGTCTATAACAAAGCCAAATCAAAATTATAATATGCATAAGTTCAAGAAAATAGATAAGTCTTTAGTCTTGTTGTAAAAGTATTGAGACAGTTTGCCTCTCTAACTTCTGTAGGTAAATCATTCTAGAGGAAGGGAGAGCGGTAGGAAAAGGCTCGGTTGCCAGCGAACTTCATTTTAACTCTTGGAATGACTAATAATGCAAAATGTCTCCCGACATGAGTAAATTAGTAACATGGCTAACGTGCCTTAAACACTTAAACAAACATGGCCGCTGCCCTTGTCAAAATGTTTCCAGGGGTACATCATGACGTAGTATTTCAATACAACCCCCACGCTACAACTCATAATTTGATTGGTTAAACATCCTGTCACTCATCATACTGGGGAAACTGGTCAAAAATCTGTTCAGAGGTGCCCAAATTCACCCTATCCCCATGGCCACACTATTCAATGTATCAAAAATCCCTTCACAGTATAAAATCAGGACACCCGCAACTTCATGTACACCATAATCTGAAATGAATCCCATGAACTGTCTAGGAGCACTATAGCCGAGATCGGTGAAAAAGCCACTCTTTCTATTGCCAGATGGTGGCGCTATACCAGGGTGTCACTCTGGACATGTGGATATTATCATAACCATCATAACCAATAACCTGTGAAGTTTCAGCCGCATCAAGCAATGCGTGGAGAATTTATGACACATTGCTGTCCTGCGTGGCAAGACATATAAATTCATCATTTCACCATTTCGACACCTTGCAAGACATCAAAACCCCTCAGCAATTTGAAATCTGCAACATCTTGACATCATACAGATTTGACATGGATCCAATGAACCGTCTAGGAGGCGTATGTCAAAATGTAACGCGTGTCAAAATGCACAAAATCCAAAATAACTCACTTTCTGTTGGGAATGGCTAATACAATGTATTTGCAAATTTGTTCGTCTTGAGGAGACCAACATGCCTACAAAATTTAGTGCATGTAGGTGAAACTACATGCCGGGCACAATACTCAATGCCATATGTGGGCGCTATGGAGTCCCCGGACCACACCTGGGGCCAAGCCTCCTTCTCTGAGTACCTGTCAAAAGCACTGATGTGTGTACCGAATTTCATGAGTTTTCCTCCATGGGAACCACCTCAAAAATGGCCAAGTCTTGAAGAAAAAGAACAATAATAATAATAATAATAATAATAATAATATTAATAATAATCCTTATGAAAACAACAGGGCCTTGCACCTTCAGTGCATGTGCCCTCCAGTGGACACCGGAGGCGCAGCAATAATACGGTTGACCGAGAGATCCATGAGATCCTGTAGGACCCAGATGAGAAACAGTGGCAGGGAAATGTGTTCATTGTCAATCAAGACTGGCATATACCTTGGCAGTATTTTCTCCCCAGTGCTGTTCTGTGTGGCACTCAACCCCCTGAGCCCACTACTCAAGAAATCAGGTCCAGGACACAAACTGAACTCTGCAAGGCAGATATAACACCTAATGTGCATGAATGACATCAAGCAGCACGGAACATCAGCAGATGAAATCGACTCTTTGACTGAGATTGCTTCATCAGATGACGTCAAGATGAGGCAAGATCACTAGTACCGGTGGAATAAAACTGGTTGAGGGATACATGATGGATGCAGATGTCAGCTACAAGTGCTTCAAAATATGGCAACATAAACAGAACCTGTTAGAAGAAGTCGAGAAGACACTCACGACCACCTACAAACACTGACTGAAGCAAATCATAAAGTCCAAGCTCAATGGAAGGAATGAGATCCAAGCAGTACACAGCTATGCCCTCCCAGTAATAAGCTCGATGAATTACTTGATGGGCCATGGAAAAGGTGTACAGACTGAACTGAATGATGATCTGATGACCAGGTACAGATCTATCTGTCACAAGGAATGGCATCCACTGCCTCTAGGTGACCCAGAGGAGCTCAGTCTGTTTGAGTACATATGGTCCCCTAAGTAAGATTAGGACACAATAGTCCAGGCCATCCGCCCAGGAGGACTTTACATGAAACCAGACAAAGGAGCCAAGGCCTGGAGAAGAGATCAAATTGAAGGCACCATCAGGACTTGGAGAGATAACAGGTGGCATGGGCAGTTCAAACACCAGGTAGAGGAACAAACCAACAAGGAAGAGAAATACAGATGAATGAGAGAGCCTGGTCTGAGGGCAGCAGAAGCTCTCATCACTGTAGCAAAAGGACCAGCACTGAACACCAAGTGCCATAAAGCAGTAATAATGATACATACATTACTATTGAAAACAGTAGGTTTTAAATAAGACTGAAACTCAATGAGAAATTTCAGTTTAAGATGCTAGTGATAAAGTAAGAGAAACTTAATGGAAAAGGTTTAAATATGTGGCAGTTAATCACACTCACTCATTAATCTAATTAGGATGAGCTTGGAGCCTATCACAGGCGCTCATATGGCGAAAGGCAGGACAAAAACCCTGGACAGGTCGCAGGGGCAATTCACACCTAGGGGCAATTTAATGTCTCAATTTGCCTAACCTGCGTGGTCTATGGACTGTGGGAGGAAACCCACACAGACATGGGAGAACATGCAAACTCCACACAGAACGGACCCTGGCCGCACCGGCCGGGATTCATACCCGAGACCTTCTTGCTGTGGGGCAACAGCGTTACCCACTGTGCCACTGTGCCACCCTGCAAATAAACATATTATATTAAAAAATTTGTCAGAGTTTTGTATTTACGGTTCATATTCATAGTTTGTAGTTCATTTTCATACTTACTGATAAGATGGTTACTCTTTAGTTTTTAGTTTATGAAGAACATCAGTGTTGGCTTATTCTTTGATACTCTTACAGCTAAGACCTTAAATGAAGGCCTACACACTTAAAAAAATGTGATATGAGAACCTCCCCCCCCAAAACAAACCAAAAAATTGTCACTATGATGTCACCTGGAGGGGTCTGTCTGTAAGAATTGTGTTGTAACAGAGTCATGGAAAATGCCCCTCCCAGTCAGTATATTAGACGTTGATTTCCTCTCTGTTGAACAGTTATTATCAGTGTTTCACAGGCTGGACTATCTGACATGGCACATACTCATATACCAATGCTGGTGCTCTTGGTACATGTAAGTATTTTAAAACGGTGATACATGACAAGGGTGCAGTGTCATTATGAACGGTGTCCCTTTAAACAGCTGTAGAAAAATGCACACATTTCATTTATTCTGAAATGTTTTATCATTCCATTGGAGTTTTTTTAAACATTGTGTGTAGAATTGGAATGCGCATGAACTAATTTGGTGGCTTGTAACTTTGACAACAATTCGACAATTGTTTCTAAAATGCAATTGGTAACGGGTAAAACTTACAGAAAGGAATGTAATAATCAGTAATGTTAGAAAGGATTCAGACAATTTTTTATTGGTCTAAGATATTGTTATGATGTATCTTAAGATGCTGTTGTTTGTGAATTTTAGGTTCAGTCGTGATTATTTTTGCTTCTACACTAACCTCACTGGTGGCAAACCCTGGGGATAATGTGACCATTTGGTGTCAGATCACTGACACTGACCCAGGGTACCGACTTTGGTTCAAGCAACTTAATGGTTCAGAGCCGCTCTGTATTGCATCAACATACCACGGTGCACAGAACACAAAACACCATTATCATAATGGCTTTAACAATCGTCTGGAGGTATCAATAAGTAATATGAGATATTACCTGAAAATCATTAAAGTCGATCTGTCTGATTCTGGGATGTACTACTGTGGAGTTATGCCACATCATAAAATGATTTTCACTAATGCAACATACTTAGAAGTTAAAGGAAATCTTTTAGAATTCAGTACCAAAACCCCAGGACATGTCTCAGGTAAGTGTAATGTTTTCTCACTGGTTTGATAACTGACTTCATAGTTAATCAGTAACTTTTGAAATGGAAGTAAAGAACACAGTCACAGTCACTTGGATCGGATTATGCTGTTGTGTTCAGAAATCTGTCAGAGTAAATGAGATGGGCACAGAAAGTTTAAAGATTTCATTTGACGGTTTGATATTGACGATTTCATGTTTTTTTCATGATGTTGTTATAAATAGTCACAAAAAAAGGGGGGGGAAACAGGAAATGAATGAAAATGTGTCTAGAATATATAGTATTATCTGTTTGGTCCTCCAGGAGGGCCCTAAGTACCCATGTGTCATATAAAACACAGATTGACAATATTTTTCACTTTTATGAAATATTCAAAAGGAAAAGAAACAGAGCAGAACATCAGTGACAAAATGAAAAGAAGGTATGTTTGTGATTCTTATGCATATCAGTTAAAACGCAAAGATTATGCTGACTTCAGTTTCAAAAAATTACTAATTCTTAGTACATGAAATGTAACTGATATTTTATATTTTATTCAGAAAGCACTCATGATTATCTCTTACATATCTTACATGTGGTTAACACTGATTATGAAAAATGTCCACCCTAACTGAGAACATGTTCCACTCTTGTAGGAGGACATTATGGCGAAGTCTTTTTTACTCTCACACTCTTTTTGACGGCCACGGTTACGTTGCTTCTCATCCTTTTACTCCTGGTATTTGTGAGATGGAGAAAATAAAAAAGCTTGGAGAAATGGTAAAATGAATAATAAATAATTACATAATAGTAACAGGAAAACCTAAAAACACATTATATATCAAACCATATCTTGGTTGTTTGCTGCAAATTTTTTGTTTACTTAATGATTATTCCTAACATCACTAAAAACATTCTGTGAATGTACACACAGAGAAAAAAACAATTCAATATAATTCAAAGAAATATAATTCAAATATAGTTGTGAGAATTGTGTTTTATTCTTCTTGTTCAGGTGTTGACCCTTGTCTGAAACCACATAACACAAAGGTAAGTTAACTAGACTAAACTAGACTACAAAACACAACGTTCTACCCACAAAATACTGTAATGTTAGGGTCTAACATTGATAGTTTTACCTGTTGAACAGTACACCAAAAGCACTGACATTATTAGTAGTCTTACATGTGTATCATGAATATAATTATAATATAATATTATTATATTATTATTATTATTATATAATGTCTCAACACCATTCAATGATCCAACTCTTTTTTCTGACTGTAACACTATGCTACAACAAACAGTATCTGTAATCATATATATTATAAAGGCAAAGTGTGATTTTTATCCATAAAATTGTCCTATTACAGATCTGTTTTGTGAGACAAAGATTTTTATTTCCTAATGTCTAGGACCAGGATCATCATGTGCTGAACTTTAGAGCATTGCCTCTGGGACATGGAACGAGAATCTGAACACATATGTTGTGTATACTGAACGATAAAACCATTGTGAATATGTTTTATGTTAATTTAATTTTCTGTATTGCAGTGCTTGTTTTAGGAAATGGCATACATGTATTTCTAAGCTGCATGCATTCCTTGTTTTTCTCTCTCGTGATTTTAGATGCCATTTTTTTGGTATATATAGATCTCATCAAATAAACTATTTTAAAACCTGCATCTCTTTTAATCACTTGTGAAACTTTTCACGACTTGTGAGACTTGTGTGTTCATGCCGCTTTCTGGAAGGATTTGTGGAGTGGGCCAGAGACCAAACAACTTCAAACTCTTAAAAGGACAGTCATCAATATAAAATGAATAAGAAGCCTTAAATATCTGAAGTAGCATCAGTATCAGGGCGGCTCACAAAACACATGAGCAGGAACTCTGGAGCTTTCAAATCACATTACTCAAGGGATAGTTATAAAGAAAGATGCAGCACCATAAGGCCAGGATACAAAATGATGGCTTTATTGTGGCTTCAAGCCACAGGCTGTTTGAGGGGCTGGTCCAAACATCTTACTAACTGACAGTTTGAGACATTTAATGTTAACGGTTGATCTCACTTTGACCAACCCACAAACTCCTCCTCATCATTTCCTGTAGAGTGACTGAGACAAAGAGATTCAGTTCAGAGCGAGAGCTGCACAGTGGCATGACTGGGAGGAAAAGAAAAGATTGTTGTGTTTGTTTTTAAAATAAAGGCGGAGAGAAGAGAAGAGGAGACACTCCTGCACACGGTGCACATAATGTGACCAAGACTAAAGAGGACAATTTCACGCTCAAAGATATACTCATGCTACCCAAGGCCTTTTGACCTTGACTGTCATAGATAACAAGCAGCTCAGGCTCACACCAGAGACTGGAGCTAGTGCACTCTGTTTAACCCTCCAGTTCATGTCAATTTATTTGAGTTATTATTTAGTTTTGTAAATCCAGGGATAGAGAATGTCTAAACACATGGGGATGGTACAGAATGTATATGTAAGCAAGTGGAGATGCATACAGAACATACAGGCATGTAAGCAAGTGCATGTGAGGATGTGTGAGGATATGTGTATCTGATCCTAATGCCAGAGAAAATTCTACAAGAAGGCCCCACAAGATATACTAGACATACTTCTTCTTCTTCTTTCTCTTTTTCCTCTTCTTTGTGTTTAAGTAAGAATAAATCCAGTGGGTCTGGACATGCTAGAATTCATTAAATCTTGATCATACCAGACAAAGGGTGAAACAATTTGCAAGCAGGAACTGTTTATATTTGTAGTTTTATGAGGTGTGTGGGACTCAGTGTTGTCGGTATGCTTTGTGACAAATGTGTTTCTTTCCCACAGAGAAAAAAATGTGACCCTCACCTTGCGCTTCACAACCCTTTGTGCACAAAAACCACAAGTGTTTTGTTTTTTTTTCACCAAACACACTCTTCTGATCTCTTTCCATCAGGAGAGACCCAAACATGCTCTACTCTTTTTTTTTTTTACAAGTGGAGGTGGAACTACAGTTACCACAAACACAACTCCCACTCCTGTGTGTGAAGGCCCAGCTTACACACACTATACCACCTTTGTTTGGAACTTCAGATACACTTTAAAGACACAAACACTCATTTTGTGAATGAACCTTGTGTTTCATTCACAAAACAGAACATTAAGTGAAAAAGTGTAAACCAGTGGTTCTCAGCTCCAGTCCTGAGGGCCCCCTTTCCTGCCTGTCTTTGTTTCAACTCTTCATTATCACAGTTAATTGAACTAATCAAGGGCTTGATGATTAACTGATCTTTGGAATCAGGTGTGTCAGACCTGACTTAAAAAAAACAAAGATGTGCAAAGGTGTAAACAATAAACAATAAATTTCTTGGTTTAATCCTGTTTTGGTTAAAATGAAACAGCCTCTTGAGGTTATCTGGTGTTACTTCACCTGCGTTAGTAAATCAGAGCTCCTCAATAAGATAAGGTTTGAAGTTCACTCACACAAAGTGAAGCAGTCCAACACGGCACATACATAACCACATCCTTCTCTTTGTCATTTTACAAGCCTGAATGTTCAAAACACTTGAAGATGAACTTAGGAAACTGCAGCAGGTTTATTTGCTCTTTTCATTGTCAAGTCTCTGATACTCCCATAATTGTCATATTGTTGTAGTTTGCCTCACACTGGTAAGGCAAAGGCCACAAAGTTTCTATTGTTAAAGCCATGTGTGAATAATTGCGTATGAGAAAAGAGAGTTTTACTCAAAGCATAAAAAGCTTCTATTCTGTCCCCTTGCGTGCGTGTCTACTGTGCACGAACTGACAGATAGGTAAACACTCAATGTAGAGAGGCTTGAATGAAGACCCAGGCGCAGAAGTACAGTTCATCCACTTTTACTTGTATTTCTTCGATAATCATGTGCTTTCTCTAACACTGATTTTTGTGAAACTGAAATAACAATAAAGAGAGCATTTAATATCAAGCTGGGACATACGGTATAAAACAATTAAGAGATCTGCTACAGACAGAATGTAAAATGCAAATAACGTAAAGAAAATGTTACAGATTAACGCTGTATAGCTTAGGCTATCATTTGAACTGCTGAATACAAGAGCGCTAACGACTGAGCTAAAGTAACAGTATGGCAAACACAGTGGTGAGCTGCTTATCGCTAAATGCGCACACACATACAACTTAATAGTGTAGATGAACATTGCCACTTACAAACGAGGCTTCTCCAAGGCTTAACACAAACAGAGAGAAAGATTGTTTGACAGAACTGTAAATGACCTCTACACTAAATGCTGGAGACAAAATGGCAGCACAAGGTGTGATGTCACAAGTCACGTGCATGAGTTACACCAATGAGAAAGAGGCCGTCTCTTAAAGTAACCTCACTTAACGCAGCTTTCCTCACTGCACTAAGAAATGGCTGGTAGGAGGTGCTAAAACACGGAATGAAGTATAACATGACAGCTTCCATCGAAATGCCTTGGCCACACACTTTCTTTAATTCCATTACACTGCTATTGGTAGACATGCCAGTGTCTCTAGTCCTTTAATGTTTACTATTAATTAGCAACATGGAAATAAAATAAATCAGAATTCCTTCATAATGTACAAAAAACATGAGATTTTATACAAGATCCAAGTCTCATTTTCATTCCATTTGATTATTTTTTTACACAGCTCATAATCTAATAATAAGTTTTCAAAAATGATAATAAAACTGAGTTTAACTGCATTTACACACGCACATGCACATTCACATGAAGGTTTATTGCAACTGAAAGCAAGAATTATAAACACTATGTTTCTGTATTTGGACATGGGTAGTAAATGATGATTGCGGCAAGAATAGAAAACATGACATTGACAACCTCATTGTGGAGAGCCAATCCAAGAGCATCATCCACTGATGGTATTCAGCATCTAAAAATGTAAAATGATCTTATATCAATGTGCTACTGCGTGTCTCTGTGTTTTTCGGGACTTGTCAAGAGTGTAACAAGGCAATGACGTTGATTGACTATCAGAAGGCCTATAACAGTGTGCCACACACCTGGATAATTGAATCTCTCAAGTTACTGAAGATCAACCCAGAGATAACACAGTCAGTTGAGAGATTCATGAGATTCTTGAGGACTCAAAATACACAGGAAACTGGGTTTAATGTCAGGAACCTTGGCTTAATGTCAGTCACGACTGGTATATACCCTGATCCTGCTCCATTCGCCCTTGGAGGCCCCTCCTTCAGCTCCTCCCTCGGCTCCTGCTCCAGGCGCATCAGAGGCTCCTCCCTTGGCTCCTGTCCCCACTCCAGTCGCCTTGGAGGCCCTTCCTTTGGCTCATGTCCCCACTCCAGGTACCTCAGAGGCTCCTCCCTTCGGCTCATGTCCCCGCTCTAGTCGCCTTGGAGGCTCTGCCCTTGACTCAAGTGGCCTCAGAGGTCCCTCCTTCAACTCCCGCTCCAGTCGCGTCAGAGGCCCCTCCTTTGGCTCCTGATCCCGCTCCAGTCGCCTAGGAGGCTCCTCCCTTGGCTCCTCCTTCAGCTCCAGTCCCTCTCCAGTTGCCTCGGAGGCCCCTCCCTTGGCTCCTGTTCCCACTCCAGGCTCTGCCCTTGGCTCCAGTCACCTCGGAGGTTCCTCCTTCAGCACCAGCTCCCGCTTCTATTGCCTGGGAGGCTCCTCCTTCGCCTTCAGTCCCCACTCAAGTCGCTTTGGCGGTCACACCCTTGGCTCCTTATCCCGCTCCAGTTGCCTAGGAGGCCGCACCTTTGGTTCCCACTCCAGTAGCCTGAGCGATCCCTCCTCTGACTCCTGATCCCACTCCAGTCGTCTCCGGGGTCTCTCCCTCGGCTCAAGCTCCAATCATATTGGAGGCTCTGCCCTCAGCTCCTGTACTGGCTCTAGTTGCCTTGAAGGCTCCACCCTTGGCTTGAGGTCATCTCCAGAACCTCCTGACCCTTTGAACCCACCATTGCCTGCTCCACCTCCACAGCCGCCTGACGCTCTGGACCAGTCAGTCCCCGCTTGACCTCCAGAGCCTCCTGACCCTCTGGACCCATTGTTGCCCACTTCACCTCCAGAACCTCCTGACCATCTGGGCCTGCTGTTGCCTGCTCCACCTCCAGAGCCTCCAGATCGCCCAGCCCTGTTCCATCCCTGGTATCTGGTTTCCTCCCCCAAGTCTCCTGATCCTCCTGGTTTCCTGTTTCCCTGTCTCCACTCAACCCCCCTCCCTTGGTATCTTGCACTGCAGGAGCCGCATGTTAGGGGGGGTGGGGTTACTATCACGCCCTGCTCCTGCGTCCTTTGTTTTCTCTCTTTTCTCCCCTCTAGTGGTCAGTGTTGGTTTAAGTCTTTATTCTCTTCTCAGTTTCTTGGTTTAGTCCTGTTTTGGTTAAGTTCTTGGTTAAGTTCTGTTTCTTCCTGTTTTTTGGTTTAGCCCTATCAGTCCCCATGGTTCCCACCTGTCCTTAGTTAATTAAGCCTTGTTTAGCCCTATATATTCGGTGTTCACCCAATGTTCCTATGTTGTGGTTTGTCTACCCAGTCTGTCTGTAACCTTCCTTTACTAAGTTTTGAAACTTTTCTTATATTTAATATCAATAAATTGAATCTGGACCTGCACATGCATCCAGTCTCTCTTGACAACTGTGACAGGCATTTACAGTTGTACTTCATTTTCATACTTACTGATAAGATGGTACTCTTTAGTTTTTAGTTTATGAAGAACATCAGTGTTGGCTTATTCTTTGATATTCTCATAGCTAAAGACTTTAATAAAGGCCTACACACTTAAAAGATGTGATGTGAGAACCCCCCCCCCCCCCCAAAACAAACCAAAAAAAATTGTTACTACGACCTCAGCTGGAGGGGTCTTTCTATAAAGAATTGTGTTGTGACAGTCATGGAAAATGCCCCTCCCAGTCAGTATATTAAACGTTGATTTCCTCTCTGTTGAACAGTGATTATCATCAGTGTTTCACAGGCTGGACTGTCTGACATGGCTCACATTCATATGCCAATGCTGGTGTTCTTTGGTACATGTAAGTATTTTTTATAAAACTGTGATACATGACAAGGGTGCAGTATCATATGAATGGTTCTCTTTAAATAGCTGTATAAAAATGCACAGATTTCAATTATTCTTTAATGTTTTAACATCTATTGAAGTTTTTTTAAACATTGTATGTAGAATTGGGATCCATATGAACTACTTTGATGGCCTGTAACTTTCAGAGCAATTTGACAAATTGTTTCTAAAACGCAATATTAATGAATCAGAATGGAAAGCAAAGTGATTTATCTTGATACATTGTTGTTTTGTGAATTTTAGGTTCAGTCGTGATTAGTTTTGCATCTACACTAACCTCTCTGGTGGCAAACACTGGGGATAATGTGAGCATTTGGTGTCAGATCATGGACACTGACCCAGGGTACCGACTTTGGTTCAAGCAACTTAATGGCACAGAGCCGCTCTGTATTGCATCAACATACTACGGTGCACAGAACGCAGTACACCATTATCATAATGGCTTTAACAATCGTCTGGAGGTATCAATAAGTAATATGAGATATTACCTGAAAATCATTCACGTCGATCTGTCTGATTCTGGAATGTACTACTGTGGAGTTATGCCACATCATAAAATGATTTTCACTAATGCAACATACTTAGAAGTTAAAGGAAATCTGTTAGAATTCAGTACCAAAACCCCAGGACATGTCTTAGGTAAGTGTAATGTTTTCTCACTGGTTTGAACACTGACTTCATAGTAAATCAGTATCTTTTGAAAATGCAAGTAAAGAACACAGTCACAGTCACTTGGATCGGATTATGCTGTTGTGATCAGAAATCAGTCAGAGTAAATGAGATGGGCACAGAAAGTTTAAAACTGCAAAAGCTCTCTTGACGATTTCATGTCTTTCATGATATTGTCATAAATGTTAAAAAAAAACAGGAGAAATGAAAATGTATCTAGAATACAGGATTATATTTGCAACAAAATTGAAAAGTGGCCAAGTGTGCCATATAAAGCATAAACTGACAATATTTTTCATTTTTATGAAATAATCGAAAGGAAAGACCACCCCAGGAACAATGAAAGAAGGTATGCTATTGAACTTTATGCTTATCAATTTAAACACAAAGATTATGCTGATTTTAATTTTAAAAATCGCTAATTGTTAGTAATTTATACCTCATGTCTTAATGGTGTAGTACTCATAGTTATCTCTTAAATATCTGATAACAGGAGATTGTTTTGGTGATGTCTTTTTCATACTGACCCTGGTCTTGAGTGCTCTGATTATGGCTCTTCTCATCCTCATTCTGTTTGTGGTGGTCAAATGGAGAAAAAACAAAGCTGAGAAAAAAGGTGAGGTTAAAAAAATTACTGAGCTACCTCAGTAATTTCTTTTGTCATTAATTGTAAATGATCTTTAACTTTTCTTTTAGTCAAAAAGGTGAAATTGAAAGAATGTATTATGAGGAAAAGACACAAACTCAAACACAGTTATGACTAATCTCCTTTTTTTTTCTATTGCTTCCACTCAGACATTAAGCCTCGGCTGAGAACACATAGCGGAGAGGTGAGTAAATGTTAGTGACAGAGAGTTAGATAGTCAAACAGTCATCTAATGACAGTAAACATCACTGAATCTAACAGGTTTTTCGTGAGGAGCACTTCTTTTTTTTTTTTTTTTTAATTAATCACATGCTGCACATGTTCAGAGACATAAAACGGACTGAACATGTAAAAATAGAGAAATGCCACTCACACTTTTCAGAAATTACAGAAAATATGTAAACTTTTATTAAGTTTATGGTGTAACATCTTTCTTTCCCCCCATGAATAAAAATCCGCTTCACTACTAGCAATTCACTATTACCGCTGCTTTTGAGAGTTAAGTTGATGAATGAGCTAACATTTCTGCCAACGCATGCAGTCATTCATGAAAATAAAGACCCATTTCATACTGTTGTATGCTGTCAATTGGCTTCTATAGCCCATCGATGCAATATAAGAATTAAACAGTCAAGAACAGAGTGAGAACAGGCTCTATCTCAAGTATTAGGGATGAAAGTAGGCATGGGGTCTCCTTTCTCTGTATTCATCTGCTCATGTCTCTGATTTAGGATCAAGATCCTGACACACTGAATTATGCCGCTTTGAATTTTTCTGCCAGAAAGGAGAGGGCAGCAAGAAGGACAAAGGAAGTGGATCCACATGTTGTGTATGCTACCACAAGATAAAATCACTGTACATAACACTGCTGTGGATATTTTCAGTTAGAGCTTTCAGGAACTGTCCGCAGAGAAGTAGTCTGTGTATCTGTGTTTGTGTGTCTGTGTCTGTGTGTGTGTGTGTGTGTGTGTGTGTGTGTCACTATGTGCTTGCGTGCATTAGTACAAGTAATTTATTCAGTCATTCTGCGTTGCTTTCATGTCTCTGTTTCCCTCTGTAAAATTGCACGCCAAATAAAGACATAAAACAACTTGCTCTGAGTAGTTCAACCCACCCACACACAAACACCTACACACACACACACACACACTATTAATAACTGATTTTAAAACTTCTGTGCAAAACCAGCTATTGAGTAGCCCAGATACGTCAGATTTTATATAGTGATCACTGACATTACCTGTGGAGGCCAAATTTGACTACATGGGCATAAAATCAAACATCCATCCAATCCACTTGACCTGTGAAATCAGTCAAAACCTATGAATAAGACTGTGCCTCTCAGAGGATATTAATTTATTTATGGTGAGGAGCCAGTCATAATCACTATACATTAACTTGATCAACCATCTTTACACATATGAGTCACCTGGCTAGTGTTGTGACAAGAAGAGAACACCAAAATCAAGCAGCTAAAAAAAAATTTAGCTTTAGTTTCTAACACTGAAAATGCATCTATAGCACAACTGTTAACATGTCATTTTGCTACAGTAAAGGAGTCTTCAAATCACGTCAGAGGAGGGACTGTCAGAGATGGCCGTACTGTAATGTCAACTGAGGTCACAAAACTTGGCGGTACTGTAATGTCACCTGTGGTCTTATTAGGCCTCAAGGCATGGGTTTGTCTTAGCAGTTGTCCAGACTTCTCCCCCGCAGCTCACTAATACTAGAGATATAATAAAACAGACATGATCTAATCAGTTGCTCTCACTTTGGTCATTACCTGTTCAAAATGATCAGGCCACAAACCAGAAACCACACACTCACATCTTTCACTGCAGAATCTGTCCATATAAGGTCAAGGTGCCATTGTCTGAATGTAGGGGTGGTGCTAAAAACGGAAGCGTCATTTCCTGTCAGTGAGAGAGTGAGTCAGTGAGAGTGACAGAGGCTCAGTGAAGAACGAGACCTGCTGAGGTAAACTACTGCGGACATCGCATAAGTGTTCATCTGCCAGGGAGAAAAATATCAAAAAAGAGAGGAAGAAAAATGTACAACAATAAAAGCAAATGAAATGAAAACTTGGGGGGAAATACTAGCGATTATTTGGGCTGTATCAGCATTAGTCTTATTGGAATAATTATTGGAATTAGTATCCATATGAATTTTAGCACAGTTTGATTGTTAACAAACTGGGTTTTTGTTGCAATTTAGACTCTTCATGTTACAGTACAGTTCAAACGAGGTGACAGAAACCCTTTTCCATTACAGACAAGTATTTGCAGTCTGTGCTGGCTGAGCAACTTGGAGCCTCTTTGTGTCCGTGTGTGCAGTGTGGTGAATGTGTGTGTTTACTGCCTGCGGTAGAACTTGCATTCACACCTTATGATGCTTTAAAACCACATGTATCTTTCTCATCATTAAAACATTTCTTTTCTTTTTCCAGTAAGAGAGACACAAACATTTTATTTACTCTGGAGTGAAGAGTCATTAAAATTACAAGGGTAAAAAAATCATCATAGCCTACAATCCAATACATATAAAGTTTTTTTTTTTAATTTATAAACTTAAAAAACAGATTTACCCTTGATTTTTAATGATCTGAACCAATATCAGTACATGAACATTTATGTGTCAATACACACAGCTGTCTCCATACTGTCTTTCCATAAGGAAGCATGCTTTCATGGGCTTGAACTCAAGTAGTAACAAAGTGAGAATATATTGACACAAAGGTACTCTTGTTTTGTAAAATGGCAGCCATATAAAGAAAACTGTTACCGAGACATCACCCACAGCAAAAGGACCAAAGGTGGTTCTGGCACAGAAATAATGTTTGATCTCCCCCCTTTGGCAAGAGACGGAAAAACCACCTGCTCTCGTTTAGTGATATTTAAAAAGCATGAATATCGAGCTTTGGGTTGAAAAGCCATTTACATTATGCTCAGAGAATTAGAGTTAGTCAATCTATCAAATTTAAATGGTATTTTCAAGGACTGAACACTGATTAAGGACAGTGACTCAGTGATTCTCCATTTTCACAAAAGAATCAAGGGTCCGCCTTATCCTTTGACTTTGTTCTATCTTTTGAGCGATTCATAACAGCTGAATCCCTCCAGTGTATATGTATATCGTTCACTCTCCACAATGCCTGCTTCTCTACCCACATGCAAACTCTCACTAATGTAATCCAACACGTAAGTCCAGATACAACGCTGTGCTGACTTCTGTTTTACAGACACAAACTTTCAGTTTCAGCTACTTGTTTCTCTGTGTTGCACAGTCACACTGACAGATGATGCTGATCGATAATTTGCAGAAAGACCTGTCACCATTCAGCCACTGAGCCAAAAACCACACGGCTTGGTTTGCAGTCATTTTCTGAAACTACAATGGAAAGAAGAGAAAGCTCAAGCGTGATTGGGGTCAGACAGGAGGGGTGGAGCAGTGGGTGGGTGTGTATGTGTGTGGGTGGGGTGGTGGGGGCACTTGCTAAAAATAAAGCAGGGTACTCTTTGACTGCGTTCACACCCTGGCAGTTTGAAATGAGCACACAGTGACTTGTCAGTTTCCCAATCATAACTATGTCCTCACATTTTTCTCAGTATTACTACAATTCACAACATTGTTATGGGTCGCATAGAGCATTGTCATAGTTGTGCTAAGATAGTTAGCTAATTCATCACGATATTAATCACAAAACCCCGAAGTGTGTTTAGGACTTCAGGACTTGTGTAAAGTGTAGAAACCCTTCTTTACGGTGATAAACATGAAGACATTTCTCAAACTTCCTCAAACTAAGAAGATACTGGGCTTTTTATTTCCAGAAAAAGGAGACATTTTCTGGAGAGAATGAGCTGTAACCTTTGCTTCTTTCAAGGCCCTATTCTCCTCCTGACGACTGGACAATTGTTTGAAGGGCAACCCGAGAGTCCTCCATACTAAAGAAAAATTTCTCTGTATTCTTAGTTTCTGCTCATTTATATCATTGGTGTGGTCAGTGCTCTTTTTCATGTCTATTTCTGAAGTGCGCCTCAGAATAAGTCACCTGTCACACGCAATGCAAACAAGATAATGAAAGAAGACCTGAGTAAGAATGATTATCAATGGATAGATAGATTAATATCAACTTTACATGCAGACATACATGCTTCTGATTATCATGGCAACACAGCAGTACACCAGTGTGAGCAAGTTTACAGTATCCTGTTCTTAGTATCCAGTGGACTGCAGGTTGGCCATTGTGAATTTACGCATCCTAAAGTGTATGTTTAACGACTTATGCTAACTCTTGATAATATCTTTGATTATTCGAAAGATGGATGGATGGATGGACACAGACTTTGTCATTTTTAAGTAGGTATTGTATCCAGTTGGAGCTCAACTTGAATGATTAGCAGAGTAGTGACGGTTGAATTTTGTTGGGAGTTAAATGATTTCTTTTACAAAAAATTTACCAAAAATTGCAGGCATTAGATTAGTTCATTTCAGCTGATTTTGAATGTTTAAGGACGTTACTCTACTCAGCAGGATGTTGATTGACATTGTTGGAATGTGTCTCATTGCAGTTGCTGAACTGACCACCAGGGGCATGAACTGAAGAACCAGAGTTTTAAATTCCTCTACATCACCTACACAGAGTGTCACACGGTTACAAACAGAAAATCTCATGAGCATTTTTGTTTTGTTTTTTTTTTTATTTTTTGATATGTGCTTTTGTGTGTGTGTGTGTGGGTGTGTGTATGACATTTTTCCATTTGTTTGTTTGTTTGGTTTGCTTGAAGATAGTTGTCCCTCTCCACTGATCCTCTCCTCTCCTCTCCTCTTCTTCCCTCCTTCTCCTGCATTCACTTTTAGGAAGCTCTGTTTCTGCCTGGAATTGGTGTATCACGGCAGCTCTTCACAGCATCCATAAAAGCCCTCTGCATGTAGGGCAAAAGGGTCAGTTTCTCTCTCCTCCTTGTGTTGGTTCCTTCCCCTCCTGCCCTCTGTTCTGATGGAGTCATCTTCCTCTCCTTCTCTCTCTCCTCCTGCTTGTGACATCTCTTTTCAACCTCTCTGTTTCTTTCATATCTCTGTCTATTTTGGGGCTGTTCTGTGTGCTGGTTTTGAAGAGCTCTTCTCCCTTTAGAGTCCTCTTCTCTTTGAGGGAATGATGCCCTTTGACCTCCATCTTTCACTGCTCTTCTGTCACAGTGAAGCCCTCTTCCATCTCTCCTAGGCCAAACTGGGCTCCCTCCCTCTCTTCTTCCTCTCTCATCCAAATCTCTCCTTCTACCCTTCTCACAACAACCTTCTCTCTTGTTTCCTGTCTGTGTTTCCCTGTCTCTCTGGACGTTACTAACAGTACAGACCAGCTGACCTCTCTCCAGTCTGACCGCTCTCTCCTTGGCTTGAGGTCTCCTCAGGTCTTGGTTGTACTGCTGTTTTTTTATCTGTCTTTCAGAGATGTCAATGGTGCACATCAGCACACCTCCTTTCTCTTCTCTGACTGTTCTCCTCGTGTGGAAGGGTCTCTTTCTTTCCTTCTTCTGGCCTTGACCTTTCCCAGCCTTCTCTTCCTTTCCAGTTTCAATCCTCCTCTCCTTTCTCTTCCTTTCTTCCTGTCTTTCAATCACACTCTTCTTCTTGTCCATGTCTTGTTGGTCCATCTGTTTCTCCTTCTCCTCCCTTTTTTTGATCACCTCCTCTCTCTCTATGCTATCAGCTCTCTCCATATTCTCCTCCTCAGACTCCATCTCTTCCTCACTGCGTTTTCCACAGTCCTTTTCCTCAATATCATTATAAACTGGGATGTCATCGTGATAAGTCATCATATTTTTGGCCAGCCTTTCGATCAGCTCAAAAATATCCTCTTCCTCCTCCTCTTCCTCATCACAGATGTCACCCCAATTAAATTTTTTCTCAATCTCTTCACTGTTGTTCTCAAACATCTCTTCTCTTCTCTGTCTCTTCCTTCTTCTGCCTTTGTAATCCTCTTCAGTGCTCTAGAACACTCTGACTTGGCATCAGTGTGTTGGGCAATTTATGGGCACCACTGCTGATGACATCATAAAGACAATGACATCGCGAAGGCCCTTCTACAACAATGGTTCTTTCTTCACTCTTGTTGGACAGTGTGTGAATATTTAATTAAATATCTAACTAATTAACCAAAGTAAATTAATTAAATATCCCATACAATAATAATAATGATAATAATAATAATAATAATAATAGTAATAATAAAACTCCCAAGTTAGCTGACTGCAAAAAATTGCAGGTATTAGATTAGTTCATTGCATTAGTTCATTGTCTTATTGCAGTTGCTGAACTGGCTACATCAGGCATGAACCGAAGAACCAGACCTTTAAATTCCTCCACATCACCTATACAAAGTGTCACACGGTTACAAACAGGAACTCTCAAGAACATTTTTGTTTTGTTTTTTTATTTTTCGATAGGTGCTTTTGTGTGCGTGTATGATGTTTTTCCATTTGTGTGTTTGTTTGTTTTCCTTGAAGATAGTCCCTCTCCACTGATCCTCTTCTCTACCCCTCCCCCCTCCCCCTCCTTCTCCTGCATTCACTTTTAGGAAGCTCTGTTTCTGCCTGGAATTGGTGTATCACGGCAGCTCTTCACAGCATCCATAAAAGCCCTCTGCATGTAGGGCAAAAGGGTCAGTTTCTCTCTCCACCTTGTGTTCTTTCCTTCCCCTCCTGCCCTCTGTTCTGATGGAGTCATCTTCCTCTCCTTCTCTCTCTCCTCCTGTCTGTAACATCTCTTGTCACCTCTCCTTTTTATTCCTTTTCCTATATTTCTCTCTTTTCTATTGCTTTCATGTCATATTAGCCCATTGTTGTTGTTGTTGTTGTCTGTAAATGTGGCTGTGTTTTATTTCATTATTTTGGTGTTGAAACTCACAAATCTTTTCTGTGTTTTGGTACTTTGTGATCTGCCTTTTGTTATGTTGTTCAAGTTTATTTGTGCTTTGCCACAAACTATTTACTGAACCGCTAAATAGCACTGGGCCAAATGGATGAGTGCAGGACACTTGTTTTTATCCCACTGATAAGTCTGTGACTCGGTCATTGTTTTCACTAATAACTTATCCTTTTACTAGTTTAGGACTTTTGGATCGACAGCATTTGGATCGACAGTCAAGGTGTCCAGTCCTGCATGTGAGGGGTCTTTGTGGACACCTGACAGTCTGCTGTGAAGTCCAAGATGGCACCCACCGAGGCAGACGTCTTTGAGTCATCCTCCCGACACCGACGCTATTTATTATTTATTTTACTTTTAGTACTTATCTTAAATGTACAGATCACTCTTGCAAAAGTAAAATACAGTAGAGAGACACTCCTGGACATCGGCAAAGTTCGACATAAACTTAGCCTTAGTCTCTCGGACTTCTAATTTCTTCCGCGCTCGGACTCCAGTGGCTACAACTAGCAAGGCCCAGCAACACCGGCCTCGGGTGAGCGCCGCAGCCGGCGTGCAGAGCGGTCAAAGCGGAAGCGTGGCACGAGAAGCGGGCTACATGCTAGGCTAAAGGTTAGAGCTACAAGGCCGCCGCTACCTAGCCTACTTCTAGCTAATATCCGCTTCCTTGAAAACAAGCTGGACAAGCTGCAAGCTAGAATTACAACTCAGCGTGAGATCAGAGATTGCTGTGCTCTCATTCTCACGGAAACATTCAGCACTCCAGACTCTGCACTCCAGACTCTGCAATTCAGCTACCACCTCACTCTGTCCATCGTGGGGACCATTCAGCGGCATCTGGAAGGAGCAGAGGCAGTGGTATCTGCATCTACATGAACAACAGGGGGTGTTCAGATGTACAGACTGTAGAAAAACGCTGTTCAACCGACATAGAACTGCTGATGGTGAAGTGTAGACCCTTCTATCTGCTGAGGGAATTCTGAAGCTGGAGGGACACTACACCACCGCAGACTTCCGGCGCATGTGGCAGGGCCTGCAGCATATAACAGACTACCAGCAGAGGAGCAGGGCAGTCACAAGCAGCCACGGCACACTGCCAGGTGAGCTGAACGAGTTCTACGCTCGCTTCGAGGCCCTCAACACGGATCAACAGAGAGAGGCCTCGGCCACGGAGAGCACACAGAGCCCATCATTCACCGTGTCAGCAGCAGATGTGTGTGTGGCTCTTAGGAGAATAAACCCAAGGAAGGCGGCTGGCCCAGACAACATCCCAGGGCGGGCACTCAGGGTTTGCTCTGCAGAGCTGGCTGACATGTTTTCAGACATATTCAATCTGTCCCTCGAGCAAGCTTCTGTGCTTTCCTGCTTCAAGTCCACCACCATTGTGCCCCTCCCAAAGAAAAGCACCGTGACCTGCCTGAATGACTATCGCCCTGTGGCACTCACTCCAATTGTGATGAAGTGCTTTGAATAGGTAGTCATGAATCACATCCAGGAGATCATTCCGAACACTTTAGACCCTCTACAGTTTGCTTACCGACGGAACCGGTCCACTGATGATGCAGTCAGCACTGCCATACACACAGCCCTCACACACCTAGAGGGCAAGGACTCGTATGTCAGAATGCTGTTTATTGACTACAGCTCAGCATTCAACACGGTCATCCCCTACAAACTCTCTGAAAAGCTCCTCACCCTGGGACTGGCACCCACCCTCTGCAACTGGGTACTAAACTTCCTTACTGACAGACCCCAGTCAGTCAGAGTTGGCAGCCGCACGTCAAGCACAAGACCTGTATGCACTGGGACCCTCCAGGGCTGTGTGCTGAGCCCCCTGCTGTACACACTCTTCACGCATGACTGCGTAGCCTCCCAGAACAACACCAGCATCATCAAGTTTGCTGATGACACAACAGTCATTGGACTTATCACTGGAGGGGACGAGACAGCATACAGGAGGGAGGTGGCAGATCTGGTGGCCTCGACGTACACATCAGTGAAGATCTCACCTAGTCTTACAACACGCAGCACATCATCAGGAAGTCCCAAAAATGACTGTACTTTCTAAGAAGGCTGAGGAAATTTGGCATGCCAGCCAAAATTCTCGGCAACTTCTACAGGAGTACGATCAAGAGTGTCCTTACCAGCTCCATCACAGTCTGGTATGGAAACTGCACTACTCAGGACAGGAAGGCTCTCCAGTGCGTGATTAAAACTGCTCAGTCCATTTCAGGAGCAGCCTTCCCCCTGCTGCAGGACACTTACAACACCAGGGTCATCAGGAGGGCCCACAACATCATCAGGGACAGTACACACACCCAACATAACCTCTTCACACTTCTACCATCAGGCAAGCGCTATAGAAGTGTGAAGTCCAGGACATCAAGACTGACAAACAGCTTCTATCCACAGGCAATCAGGCTTGTGAATGACTCTTTCAAACCTCTTTGGCCCCTTCCAACCTCTTTGACTGGAGGACCACTGACTGACACACACATTACTTAATGAACACTACTCAACTCTGCACACACAACACAGCTGTTAGTGCTGCTGTCCCACTACTGTCATCGTGCAATTTTGCACAGTGCACTTTATGTCTGCTGTTCTCTGCCCCCTTGCGCATACTCTGCTTGTAACTGCGACATTGCATATTCACTGTAACAACTGCACATGTAACTTAAATGATAATACTCCAACACTAAGTCACTTTACACAGATCTACCTCACTTGTCATGGATCCACCCCAGCTGTATTTTCTCTTGTTTTTTGTCTCTTGTTTTCTTTATAAGATTTTATACTTATTTATACTGTCTTCTGTATAAGATTTTTTTTACTTATTTATATATTGTGTTTTTATTCGTACTTGTCTGGTAACAGAGGATTAGCAAAGTAAGAATTGTACAGTGAAACTGCCTGTTTTGCTGTGCACATGACAATAAAACTCTTGAATCTGGAATCTTGGCCTGCTGAGACTAACACAGTGCATGGTAGTGTTGTGAGTGTGGGCAGGTTTGAATGGTGATACACATTTGCTCATAATAACTGTTAGAGTGGACTACCTCAGGCCACCTTCATCTGTGGTCCTGGAGCCATTAATCAGCATCCTTTGTAAGATACGTTTGATATTTATCAATTTTATCACTTTTGTATATGTGCTATTGCAATTTATAATATTACTAAATATTTACTATAATAAATTTAACAATAAGCATTTAATTATAATCATTAATAATACATATTTTCTGTTCTAACTTGCAGCTTACGAGAAGTATTTTTTGAATTTCCCCTTCCAATAAATTTTATTTTCCCATAAGCATCCCTCTACTGACTGCACTACAATTTATATTTCAAACTTACATTGCACCAGAGAAAAATACCAGGCCTTCCCACAGCGATACTTAGCCATTTTGAACTATTTTTGTTATCTTTAGAGAGAATGCAATATCAGGGTTTTGTCTGTGCCCATATGTCACACCCAGTTCTTCTCGTTGCACCTCTAGTGGTTAGTTTTGGTTACGGTGTCTGTTATTTCCTGGTTTCTTTGTTCAGTCTTGTTAGTTCAATCACCAGTTCCACCTGTTTTCAGTTAGTTCAGCCTTGTTAAACTGTGCATAAGTACTCCTGCTTCTCCCTTGCTTCTTTGTGCGGAACTGTTCATGACTGTCTTATGTTGGCTCATCTGTCTATCTGAAAACCCGAATCTGCTATCTATAAGTTCTAAAGTCTTCTGTTTGATTTAAATAAAACTGAAACTGACCTGGGCGGCGCAGTGGGTAGCGCTGTTGCCTCACAGCAAGAAGGTTTCGGGTTCGGTTCCCGGCCGGGTGGCCAGGGTCCTTTCTGTGTGGAGTTTGCATGTTCTCCCCGTGTCTGCGTGGGTTTCCTCCCACAGTCCAAAGACATGCAGGTTAGGTGAATTGGAGACACTAAATTGCCCTTAGGTATGAATGAGAGTGTGTGTCTGCCCTGTGATGGACTGGCGACCTGTCCAGGGTGTTTCCCCGCCTTTCGCCCTATGTGCGCTGGGATAGGCTCCAGCACCCCCCGCGACCCTAAGGTATGAATGTAATCAGGATAAGCGGTTTAGATAGTGAGTGAGTGAAACTGGCACATGCGGTTTAGAGAGTGAGTGAGTGAAACTGGCACATGCAGTGTGACAGAATTCCACACCCACTCATGGATGCGGCAGGTCAATGTGACCAACTACCAGAGAGTTTTGATGGATCCTCTCAGAAGTGTAGGGAGTTCTTAATGAGGTATTTTGCATATATGTGGATCCATGGTGACTGTGACTGAGTATGTCATCAGTTGCCTGACGGGACGAACACTGAAGTGAACAGTTGACTGGTGGCTGAAAGAGGGAGGCCCTAAGGCCTCCTATGAAGAACTCATCTCCCAGTTCTGTGTCACCTTTGACTTCCTGCTATAGGCGACAGTGTGGAAGTCAAGGTGGACAAGGAGCACTCTGCCACCAGAAGAGCATGGCAGAGGAGTCATCAACTGGGAACTGGGCAAGCAGGGTTCGATTCCTGTTGTGATGGTACCCTCTGCTCACTCTACATCCAACCTCTCATTACTGCTGCCTGCCACCTCAGTGCCACCGGTCACCTTTCCCTCCTACCCAGCAGCTCCAGACGCATCTCCTGCTCCTGCCTGGCCAACGGCAGCAGGGATGTCAGCTCTGCAGCAGGGCCCTCTCCCGCAGCTAGGTCTCCAGTCCCCGGTCCTGTTCCTGTTCCGGTTGCCTCGAAGGCCTCTTCCTCGGTTCCCGTTCCCACTCCAGTCACATCAGAGGCCCCTCCTTCAGCTCCTGTTCCCGCTCCAGTCGCCTTGGAGGCCCCTCCCTTTGCTCCCATTTCTGGTCTCGTTATCTCACCTAGGGTGTCTGTCGGTGTCCTCCCTGAGTCTCCTGGTCCTCCCGTTTCCCCGGTTTGCCCAAGATGATACTTGCAGTGGTGGTGGGGTACTGTCATGCCCTTTTCCTCTCGTTCCCCCTCTAGTGGTTAGTTACTTCATGGTTTCTTTGTTCAGTCTTGGTTCTAGTTCAATGATCGGTTCCACCTGTTTTCAGTTAGTTCAGCCTTGATAAGCTGCGCATTCTGTAAATACTCCTTTTTCTTTGTGTGGGATTGTTGGTTTGCCTGTCTACCTGAGAACCTGAATCTGCTATCTGTAAGTTCCTGAAGTCTTTTGCTCTCACTTAAATAAAACTGAAACTGATCTTACACATGCATCCAGCCTCTCCCCCTCAGTACATTACACCCTGATTTCCTCTCTGTTGAACAGATGGCGTCGGTGCTTCACAGACTGGACTGTCTGACATGGCTCACACTCATGTGCCAATGCTGGTGCTCTTTGGAACATGTAAGTATTGTTACAACTGTGATATAAGGCACATAGAAATTGATTTGATTGAACTGAATTCCAAATACATAAATTGATTGCATTCTGAAACATTATACACTGGGGCTTTGTAAATGTGTAAAATAAAAATTTGCATCCTTATCAAGTTCCACT
The DNA here is from genome assembly GCF_902362185.1 of Chanos chanos. Taxonomy (NCBI): domain Eukaryota; kingdom Metazoa; phylum Chordata; class Actinopteri; order Gonorynchiformes; family Chanidae; genus Chanos; species Chanos chanos. The sequence continues at coordinate 30,896,910 of NC_044501.1, read as the reverse complement.
TTGATGGCCTTTGATCTGGGCACCAGTTTGACAGCTATTCTTGAAGGACAAGTTAAAGAAAACTTAATAAAACAGAAAAGAATTTCAATAATTGCAGTGTTTGAGAAGATTTCATTGGTTTTATATTGATAAAACTGTTGCAAATTATACTTTGACAGAAGTGGTACTGAGACTGGATTTGTATGTTTCAGCTTTGGTCCTGGTCACTTTGGCCTCTACGCTGACATTCCTGGTGGCAAACCCTGGGGAGAATGTGGTCATTTGGTGTCAGAATCCCACATCAAAGCCAGGGTACAGAGTTTGGTTCAAGCAACTTAACGGCTCAGTACCACTCTGTATTGCAACAACATTTCAAGCTCCAAATACCACAGTGCACCATTATCACACTGGATCTAAGAACAATCATCTGGAAATATCACTTAGTAATAAGAGACATTACCTCAAAATTATTAAAGTCACTCTGTCTGATTCTGGATTGTACTACTGTGGAGTTATGCCACAGAATAAAATGTATTTCAGTAATGCAACATACTTAGAAGTTAAAAGAACTATTTCAGAATTCAGTGCTACAACCACAGGGTATTTCTTTGGTAAGTGTTACATTTTCTCATCATGGTTTTGTCATTGACTTCACGGTAAATCAGTAACTTTTGTAAATGCAGGTAAAGAACATAATCACACTCACTTGTATCAGATTACACTGTTGTGATCAGAAATCTGTAAATGAGATGGAAAGTTTGAAGATTTCATTTACCCTCTATGAAACTGAAGGTTTCAGGTATCTTTAATGATATTGCCATAAATGGTAAAAAAAAAAAAAAACTGTACCTAGTATATAGGATTATCTGTTTGGTCCTACACAGGGTTTTTACCACGTATTCAAAAAGTAGCCCATTGTGTGATAATACATTGAATGACAATATTTTTCACTTTTATGAAAAATTCAAAAGGAAATGAAACATCCATACAGAACGTCACAGAAATAATGAAGAAAGGTATGCATCTGACTCGTATCATTTAAAACACAAAGATTATGCTGACCTGAATTTCAAAATTGCTTATTCTCACTGTAAGTAATTTATACCTTGTTTCATAACTATATAGTGTTTCTAATTATCTCTTAAATATATGATAACAACAGGAGGTTGCCATAGCGATATGTTTTTTGAACTGACCCTGGTCTTGGGTGCAATGGTTACAACTCTTCTGGTCCTCACTCTGTTTGTGATATTCAAATGGAAGAATGAAAAAGCTGGGAAAAAAGGTGAAAGAAAACTTTAAATAATATGGAACTGCCTTGGTAAATTCCTTCGTATTTCAGTGTAAATTATCTTTAATAGTTTTAAAATCAAAAAGGCAAAAATGAAGGAATGTGCTATGGGGAAATGCAACAAACTCAAACATAGTTATGATCACTTTTTTTTTTCCCTACCATCCAGACATGAAGATTTGGCTGAAAACACAGACTGGAGAGGTGAGTGAAAATGAGTTATTGACGGTTGGATTGCCACAAACTGGTTGAGATACTGGATGCATGTGCAGATAATTCAGTTTTTTTTATTCAGACTTAGAATTAATCCTAATAGAAGAGCCCTATGACTTTGTCTGAGAATGAAGCCGTAGGGCTCTTCTATTAGGAGATTTACTACTTACTCTGAGTTAACTAACTCTCAGTTTTCACTAAACCCGCTTTGTGGAATACTCCCCAGGAGTATTTAAAGGCGAACTGAGAATCAGACTAGATAAATCAAAACAGATACAACTAGGTGAACTATGGGAAACTAAGAAATAACTAAAAACCCAACACAAAAATGACCAGCAGAGAAGGAGAGAGAGTACCAGGAAAGGACATACAATCATCTAATAACAATATACATCACTGAATCTAACTCTTTCAAGTTTTGCATGAATATATATATATATATATATATATATATATATATATACACAAAACACTTAGGATCAAATGCATTATTTGGTCAGAGACATAAAAGAATAATGAGTGACTGATAGAGTGAAAATATAAAAAACACAGAAAAGCTGCTCAATAACCTCGGAATTTACAGAAATATGTAATCTTTTATTAAGTTTATGGTGTTACACCTTTATTCTCCCTATGAATAAATTTCACTTCACTTGTAACAACGCGTTGTTACTTCAGGTTTTGCAAATTGAGTTGATGAGCAGTCATTTAGGTGAACTGCTATAAATTTATCTGAGATAAATCAGAACTTTAATTAATGTCGTGGTGTCCATCATGGTGCTACTGACCACAACAACATATTAGAACATATCTATTAAATTATGAATAACCATCTACATATTGATCAAATTAAGTATTTGTTAACCACAAAACGAAGTGTCCCTTTACAGTATTTCATATTTTTACAAGCTGTACACTGGCTTCTGAGGTCCATCAATCTGATATAAGAATTAAACAGTCAAGAATACGGAAAAACAGGTTCTATCTCAAATATTAGGGATGAATGTAGGCATGGGGTCTCCTTTCTCTGTATTTAACTGCTCATGTCTCTGGTTTAGGATCAAGATCCTGACACGGTGAATTATGCCGCATTGAATTTTTCTGCCAGAAAGGAGAGGGCAGCAAGAAGGACAAAGGAAGTGGATCCACATGTTGTGTATTCTGCCCCAAGATAAAATCACTGTACATAACACTGCTCACTGCTGTGGATATTTTCAGTTAGTGCTTTCAATCACTGTGTGTGTGTGTGTTTGTGTGTGTTTGTAAGTATGTTTTTGTGTGTATATTAATACAAGTAGTAGTAGTAAGCTATTAAGTCATTCTGCATTGCTTTCATGTCTCTGTTTCCCTCTGTAAAACTACATGCCAAATGAATATGTAAAACAGCTTGTAGTTCGACAAATAAACACACACACACACACACATTCTATTAATAACTGATTTTAAAACTTCTATCCAAAACCGACTATTGATTAATTCGGTCAGACTTTGCATAGCGATTAATCATTAGTTTTGGCCAGTTTTGATAACATGGATATAAAAAGTTACAAAGCAGATTTACCCTTCATTTTAATGGTGTGAACTGATGGCAGTTCATAATAAACATTTCTCTGTCAATACACACAACTGTCACCATGCTGTCTTTGTGTAAGGAAGCACAATTACATGGACTTTAGCTCAAATCGTGATGAGGTGAGAATTTTTAGACTCAATGGTTAAAATGTCATTTACCTAAAGAGCACAGCCGCTAAAACATCTTTCACAGCAAAAGGGCAAAAAGTTGTTTTGACACAGAAATTATGTTTGATTTCCGCCTTTCAGCAAGAGAAAGACAATCCACCTGCTACAGTTGAATCATACTTAAACAGTGTGAATAATTTTGAGCTTTGTGTTGAAAAATCCATTTGCACTATTCTTACAGAATCAGAGTTAGTCAATCTATCAAATTTAAATGCTTTGTTTCCAGGATTTTCAAAGAATGAACACTGATTTAGGACAGTGACTCAGTGAGTCCTCATTTCCATAAAAAAAAAAAAAAAAATCAAGGGTCCACCTTATCCTTTGACTTTGTTCTCTCTGTTGAGTGATTTGCAACAACTGAATCTCTCCAGTGTGTATGTATATTATTCACTCTCCACAATGCCTGCTTCCCTACCCACGTGCAAACTCTCACTACTGTAATCCAACACGTAAGTCCAGATACAACGCTGTGCTGATTTCTGTTTTACAGACACAAACTTTCGGCTTCAAAGACTCCTCTCTATGTTGTACAGTCACACTGACACACGATGCTGATCGATACTTCTTTACAGAGAAGACCTGTAACCATTCAGATACTGAGCAAAAGCCACACAGTTTGGCTTGCAATCACAGTAGAAACATAACGGAAAGAAGAGAAAGATCAAGCATGATTGGGGTCGAATGTTTACAAAGAAGGGGAGGGGCAATGGGCAGAGGTTGGGGGGGGTGGGGGTGGGGGTGGTCTTACTTAAGATAAAACAGGGTGCCCTTTGACTGTATTTACACCCTGGCAGTTTCACAATCAAACATATTTCTTATTATTATTTTTCTCAGCATTACTAGAATTCACAACACTGTTATGGGTGGTGTAGGACACTGTCATATTTGTGTTATAATAGTTAACTAATGTATCACAACAGTAACCATAAAACTCAAAAAGCAAAATGAAAAAATAAAGTTCACACAGGTCAAGATACAGAGGGAGAGAATGTTTGGGACCTCAAGAACAGTGTAAAGTGTAGAAACCCTTGCGGCATGATCAAAAATCCACAGTGATAAGCATGAAGACATTTCCCAAGCTTCCTCAAACTAAGAAGATATTGGGCTTTTTACCTCCAGAAAAGGAGACATTTTCTGGAGAGAATGAGCCATGACCCTCATTTCCTTCAAGGCCCTATTCTCCTCCTGACGACTGGACAATTGTTTGAAGGGCAACCAAAAGTCCTCCATACTAAAGAAAAATTTCTCAGTATTCATTGTTTCCGCTCATTTATATCATTGGTGTGGTCAGTGCTCTTTTTCATGTCTATTTTTGAAGTGCTCCTCAGAGAATATGTCACCTGTCACATGCTATGCAAACAAGATAATGAAAGAAGACCTGAGTGAGAATGATTATCAGTGGATAGATAGATTAATATCAACATTACATGCAGACATACATGCTTCTGATTATCATGGCAACACAGCAGTACACCAGTGTGAGCAAGTTTACAGTATCCAGTTCTTAGTATCCAGTAGCCTGCAGGTTGGCCATTGTAAAATTGTGCATCTTCGAGCGTATGTTTAACAATTTATGTTAACCCAAAGCAAAGAAGTGATGGCTGAATTTTGTTGAGAATTAAATGATGTCTTTGAAATGTACAAAGATATGCAGGTATCAGATCAGTTCATTGCAGCTGATTTAATTGATTCGGAATGTTAAGGACGTTACTCTACTCAGCAGGATGTTTACTGACATTATGTAAATGTATGTTATTTCAGTTGCTTGACTGGCCACATGAGGCATGAACTCAAGAACCAGAGTTTTAAATTCCTCCACATCACCTACACAGATTGTCACACGGTTACAAACAGAAAATCTCATGAACATTTTTGTTTTGTTTTGTTTTGTTTTTTATTTTTTTGATATGTGCTTTTGTGTGTGTGTGTGTGTGTGTGTGTATGACGGTTTTCCATTTGTTTGTTTTGCTTGAGGATAGTTGTCCCTCTCCACTGTTCCTCTCCTCACTGATCCTCTCATCTCCTCTTCCCTCCTTCTCCTGCATTCACTTTTAGGAAGCTCTGTTTCTGCCTGGAACTGGTGTATCACGGCAGCTCTTCACAGCATCCATAAAAGCCCTCTGCATGTAGGGCAAAAGGGTCAGTTTCTCTCTCCTCCTTGTGTTCTTTCCTTCCACTCCTGCCCTCTGTTCTGATGGGGTTATCTTCCTCTCCTTCTCTCTCTCCTCCTGCTTGTGACATCTCTTTTCGACCTCTCTGTTCCGTTCACATCTCTGTCTATTTTGGGGCTGCTCTGTCTGCTGGTTTAGAAGAGCTCTTCTCCCTTTAGAGTCCTCTTCTCTTTGAGGGAATGATGCCCTTTGTCTTCCATCTTTCACTGCTCTTCTGTCACAGTGAAGCCCTCTTCCATCTCTCCTAGGCCAAACCGGGCTCCCTCCCTCTCTTCTTCCTCTCTCATCCAAATCTCTCCTTCTACCCTTCTCACAACAACCCTCTCTCTTGTTTCCTGTCTGTGTTTCCCTGTCTCTCAGGATGTTACTGACAGTACAGACCAGCTGACCTCTCTCCAGTCTGACCGCTCTCTCCTTGGTTTGAGGTCTCTTCAAGTCTTGCTTGTACTGCTGTTTTTGTATCTGCCTTTCAGAGATGTCAATGGTGCACATCAGTACACCACCTCTCTCTTCTCTGACTGTTCTCCTCATGTGGAAGGGTCTCTTTCTTTCCTTCTTCTGGCCTTGACCTTTCCCAGCCTTCTCTTCCTTTCCAGTTTCAATTCTCCTTGCCTCTGTCTTCCTTTCTTCCTGTCTTTCAATCACAATTTCACTCTTGTCCATTTCCTGTTGGTCCATCTGTTTCTCCTTCTCCTCCCTTTTCATGATCACCTCCTCTCTCTCTATGCTATCAGCTCTCTCCATATTCTCCTCCTCAGACTCCATCTCTTCCTCACTGTGTTTTCCACCGTCCTTTTCCTCAATATCATTATAAACTGGGATGTCATCGTGATAAGTCATCATATTTTTGGCCAGCCTTTCGATCAGCTCAAAAATATCCTCTTCCTCCTCCTCTTCCTCATCACAGATGTCACCCCAATTAAATTTTTTCTCACTTTCTTCACTGTTGTTCTCAAACATCTCTTCTCTTCTTCTCTGTCTCTTCTTCTGCCTTTGTAATCCTCTTCAGTGCTCTAGAACACTCTGACCTGGCATCAGTGTGTTGGGCAATTTATGGGCACCACCGCTGATGACATCATAAAGACAATGACATCATGAAGGCCTTTCCACAGCAATGGTTCTTTCTTCACTCTTGTTGGTCAGTGTGTGAATATTTAATTAAATATCTGACTAATTAACCAAAGTAAATTAATTAATTAATAAATAATAATAATAATAACAATAATAAAACTCCCAAGTTAGTTGAATGGACATGAAAATGGATGTTTGAGACCAGAGCATTCATAAAAACCACAGCCATTATATTCCTCTAGCCCTTCACTGGGTTAGTGTTTCATAGAATTGCTGTGTTAGAGCTGCAGAGGTGTTGCCATTGAAGAAGTGCATTGTGAAAAAATACAGCATCGTACAGTGATTTCACTGCACTGTCCTGCAAAGAAAAATTTTTGTAGTTCCCTATGCTGTGTTAGCCTAAATTTGTCCACAATAAACCAGGGCTTCATAGAATAAGTTCTTTTCCCCTCTAATCCAGGGCACCAAATCAGGTATTTAGTGGTACAGTTGCCTTACAAGAACAAATTGCAGGAGAACGTTTTGTGGATGCCGTTACGTGTTCTTGGAGAGGGATGCAGCTGTGCAAGCTAAAACTGTTACCGTGGGGTTCTTGAACATTACAATACGATTTACACGGCAACTGTAAATTAACCAACAATGCATAGCTGCACAACACTTCTTGTGGATATTGCGACTGCTTCGTATCACCTCTATAAACTCTCAAGAGATCACCAAAATATTTTAAGAAAGAAGTGTTTACGTCAGAGGATTATCTCAGTCACCCAAGCAGGCTTCCAGACTTACATCTGTTTAACCGTGTAAACAGATTTAAAAACAGACTCTTCTGATTGTTTTGAATCACAGGGTTTTTAAACTACACATTAATAAGAACACTATCACATGGCTTAGTACATCCTGTGTGATCCGAAGATTCAGTTTGAATGAAGTTACACCGTTGAATCTCTCTCTCTCCCTCTCTCTCTTTCTCTTTCTGTGTATGTGTGTGTGTGTGTTTTCTACATGAAACTGAGAGAAACTCTGAGAATCAATAATGAGAATGCTGTTGAGGCTGTATGTATGTCTATGTCTGTGTGCCTGCAGGTGTATGTCTGTGTGCCCAGCTGCTCCCCCCTTGCTTTCCATTCTCTCTCTGTGGAATTTTAACATTGTCACTCTTAGTGTGCCTGCAGCTTGTGTGGCTTACTTGGCCTTGTGTACCCATGTGGCTTTGACTTCCTGGAATGACTAAGCTTGTTGAGCGCAACTGAAACCACACACAGTTTATCAGACATCCAACAGACCGTTGAATCTGACCACTGACAATTGAATCAGACAGTTAATCAGACTCCTCAGAGGATTATGATAACAGTCTAATCTGATAGAAAGCATTCCGAGCTACATCTCAATCACAGCGTTTCAGAGGTCATCTTTGTCACAATGCTGAAACCTCCAAGAGATGGAAATGTGGAGGCTTGGTATCTTTTAACCAGTGCTAAAAACAGCTGTGTCACTGCTTGCTAATCCTACACTGGCACTAAGATACACGTCTCTAATGAGTCATTCCCGCCTCGGTCATTTCTTTTTTTGACTGCTCAAACTACAAACTGATGCTCTTAACTGCAAAGACTTAGCATAGAAGTCTATGTCTGAATGTGGAGGAGGTGCTACACACTGAAGTGTCATTTCCTGTAGAGTCAGCGAGAGTGACAGAGGCTCAGTGCTGCGTGAGACCTGCTGAAGTAAACTACTGCGGACATCGCATATATGTTCATCTGCCAGGGAGAAATGTCCTTCAAACAAGAAAAATACAAATTAAAAAAAAAGAGAGAAAAAAAAAGAATTATTAAAAAAGAAATAGAATTATTAACTAGTTTCATAGACCAAATACTATAGATAGATTTATTATTATTATTATTATTATTATTATTATTATTATTATTATTATTATTATTATTAGTGTTGTTTTTGTGGTGGTGGTGGTGATGGTGCTCACATAGCTAATAATATTATAATTATAATCAATTATCTGTTCTGTCCAGCTGAACCCAGGGCACAGAAACCGTTTTCTAATGCAGATAAACATTCACAGTCTGTGTGGGGTGTGACTTTGGGCCTATGTGTGAGTCACAGGTCCTGTGGTGAAAGTGTTTGTTTTCCACCGGCAGTAAGACTGACCCACTTGCAGGTTACACCGTCAGTGCAAACCACATGCACTTTCTCTAAACAAATTCTTCTGATCTTTTTCCATTAAGAGGTACACAAACACCCACACAGTTTCTGTTTACAAGTTAGCGAATAAAGAAGCTAAGAGGGAAAAAGTCATTAAAAACTACAGTGAACAAATTTACAGAGATTTGTAAAGTGAAGACATTCGTTTTTATTTTCAAAGACTTATTCTTTCTTAAACAATAAAACAATATTTTAAAGCAAACTGTTCTTAGGCACTTTTTTACGATTCATATTGCCTCATCAAGTCATGCTGGTTAGATGTGTAAGGCATGATGGAAGCCCACAAGTTCATTCTGTTCATTATGTACAAAAGAAAAGCAAATTAAGAGTCCTGTGTAAGACAACACACTCAACTATCACTTTTCCGTCTGTGCATAAAGAAACAACGTGCAGTTTCACAAAAATAAAATGAAAGTTGACAAAGAAGCGTCGACACGGATAAATTCAGGTGATCATTTAATAAATATCATGAACTGAACTGAACCATTTACAAAAAAATATATCATACACAACAGAATATAAAAGGTGAAAGGGTGCAGTTGCCGTAATTGCTAATCTCTCCCTTTTGGTGAAAGAACAAAGAGCTTTTCTTAGTTTATTTAGTGTGAATTAAACAAGACAAATAACCCAGAACTCCAGTATGGCATTTATATTATGTGCATGAAACTATAGAAACAAATTGAATAATGTGAACGATATGTTTCCTCTGTTCTGTTTTGTTAAGGATGTCGATTTTATAGGAGTGAACATTTGCTGAGAGTAAGAGACTATTTTAAGAAAGAGCATGTATCAGGTGTCTTCTTTTCTTCACCTCTTCCTTTTACTGTGGCTTGTCTGTGGACTTATTTTGAACAGTTTGGTGTCCACAATGTGTTTTCTCATGCAGATTGATCATGACCAAAATACTGTTCAGTGGAATGACCACTTCTTGCACCACACACAAAACATATGCATATTCAGACAAACATGCAGGTCCACCGTGTGTAAAATGGTCATAGAGAGCTGCATGCAGCCATTCAGTTTTGCACCTTTCATGTTTGCACAGGAGATTTTTGTGCAGACTGACTGAACGAATGGTGAACAGAGGCCATGCAGCTTGGCTTGTGGTCAACTTACATGTGAGAAAGCAGAATGGAAAATAAGAAAGAGAGAGACACGACACTGAAAGCGCATGTATCATTGCGGTCAAAAGTTTCCAGCCAGGGTCTTGCTCAGAACAAAACAAGGTACTTTTGTCATGCCTTTGTACCCCAGCCCTCCGAAACAAGCCAAGGCTGCTCTGCCAAATGATTTTAGTAAGAATATTCTTGTGCAGGCATCTCAGTACTGGTTACTGACACTCCTTCCTATTCAAGTGCTCTCAACCAACGACCTGAGGGTCGTTATATGATATGACGTTATACAGTCTGCATCATCTCCAAGCAAAACCTACAGCACCACAAAAGAATCATGCATCTGTTTATTAGAATGGACGACAACGTGTAAACGTTGCTAGTTGCTAGTCCCAGGTTCTACCTGATGGTTGAGTCTGATGATTGACTCTTAAAAATTATTTTGAGGAAGGATAATCACTTTGAATATTTAGGAATTCAGTAAAAACAAAGAATGCACATTTCATTGTATTACAAAGTACCTGCACACCTTCACCTTGTTTGTGGTCTGTGGGCTGTTTCATGCCTATTTTTGGAGTGCAGTACATCTCTTAGAATATGTGACCTGTTGCACTCAAAGTAGAATTAGTGACTAAACAAAAATGGCCAGCAATAAAAATAGTTCAACATTCATTTTTTTTTGTGCATGGGTATAATTCTTAACTCTATTTCCTATTTGTCAATTTATGACACATATTCAAATTCTGCCTGATCTGCCCAACATACATTCATAAAAGCAGACTCTGTGTGAGTGTGTCTGTGTGCGCTCTTGCGCAAGCGCATATGTGAGTGTGTGTGTGTGTATTGCTATCTTTCTGGGGACCGGTAAGTCCCCAGTAAGATAGCATAATCTGAAAAAAGTGCCTGGTGGGGACCAAAATGCTGGTCCCCACTAGGAGAACAAAGTTTTCTAAACTACATTGTTGTTACTGATAAAACTGTCAAAACATTTCTTTGATTAATGTTAAGGTTAGGGATAGGTTGGTTTTCTTTAGTTACAGAATAATGAGAGTCAATGGGAAGTCCCCACTAGGATATGAGTACAAACTGTGTGTGTGTGTGTGTGTGTGTGTGTGTGTGTGTGTATTATGATCTCATGTCTTGTGGTTAGAACGGTAGAACCACTGTATTTGTGTTCAAAAACAGGAATGAACAAATGAACAAACCTACCTGTCACACAGAAGTTTTTCACATGCTGAAATCAGCTGCAGTTTTCAAATGAGACTTTCAAATGACTCTGTCTTAATAGGCTCTATGCTTGAATCACCTGTTTCATTCAGAAACCTTTTCAAGCTCTAGTCATCCTCATTTGGCTGAAAGGTGTAGTGCTAACACTAAGATGGTAAAGATTATCCTGTTCCTTTGTAGCTTAGAAGAGGTATCAGCAGTTTACCTATGTCTTCAGTCTTCTTCCCCCTCTGTTAGGTCAACAGAGTACATCACTGTGAGCATTACAATTAATATGCACAATCCATATACCTCAATACTGTCTGTAGCTTCAGCATTTACAATTGATGTAGAACTGCAAACACTGATGGTTTTATTGATTGACAAAACCCCACCCAGAGCTTTTGGAAATGTACTTTAACATTGCGACTTTCAAAATTTTTCTTCAGGCATTGCACTTTATGGTCAGGTAGTTTATAAGATAACTACCTATGCTAGCTAACTAGGTAAAGCATTTAATGTTAATTCAAACAAATATATATGTTTGAAAAAACTCATCATGTTCTCTTCATGTTCTTCAACAAAAGATATTGAAGTACGAAATCGGTTTCCATTCAAATTCCATCAAATTTCTCACCTCATCACACCTGCGGGTCAAAGGAGAGCTTCACCTCCTGGAATCACTCAGTTCATAGAAAGATGAGATGGTTTTGGAATTAAAAAGTGCTGTCACAGAATTTATGGAATTCCAAAGGCAGTATTTATTGAATGAAAAGTAGTCTATTTCCTCTTGAGAGAAGATGTTCCATTTCTTATTGTCTCTTATTTCTTTTCTTAAATATTATCTTATTTAGTCTGGTGTGAAAAAAAAATACTTGTCTATTTGCCTTGAACCGACACAAAAGAGGATATAAAAACCAGATGATGTAATGCAGTCAAATGGAGCTTGATCTAAAGAAACGAGAAAAAAAGGGAATAAAAGAGAGAAAAGATATCAATTGAGGGAAGGTCTATAATGGTGTCATATTCCAGGACTGATGTGAGAAACGTGACAGCCAATCATATCAGGTCAGCACAGTTTTGCTCTTCAATAAGAAGCCTGTAAGCCCTCAACACCCACTGTATCTTGACAAAGAGAGCCCTCAGAAAAATTGCCCTGTTCAGAGAGGTAACGTAAACGATGATCAAACTGCTTCTTACACTAGTTCTGTTTGGCAAGACAGGTAAGATTTCTGTTCTTCACTGAGAAAATTACATGTCTGAATGCAGCAAAATTGATAATAGAAAGAATTTCAATATTTTTTCCCCTTTGCCTTTGAATTACAGGATTTATCAGAGCTACCTCAATCATTCAGGCAGAACGTTTTAAGACTTTCATGCCAGGAGAAACAGTGACTCTACAATGCTCCATCTCCGAGGTCCTTGAAAATTATTTCTCCTGGTTCAAGCAGTTATTGGGGAAAGCTCCAGAATGCATAATTAGTCTTTATGCTGAGTCCCACGAACCAGTGCTTTATGGGGACTTCAAAAACGACCCAAGGTTCAAAGTCAAGAGGCAAGGAACAGACTTAATTTTGACCATTACAGATGCAAAGCCATCCGATACTGGAATCTATTACTGTGGGGCTCGTGATTATGACCTTATTGTGTTTAGCGATGGGCTGTTTCTTATTTATGAGGGTAAGTCACTGTAAGGAATATGATGAGTTAATTTATCTTTGTACTTAGTTTCTAGCTACCAAATACAAAGTACCTATGAATATAGTACCTATGAAACTTTTGTTTTAGGTGAAAATGTCAGACATGTTGAGCAACATCTATCGGGACCAATCAGAATTGAAGAAACCATACAGCAGAACACATCTAAACCTATCCAGCTAGGAGCAAATATGAATTTGCAGTGTAGAGTCCACGCTGAAATTTGTATGCAAGATCACAGTGTCTACTGGTTTCGACATGGATCAGGAGAATCTCATCCAGGAATTATATACACCCATGGAAACAGTGGTGGTCGGTGTGAGAACACCTCAAAGCCTGACTCCTCTACACAGAAATGTGTCTATAACCTCCCCAAGGAAAGCCTCAGTCCTTCTGATGCTGGGACCTATTACTGTGCTGTGGCCACATGTGGCAAGATACTTTTTGGTAATGGGACTAAAGTGGAACTTGCGGGTAAGCAACACTTCTGGTTTCTTCTTGTTTTAAGTTTTGAGTTTTAAAAATGTCCAGTCGAGCTAAAAGGTTTTCTCAAGCTAAACCCAGTTTCAAGTTTTTTGGGTTAAATAAGCCTTGGTACATTTTGTGGTCTCCTGATCTCCGTAGGCAGATGAGCAATTTTATATGTATTTAAAGTGCTACAAAGGTATGTTAGAGAATGTAGGCTTCTTTTCACCATACATTTATTTCTCTGCCAGATGCTGATTCAAGTCAGATTGATATTAAGGTCATCATACTGGCGGTGTCTAATGCACTCTGCTTGGTCATCATTGTAATGCTGATATGTGTGAGGTGCAAGAAAAAGTCTTCAACTTTACTAGGTAAGTAAATGATAACAGTATAGATTTGAACAAGCAATAGTTGGTTAAATCCCAAGCACGCCATTACCAATCAATAAAGGGGTGGATTTCTGGAAAGGTTTCCAACTTTCTGTGGACGTCTTACAATGGTAACAAGTAAATAAAAATGCGTTTTTTTGCTCACAGTCTTAGACGTTTTGAAGTTTTATTAGAAGTTTGATTGCTAGACAAAAGCTAAATATTGAATTCTCACATCTGGAGTCTTTCAGGATGATAGTCATTCCTTGAGTTTGAATATGATAGTAATCCTAAACTTAAACATGATCATTGCATCTTTATATATACAAAACTAATAAACCTTAAGCCTTGCCTTCTGATCTCAGAACGATCCACATAGACTACCCTTTGAACAGACAAATAGAAGTGTACTATAATGAAATGGGATCAGAAATGTGTGTCTGATTTTTTTTTTTTTAATTGAATGACCCTGTGTCTACTGCATATTACAATGTACACCATTCATTTTTTGTTCCCACTGTAGGTACAGCTCAATTATTACATGATGCCTCCACTCCATCATCTGAGGTATGAAATCTCCCATATCCTTCCATTATCCTTCTGCAGTTATTTATTGTCTATCTCTAATTTACCCTAATGTGTGATTCACTGTATGTGTACTGGTGAACATGCCTTTCAGTCATATGAAAATGATACCGTTTAGGACAAATTAATGTCTATTAGTAACATGTAGTTGTTCACTACTAGATTACCCAATTTTCAAATAAATTTGAGTAATGTTTTACACTTGAATTTGATGTGTAGGCGTTAAGGTTTTAGAATACCTCTTCTTTATCATTAGATTACTACTATTTCCATTAATATTCCCATTTCCAGTATTATCCTTTAGTAGTCTTCATAAAGCCACTCAGATCCTTAATGTTTCATGTTCTAAGTTAGCCCAGTTGGCTTTTTAAAACAAGTTTATTTTCCGAAAAGAGGATATACAGAGGAAAAGTCCAATAAAGTATGTTTTTGATTTTGTGGTGTTGCTGCGGATCTCCTCTCCAATCAGTCATAGCAGAGGCCAACTGTAGACAACATGGTCATGAAATATGCTCAGCTAAATATAGATCAGTGGACAGTCGATTCTAAAACCTTATCACAGTCAAGAAAATACTTCAATTAAGATATTTTAAAATTGAATTAATTACTACATCAACATGTGTAGAGCAGTTATCACATACAGATTTTATCCTCTATCTAAAAAACATAAGTAACTGCTTCAAAACTTTTTTTAAATTAATTTTTGGTTTTCATTATCTGTAGCACGGTTATACAGGCGAGCTGAGCTATGCGACAGTGAGTTTCTCTGGAAGGAAATCCAAGAGAAGAGATCTGGGGACCAAGGAACACGCAGCAGTAATCTACTCCACTGCAAGATGATTTACCTGCAGGACTAATGTCTAAATGACTGTAAAGAGAACACTGTATTTCAAAAAACACCTGAATCCAAATTCATTTACCTAATTTCTTCCTGAGGAGTTTACAAAGGAGTCAAAATCAAGATGTTCACAGAGATTTTAGTTAATGGAAACATTTTAATGTAATATTTTAATATTTTAGGGCAGTTGAACACTACATAATGTTTTATTTCTGGTGATATTGTTAAGGGTCTGAACACTCACAGACATCCAAGTGTATGAATGAACAATCAGTGAGGTACATACACCCCAAGATAAAATGGCCCTTTCATGATGATTGGGGTTTCACACATGCACATTAGGGAGATTGGCCATAAAGTCTTTAGCACTGATGTTGCGGACTCTGCGATATCAATGCTACACTTCCTACCATGGTCCTGTGCGGAAAGATTCCTATCACGTTTCTTATGTGTTAAAAAAAAGTCCCTCTTTCTCTCACATGATATCCTGTGTCTTTAGCCTATGCCTCATACATAGACTAAAGATAACTCTGTTCAGTGAATATTTATAATTTAAAATTCATGGCTTAGTTCATTTATATGGTGTCATAACAGCTTGAATGCGTCTATGTATGTTGACATAACTGTTTCCTGGTTGAAACTGAGCACTGAGCACTTCAGTGTTACACAGGTAGGTAGCTGCTGATTGGTGAAACAAGAGTTGAAATATGGCATTATCTTGCAAGATCCCTCATGCTCTTTTAAAATCACAGCAAATCCACAGTAGTCCAATTTTTTTATACATGTTGAGGTGTTACCCACAGCTCCATTGATGACCCAAGCAGGCTATAAAGTCTGTTCAACCTTGGAACAACTCATACAGTACAGGTTTCAGCTTAACAAATAAAACCAATTTCCCCACAAGTCTGTCCTGATTTAAAAACGAACAGTTAGGATCCCATAAATTGGGTAAAGTTCTTATAGTGTACACTTTACCTAACTTGAAGGCTACTTACCAAACATAGTGTATGAAACTGCTATGGTAGCTTGTCGTTTTACAAATGGATAAAAAGGTGCCTGAGGTAGGCATACATGACTTAGAAGCACACTCCATCAGGGTTCTTTTGAGACCCTCATGATGTGCCATTTATCTTAATATATAACAAATTTCAATATGAAAGTGGTACGTTTTGATTGAACAAAGATGGGCCATAAGGGGCTTTTATTTTGACATTTTCTGTCCTTAAATGCACCATTCTATTCCACAGAAATGTCACAAATGAAAGTAACTTTACATAAATGCTGGACTGAAGTTCATGCCAGCCCTAAGGAAGGTGTTACGAGTGCTTTAGATAGGGTGGTTCAAATATAACTGTCCTCGAAGTAAAATGATGCTGATATATTCTTGTAAACAGATTGATGCACTCAGAATTATTCATTTTTATGTTTATTTATTGTTGCTGCTTCTAGGAAGATTAAACGGATCTGAGCTCTGGTTACTGAATGCACATCATACATTCTTTCTTAACATGTTCACATCTCGGTCTTAGCTATTGTATCTGTAGGCCGCACACACTCTCATGTGCTGCCACTCCTCCTGTCACATTAAAGGCAGCGGACATATTCAGCTGGATAGCCAATCATCCTCAGAATACATTCTCTTCTTTATGTAAATGGAGTGTTGTAGTTATGCTAAAAAAAATAAGCTGTTTTTAAGAGATATAGGTAATTGTTTTGGGGTGCGTGGTGGGCAGCGCAGTCGCCTCACAGCAAGAGGGTCTCGGGCTCAATTCCCGGCCAGGCGGCCAGAGTCCTTTCGGTGTGAGGTTTGCATGTTCTCCCCGTGTCTGTGTGGGTTTCCTCTGGGAGCTCTGGTTGCCTCCCACAGTCCAAAGACATGCAAGTCAGGCAAACTGGGTATACTAAATTGCCCCTAGCTGTGAATGTGTGCATGAATGTATGTGTCTGTGTGTCTGCCCTGTGAGGGACTGGCGACCTGTGCAGGATGTTTCCCCTGCTGTGGTCCAATGAATGCTGGGATAGGCTCCAGCACCCCCCGCGACCCTAATTAGGATAAGTGGGTCATCATCATCATCATTTTCTGCCGCTTATCCGGGACCGGGTCATGGTGGCAGCAGGCTGAGGAGGGTAGCCCAGACATCCCTTTCCCCGGCTACATCCACCAGCTCTTCCTGGGGGATCCCAAGCCATTCCCAGGCCAGCCGAGATATATAATTCTCCCAACGTGTCCTGGGTGTTCCCTGGGGTCTCCTCCCAGTTGGTCGTGCCCAGAACACCTCCATAGGGAGGCACCCAGGGGATTAGTGGGTGAGTGATGTAATTCTCACAGCAAAAACATAACACTTCTGAGAGGCAGACATCAAAAAAGTAATATTCAGTTTCTTTAAAAGATCTTTAGAGCATTATGCTAGTGTTTTAAGACATTAGTGCTCTAACAATACAAAAACACATAGTGTATGTGTTCAGTGTTCTTGAATGAAATGTAAAATACTGATTGTTTACCAGCACTTCCACTGAACGTATGAAGTCACAAACAATACACCTTCTTTGCCAGTGGGGACCTACAGCCTATCTACATTACAGATGCAATAGGGAGGATGTGTTCAAACTGTCCAATCAGGACACTTCTGTGTAACACTTGCACTTCCTAGAAGTTAGTATTTAAAGTTCTGTCAATTTTAGGTATTTCCTTTCAACGCATCTGGTCTCCTTCAGGTCCAAATTAAATATATATATATATATATCATTTTAAAATTTTGACCCGAAATTTAAAACCCGAAGAATATATAAATTGTGTAGTTGTTAGATTTAGAGTAGCAGAAATTTGTTGCGAGGGCACACAGCTAATTGCTTTATAGTAGTGAAAACACAATGAATCTAAGAGGCAGACACCAAAAATCATATTAAATTTCTTTAAACAATATTATCCACTGACTGAAATTTTACTCCTGTATCTTAGTTTATATTATTTGTGGTTTCAAGTCACAAACAGACTTACAAATGCCCTTTGAAGTGCAAAAGCACATGTTCCACATGTTCAGCACTCTTCAGTAAACTGTGAAACGTGGCTGTGTTGTTTTCCACTAATTGAGTGTGTAAAGTAACAAGTAACAATATACCTTCCTGGTCCTACAGCCTATCATTATCTTGCATAATAGCTGCAATAGGGAGGATGTGTTCAAACTGTCCAATCAGGAAATGTCTAAGCCACAGTTGCACTTCCTAGAGGTTAATATTTGAAGTGCTGTCAACTTGAAGGTATTTCATTCCAAGACAGATCTCCTTCAGGTCAAAATAAAAATGCATGGATTATCAGTGTTCAGTTTACTTGTCCTGAGACAATGTGAGTACAAACTTTAGCCGCACTAACACATTATTACAAAAAAACACTTGTGGATCCAACCTTCCTTAAAATGATTGCTGCAAATACATAAAGTACATTCAAATGACTTTAAACAGAGAGTGCTTCCTGCAGTACCTTACAGCTACAACACCTTGTTCTATGTTTTTCTATCTCCATTTCTGAACATTTCAAAGAAAAAAAGTATCCTATTTTTTTCTCTTGAAGGTGCGCTTGCTATTGGAATATCAATGAATGTTTCACAGCCTAAATCAATAGTAAAGGTTCGTCTTGGACACCCTTTGACACTGGAGTGCCATGCACCTCAGGATGGACAATTCTCAATATTTTGGATGAAGATTCCTCCTAATGCACTCCCACTCTGCGTGGTTACTGCTAAGTCAGGCTCCACTGCCATACAGGTCTGTGAGAATATACAAAATCCCGTTAGAGTCAGTGTAGCATGGAATGAAGTCTCTTTCAATCTCTCTTTCTCACGCACTGAGCGAATGGACACAGCAACATATT
This sequence comes from Chanos chanos, assembly GCF_902362185.1. Lineage (NCBI taxonomy): Eukaryota > Metazoa > Chordata > Actinopteri > Gonorynchiformes > Chanidae > Chanos > Chanos chanos. Next base: position 30,878,091 of record NC_044501.1, on the reverse strand, counting down.
ACTGTGGAACAATGATATATAACCGCTTTTATTTTGGAAATGGAACCAAGATGATTGTTGAAGAGGAAATCAAAGGTAAGTACTCCACATTGTGATGTTAGGGATTATCCTGAAGATAATGAGTGATAATTCTAACCTAAATGGGGGTTGAGCTAAATTTGCACAAAAATGTAGTCTGAGGTCTGGTCCATCAAGCCTTTGACCTAAAAAATGACCTTGAAGACAAGCAAAAATGTTAAAAGAAGTAAAATATGAAAATAGATCAAACTACAATCCAAATGCTGACTCTGGGATATCTGGAAAAAAATAATTCAGTGTAAGTGATTCTTTAAGTACTTTCTCAACTGTATATAATGCATCATGACGTTTTTGAAGTTTACTTGTAACTTGGGTGTGTACTCTTAAATTAGCTAAAAACAAAGTTATATCAGAAAAGTTGATTTGATGCCATACTGATAAATATCTCTCTCTCTCTCAGAGACTACATCAACTACAACCAACCAAGATAATCAAAAAGAAACAGGTATTTGCTTTCTGATAACACGTTAAGACATTATTCTGATATATACAAATATAGAGAGAGAGATATTGTGATATATATATACAAATGTTTTGCTGCAGATACATAAAGATGAAATATGATTATTAAAAAAAAGCAGGTATTTGCTTTCTGATAACACATGCTATAACATGTTATGACATTACTGTGATATATACAAATATACAGAGAGAGGTGTCATCCAATCATGTCAGATGTCTTAAATGTCATCTTTGAAATTGAAAGAAATATGAGTTAACTGTGTTAATTGCAGAGTTTATGAAATGCAGTTACCCATTTTTCTTCAGATAAACTGAGATAAAATATGATCATCTGAAAATCATGATTTTAAAATTTTAAAGAAAAACAATTAAAATAAGACTCATAACATGAAGAACGTATGACTTGTTCAGACGGTATGCACAAATTTCTATGTTTTCATTTAATTCTTTTTAAAGCAGTTTCTTCTACAAAAGGGCAATGGCAGCTGTATGACTACCTAGTCCCTACTTTAGCAGGGACTAACGGTGCATCAGTCATTTTGATTGGTGTGCTTTTGTGGTGTATTCTGAAAAAGCGTAAGATAGGTAAGTGGTAGTAAATCAACAAATCGCTCAAATAGCTATTTGATTGATTTTCATGATAAATGAATAAATTACAATTCATTTGTTAGAAAGTTATGTATGATGGATAGCATTTTAAGTAGAATACATGTCTGTATATGTGCCCTGAGCTTATTTTTCTTGTTTCTTAGGGGCTGAGAGGGCATCGGATAGCACAGAGCATGATACAGATGATCAGGTATGTAAAATGGAATGGGCATTTTGTAAAATATGAAAAAGATAGAACCAGTGGGGAATGCTGATACAATACTCTGTTAAAATATCATCTTGCTACAGGTTGAAAATGAACTTCTGGTCTCCTTGCAAAAATGTAGCATTTGCCTTACAGTACATGAATGTAATCACACTTTAAAAGTATTACTGACAGTCCATTTAGGATCAGGCCAAATAACACTCTTTAGCTGTAACCATATCGATGAGACAGTGAAATGCATTATTTGAGAGAGTGTACTGATATATTGAAATGTTGTATAATAGGCTAATTATAAAATATAAACTGAAGTCCATGCAACAGTATCCAAAATATCTTTGCAGGATGCAGACAAGGTGAACTACGCTGCTTTGACATTTGCTCAGAAGAAACAGAAAACTGTGCAGAAAAATAAACATAAAAGCTCCCAAGTCATATATGGAACAGTGAGGCATGAATTTCTGTAAGACTTGAACTGACAACTCCTATACTCATTTGCGTACTAACTGATAACTCCTATAATCATTTGCATATGGTAAATGTTTTCGATTAAAATAATCTATTTGTATTATACTATATATATAGTTATTTCCAACTGAAGTTACAGATGTGTAACTAATACTGCAAGATCTTTGTGAAATCATTGTATGTGACTTCATTTTGTCATTGTATGCAACTTTGAATATCCACCCTTCATCTTGGTAGACACCAATATGTATATGCCTATGTGCATTGTATCGGTGGTCATGATAAATACATTTTTTGTTGTTGTTGTTCACTGAGGATATTTATTTTGTTTTCTGTATTTGTCTTCTCACACCATTTGTCGAAATTGTCTGATATCCTACGCCACCAGGAGTCTGTGTTGGGCAGAGCTCCACACAGTGAGGTTAGGCGTTACTCAAAACAATAGCTGCATCGTCTTATTACTCCGTTTGTGTTTAGGACTGTTTAGGACCCTTGTCTGAATATGTAAAAACATAACTATTTATATTATTAAAAAGTAAATATTTCTTTGTGTTGTCTGTGATGAATTGTGATGTATTGATTCAGACTTTGTTTTATGGCTTTTCCATAAGGAAAGTGTTCTTATTTTTAAACACATATTATAGAAAGGCAGTGAACAAAACATGTCTATCCATTTTCTCAGTGGTCAAAACAGACTTTTTTTGCAGGTTACAATGAAATACACAATTTCATTGGCTGGTCCTGTCTGACTGGGCTCACTGGCTCCAGCTCCTTATTGTCAAGTATTTGTTTGCTATCCTGGTGGGGATATCATATCAATAGACAGTTCCCCTCAAAATAAGAGATCAGTCAATTCTATTTGTATTTCAAAAAACTGATTTGCACTTTGCTCTACCCACATTTAATAACTTTTTTGTACATACAGAGGCTTTTCTAAACAAGCTAATGCACTTATATTGTATACCCAGAGGACTAGAGCAGTATAAATGCAGTCCAGGTAAGTTATAAAGCAGCAGGAATTCCATGAGGAAAATCAGAGTGAAGGGAAAGAGAGCCTTACACAGTGTTATATGGTATCCACTTCAGTGCAACATAAGTGCGTTGAAGGCTAATTCAAAAACAAAAACAGACTAAATTATACACTAAACTCTCAAGTACTCACAGTGCATGATAGCCCAAAATTGAGTGGTGCAGTAAAACAGATCAAATATTTGTAAAGAAACAGTTTTTCTTTTTCTCCCACGCATTTATGTTTCCTTAGATCTTTTGGACATCACTGTCACGCCAGCAGAAAACACACTGTTCCCAGGATTAGACATACCCTAACATAAGATTAAAGACACTTTTGAATATTCATCGTCTTATTTGTGCATAATCCCAGAATTATTTTCTTGCACAGGGTCATTTTTTAAGAAATTGTGTAACAGGAATTGAGATGCTGTGTTTTACCTGACTGATCAGCTTAGCCCTAAAGAAGGACTGTCATGTTCCTCATCAGAAACTAAAATGGCTGCAGTGATGAATCCAATCAAATAAATAAAAGCCTTCATTTGTGAAGATGCACTTCCTATTGTTTATTCTTAAAGTTTGATATGTTTAACTGAATAGCCTTTCAGCTTCTGAATAGAGCGAGTGTTTATGTAACTAAAGTGTAGTAGTAATAGTAATTTGTTGCTAAGAGATAAACCAATTTGCTGTATCACAGTCAAAACATAATGCTTCTCAGAGGCAGACATCAAAAATTATATAAATATATCTTTTAATGAATGCTACTACCTTAGTTAAGTTATACTTTCTTTCTGGTCACCATAAGGAAATTCACCTCTGCATTTAACCCATCCTAACTGCTTAGGAGCAATAGGCCACCATACGGCACCCAGGGATCAACTCTAGATTTGGGTCAATGTCTCAGCCAAGGTCAATGACAGGACCATCTGATGCCCAATATGCATGTCTTAGGCAGTAAGAGGAAAGCAAGCAGAGTACCCAGAGGCACTCCAGTCAGAATTTTACCCCTGGTTCCTGTTTGCATCATTTGTGGTTTTAAGACAATAGTAGACTCACAGTTGTCCTTTGACATACAAAAGGATGCTGCATGTAATCATTATTTTTGAATGTACAGATTCAGTTTTGTCATTGTTTTCCACTGGATGAATGTGTAAAGTCACAAGCATGAATATACCTTCTTTGCCAAGGGAGACCTTCAGCCTATCTACATTACAGCTAAAGTAGGCAGTGAGTTCAAACTGCCCAATCAGGAAACTTCTAAGCAACAGTTGCACTTCCTAGAAGTTACTATTTAAAGTGCTGTCAACTTGAAGGTATTTCATTCCAAGACAGATCTCCTTCAGGTCAAAATAAAAATGCATGGATTATCACTGCTCAGTTTGCTTGTCCTGAGACAATGTGAGTACAAACTTCAACCACGCTAACATATTATTACAAAAAAAACACATGTTCAAAGCTTAGGTACAAACTGCAACAGTTTGCACCCTGATTAACTGTCCCTCTTTTTGAACTTTAGATTTCATACAATTATCTTTCTGTGTTCTTGAAGGTTCTCTTGCTATTGGGGCTTCGATGACAGTTTCACAGTCAAAATCAACAGTAAGGGTTCACTTTGGAGACCCTCTGACACTGAAATGTGATGTACCTAAGGAAGGGCTATTTTCAGTATTTTGGATAAAAGTTCATGCTAATGCAATTCCAGTCTGTGTAGCTACTGCCCAGTCAGGCTCCACTGCTGTAACACTGTGTGACGAACAAAATTTTCCACGACTCAATGTAACATGGAACAAACCATCTTTCAATCTGTCTTTTTTACCTGTTGAGCAAACAGACATAGCTACATATTACTGTGGAACTTTCATATATAAGCGCCTTTATTTTGGAACCGGGACCAAGTTGATAGTTGAAGAGGAAATCAGTGGTAAGAATGTTTATCCTAAAGCAAATGAGTGAAAAATTAGACCTCAGTGAAGTTAACACATCGAGGGGAAAAAGTAGCCTGGTCCTTACATATACCTTCTTCAAACTTTTAAAAAGTTTTCAAAATTGACCTTCAAAATAAATAGTTTTGAAAGAAGTTAAACATGCAAATACATTGCCCAATGGAAACCTTAACTCTAGGATATGAGGAAAATGTAACTGATTTTATTTTAAATGGGTTCTTAGCTAGTTTTGAGCAGTACATAATGCACCATGATTTTTCTAACTGTAATGGTATCTTGAGTATGCACTCAGATTTTATATTAGCCAAAAATACACATGGTACAAGTAAACATATTATGCTGATAAATATCCCTCTTGCAGAGACTAAACCAACAACGACCGGCCAAGAAGATAGGAAAGAACCAGGTACTTGGTTTCTGATAACACACTTCAGAATTCATAACTTGTTACGCTGTTATCAGATTTTGAGATTTCATTCAATCATGTTAATGTCCTAGAACATTTCACATGTAAAACTAAAGAAATATTAACTTAACTATATTTAATAAAATCTGCCCATAACCCAGTTATCAATTTTACAACATGTATATTGGGACAAAATGTAGTTTTCTGGCAAAAGATGTTTTTAAAAATCTTGAAACAATAAAAGTAAATGAAAGATTAATGATATAATAGTAGAACATATTACTTGTTCCAACAGCTTTCACATAGTTTCTTTTTAAAATAGCTTCTTCTGAACAAGAGCAGTGGGAGCTGTATGACTACCTAGTCCCTACTTTGGCAATAACTAACGCTGCATCGTTCATTTTGATTGGAGTGCTTCTGTGGTGTATTCTAAAAAAGCGTAACTTGGGTAAGTGGTCCTAAATCAACAATTTGATCAAAAAGCTACTTGACTTTCATAATGAATGAGTGAATTATAATTTATTTGTTGGAAATTTATATATGAAAGATAGCACTGAAAGTAGATTTCCTTTTTCATGCTTCTTAGGTCCTGAGAAAGTGATGTACAATGTGGACAACCACGTAAGTCAAACGAAATTACTATTTCTCTACAGGAAGTGCATATCCCCAGTATAACTCCATCATTAACACCGTTTGCCATGCTTTGGTGAAATATTATTACACTAACGCACTTAGCTTTTTGGTTTGCTCGACTGGCATCAAGAGTGACAGCCAAAAGTAAACTTCTGGCTATCTTGTAAAAATGTAACATTTCCCTTAAAGTATATGAATGTAATCACAGTTTAAAAACATTATTGACATCCCATTAGGAATTAGGCCTAATTACATCCTTTAGCTGTAACCATATGCACAATATGGACAGGTGTCACGCGGCATATTGATTCAGTGCAACGCTTGCACTGTTGTCCTTTAAGTCATGAAAATGATATTCCACCTGCTTTGAAAGGTTTATTGAATTTTTCACTTCACAGATTTTGGAAAATCCATTTTTAGAAAGAGTATGTTGATATACTGATATATTGATGTCAGTTATAAAATATGAACTGAAGTGCTGGGATTTTTCATGTGATACTTCCCATCCAATATGTCTATTCAGGATGAGGACAAGGTGAACTACGCTGCTTTGACGTTTGTGCAGAATAAACAGAGGACAGCACAGAAGACTAAAAATGTGAGCTCCCAGGTTATATACGGAACAGTGAGGCAGGAATTTCAGTAAGACTCGAACTGACAGCTCCCATGTTCAATTGCATGCTTAAAATATTTTTGATGCAAACTGTCTGACTATACTCTATATATTGATATTACAGCCAAATTTCCAGATGTCTGTCTGATGTTGCAATGTCCATGTGTAGACACTGTGTGTGACTTAAACCTTATACATACATGTTATATATTGTCACCATAATATTGATATAGGTTGTATATTGATAGTGTCATCAGCCACTTGTTATAATAGGGAAATGAAATATTTTATGTTTATTGAAGATATTTATTTTAACCGCTGTTATTGTCTCCCCTTATTGGCAGTTGAAACTGTTTAAAGTCCTAATCAATCAGGGGTGTATGTTAGCCAGGGCTAAAAATGAGATTAGTGATTATTCTGGACCACTTACATTCTCTTTTTACATAAAGTGTTGAAGTCCTTTATCTGAATTTTTGAGGATTCCTTCATATCATTAAAAAAAAATAAGTATCTGTTTGTTGTCTTATGTTTATTGTGAGGTTCAGATCTGGAACTTTGACTTTTTCATAAGAGAACAATTTATCAATTTTCTTAGTATTCAAAACAGAATCTCTGACCAAGAAATATCAGTGATAGCAAAGTACAAACTTTTATCATTTCACTCACTGTTTTGTGTGGTGAGGTACACATGTCAGACTGGCTTCACCTTCTAGTAGACTGGCACTGGTTTGGTATTCTGGTGGGGATATCGATAGACAGTTCCTCTAAAAATAAGAGCCCAGTCAGCCGTATTAGCACTGAAACACTGCATTGGACTTTGTTTCCACCCACATTTAATGATTTTAACACATGAAGAGGCTTCTCTGCCCATCTTATATAGCCAGAGGCCTGCAAATGTGATGCAGACCAGGTAAGTTATACTTCAGTAAGATTTCTGTGGGTGAAATTCTCAGCCTGGGCCAAATGAGACTGAGTCCCAACGCCACACGATACCTGTTCTGAGACAAAACAATAGGAGTCTAACAATGAGTCAGATGCAGTGTAAGTTTATTGTATAGTTCAAAAGGCATACAACAAACTGAGTCAGGTCCCGGGGAGTGACTGACTCCTTCTCACAAAGCACCGGCCTTTATACATGTTTTCTCAAAAAAGATACACATTACTTTGTCTCTTTGTATGTGGGGCACCTCGGCCAGCCCATCTTCAAAGACTCCACTTATCGTCATTATTGTCTAGTTCCTTGACGTTTACCATATTTACTGCCCTGCTAAGCGGTGGAGCGAGATATAGCGCAAACCAGGAATATTTCACCTTCTCCATATATTATGACTGACCACAATACTCTGGCAGAGGCGCCAACCTTATCTTACATGCTGTCCTCTTTAGGGCCGCACAGGCCTTTTCTTTCTGAACAAAGAGAACATGATGTTTCTTGCAATACAAAGGATTGTATAGTTATATAGCTGTTAATATAAACGATTACATTGATTCACCCCTATAATAATGAATACATTATGGTTACATTGTTTATCATGGTTACTACAGTGGTTAGCTTAAAGGAGAGTAGTATTGTTCCAACATTTCCTTAGAACAAACAGAAGTGGAGGGATTCAGAAAGAGAGCCTTACACAGTAGTAATGTACTTCAGCGCAAAATGAGTGCTGCGGCAGGTTAATTCATAAATTAAACATATGTAACACTCAAAGTATGATATGTAAATATATCAATTAGATATGCACCGATCAAGTTTTTTTGCGCCCAATCTGAGTCATTTCATATTGAGTATCTGCCGATATCATGTCCTGATCCTATACTTGTATTTTCCTAATACAGTTGCACAGTGCACATTTCAAATACATTAAAGTTATTAAAACCAATTCAATGTATATGTTTGACAACTGAATAGCAAATGCATGAAGAAAAAAATTGCCTGCGGCTGAGCTGTTCCTTAATTTTAATTACTTCTTTTATTTTACAAAATAACAAAGTAAACCTTCTTGTAAAGCTCGATCTGAAATGTATTGTTGAGAGGGTAAGGCGCACTGTGGGAGTTATACCAGAAAATATACGTAAGTGTTCGATTTCACTTAACCTTACAATAATTGAATTGGTTACATTGATACTTTTTCTGAAAGCCTCTTTTTTGTATGCTATGTTTATCAATCCTTAGTGTTTGTTAAGCGATTGTCATGCTCTCTGTGGTTGTTAGTTTAGGCTAACTCGCATACATCACATACAGTAAAGCATTAGGTGTTTCAATTTTGAAATGATACCTTGGTTGTTATTAGTAGCCTTGAGTAGCCTTAATGTTGTCGGAGAATGCTGACCTAAAAAACGTTCAAATTTAAAAATTAAAAGAAAGCCTGTTCACCTGGAACGTTCGCCTCAATTTGCCGAATTTGAATGCACCTCTGTATTCACTACCACATGGGCTGGCCATCCAAGGTGATTAATTCAATTACCCTTGCAGTAACATTTTCGGCCTTGTCGCTGTCTCGAGGAAATTTCTCTCTCCTTTTAAAAGCACATCCTCCAGTGTGTGTTGCTTCGGAGCAGCCTTTATCTGTGTTACCTGAGTGAACTCACTGTATTCCGCTGAGTGTTTATTTTTTAGGTGCCATATTAAAGTGGTAATAGCCTATTGAACACAGCTTTGTGTTACTACCGCCTCGCAAAATGCTCGCATTGCAAACATTACACGTGGCTATTGGACTGCTTTCGTTTCCCAATTTAAAACATATCCACACCGCAGACATTTACGCCGCATCCATTTACGACACCTGTGTGACAGCCGAAGTAAAACAAAGGATCAGGCTTAGGGTCGTGCTCAGTAAAGTTGATACCGACCAGTTAAAAAATGCTTTGATCGGCCCCGATACCAATCTTTGAGATCAGATCGAGACATCCCTAATATCAATATAATGAATAACATAATGGTATCAGTCTAATCAGGGGGCATTTCCAGGATTCAGTGAAGGCTGAAACAAAATTCAAGGCACCACGTGATGATTAAGCATAATCTTAGAAACGTTCGTACATATTGTTTTGTGTTTCAGAATCTTAGAAACATTATCTTGCATACTGATTTTGTCTTGCAGGATGTGACCTGCTGTTTTTTTTTTCTGATTGATCTGTTATACCCTAAACCAGTGGTTCACAATCCAGCTCCTGGGGGCCCCCGCTCTGCAAATCTCCTATCCTTGCTCCAAACACACCTAATTAGTGTGATTAAGATGCTTTTTATTAAATCAGGTGTGCTCTGTCAATCAAAAGTGCCACCGATGAGTTCAGTCAGGTGGGTAGAGCAGGGAAATATAGAAAATGTGCGGAGCAGAGGTCCCCCAGGAGCAGGATTGAGAACTACTGCCCTAAACAAAGAAAGGGTCAGGGTTCACAGGCCAAGACTCAGTCGAAGACCCAATGAGGTACAGACAAGTTTTATTAGAGTATATCAAATCAGGCCGCAACCTCAAAAACAAAGTCCAAACCCAGTAGTCCACACAGCAAACTAATCCAAATCGTCAGGCAAAGTACAGGTCAAAATTAGCAGGGCCAAATTCTGATTTTCATCTAGCAACCTACACAAACAGGCTCAGAGAAACACAAGGTCACAATCTGACAAAGAACAGTGACAGACACAGGATTTAAGTACACAGAACAATTAACAGCAGAGACAGGCTTTTGGAGGAAAACAGGATGTAACAATTCAGGTAATAATAGTGATCAGGTGGTGGGTGGGGAAAAGAGCACACAGGACTGAACAGAAGCACACGGCAATACCAAACACAAAACAGAAGCACATGGCATGACAATGCACAGAATAGCCAGTAGGGTGGCCAAAAGCCACAGTCCTGGCAGGAGCACTGACACAAAGACTGTTCTGTGTGTTTGCACGACAGTGAAATTGACCAGTCAGACAAATGCAAGTTTTAATCTGCTAATGTATAATAAGTATTCATCAGCCTTATCTGCACTTCCTGTTGGTATGTGCTTGATTTTTCTTTTGACCAAATAGCCCATAAGCTTCTGATGGGGAAAGGTTGTTTACATAAACTGTGTAGTTGTTAGATTTAGAGCAGTGGAAATTTGTTGAGAGGGCACACAGCTAATTGCTTTACAGTAGTGAAAACACAATGAATTTAAGAGGCAGACACAAAAATCATATTAAATTTCTTTAAACAATATTATCCACTGACTGAAGTTTTACACCTGTGTCTTAGTTTATATTATTTGTGGTTTCAAGCCACAAACAGACTTACAGATGCCCTTTGAAGTGCAAAAGCACATGTTCCACATGTTCAGCACTCTTCAGTAAACTGTGAAATGTGACTGTGTTGTTTTCCACTAATTGAGTGTGTAAAGTAACAAGTAACAATATACTTTCCTGGTCCTACAGCCTATCATTATCTTGCATAATAGCTGCAATAGGGAGGATGTGTTCAAACTGTCCAATCAGGAAATGTCTAAGCCACAGTTGCACTTCCTAGAAGTTAATATTTGAAGTGCTGTCAACTTGAAGGTATTTCATTCCAAGACAGATCTCCTTCAGGTCAAAATAAAAATGCACGGATTATCAGTGTTCAGTTTACTTGTCCTGAGACAATGTGAGTACAAACTTTAGCCGCACTAACACATTATTACAAAAAACACTTGCGGATCCAACCTTCCTTAAAATGACTGCTGTAAATACATAAAGTACATTCAAATTACTTTAAACAGAGAGAGTGCTTCCTGCAGTACCCTACAGCTACAACACCTCGTACTATGTTTTTCTATCTCCATTTCTGAACATTTAAAAAAAAGATTTTATCCTATTTTTTCTCTTGAAGGTGCGCTTGCTGTTGGAATAACAATGAATGTTTCACAGCCTAAATCAATAGTAAAGGTTCGTCTTGGACACCCTTTGACACTGGAGTGCCACGTACCTCAGGATGGACAATTCTCAATATTTTGGATGAAGATTCCTCCTAATGCAGTCCCACTCTGTGTGGTTACTGCTAAGTCAGGCTCCACTGCCATAGAGGTCTGTGAGAATATACAAAATCCAGCTAGAGTCAGTGTAGCATGGAATGAAGTCTCTTTCAATCTCTCTTTTTCACGCACTGAGCAAACGGACACAGCAACATATTACTGTGGAACAATGATATATAACCGCTTTTATTTTGGAAATGGGACCAAGATGATTGTTGAAGAGGAAATCAAAGGTAAGTACTCTACATTGTGATGTTAGGGATTGTCCTGAGGATAATGACCTAAATGTAGGTTGAGCTAAATTTGCACAAAAATGTAGTCTGAGGTCTGGTCCATCAAGCCTTTGACCTAAAAAATGACCTTGAAAACAAGCAAAAATGTTAAAAGAAGTAAAATATGAAAATAGATCAAACTACAATCCAAATGCTGACTCTAGGATATCTGGAAAAAGAAGAATTCAGTGTAAGTGATTCTTTAAGTACTTTCTCAACTGTATATAATGCATCATGACGTTTTGAAGTTTACTTGTAACTTGGGTGTGTACTCTTAAATTAGCTAAAAACAAAGTTATATAAGAAAAGTTGATTTGATGCCATACTGATAAATATCTCTCTCTCAGAGACTACATCAACTACAACCAACCAAGATAATCAAAAAGAAGCAGGTATTTGCTTTCTGATAACACGTTAAGACATTATTCTGATATATACAAATATACAGAGAGAGATATATTGTGATATATATATACAAATGTATTTCACATTCCAAATTTCTTTTTGATACACATTGAAGAATTCATAATTTTCCACAAAGTTCTCATATATAGAGATTAAATTCAATCATATTATACATCCAAAATTCATCTTATATGAAGTGCAGTGACCAACAATGATGTAGATATGCTCAAACAAGATGTCACATATTTTTGATGTCACATCAAATAAACCAGCACTTTAAAATCTTAAAAAAACAACAGCACGTAAACTATAGTAGCAATAAAAGTAAGACAGAAAGATAATCGAAGAATGTATGACTTATTCAATCAATATGCAAGTATGCGTATGTTTCAGTTTCCTTTTTTTCACTATGACTTCTTCTGTAATAGAGAATTTGCAGCAGATTGACTATGTGGTTCCTACTTTGGCATTAACTAATGCTGCATTGCTGTTTTTGATTGGAGCTCTAATGTGGCACATTTTGAAGAGGCATAATAGGGGTGAGATTCCTTAAAAACCTACCTGATTTACATGACACGTATAGAATATATTTCTTCAAAAGTTATGTGTAAAAGCACTGTTCATGCGGTACATATGTATATGTGTGCCTGAGTTTGTCTGTATGTGTGCCTGAGTATGTGTGCCCTTTTTTGTTTCTTAGGAACTGAAACATCAAGTGAAGCAGTACATGTGGGTGACTATGTAAGTAGAACACAAATGCTCTTAGTTTGTTTATATAAAGACACATACAACCAAACCTGATTGCCAATATAGTCACATTATGAAAAGTATTACCCATTTACTGTATTTGGGTTAGGAGGGGTTTGCTTGCAAACAATTAAGAACAATGCTAGAATGTAGCATTGCTTTGCTGTATTATGAATCGAGTCACAGTATTAAAGATGTATTAAAAGTATTAAAGATGTTCTATATTACGTGATGTCTAACAAATTTTTTAAATTGTGATTGTATTTGAAATATAGCGAAGCCTCTCATGACCTTGGTTAAGCATTTGCTCTTTATCCCATCAAATCCACCCGCTCTGAAGGAAAATTTATTAAATTTTAGTTTCACAAATATTGTGAGATCCATTTTTTAGAGAATCTATTGATATATTAATATACTCATGCGAATTTTAACTTATTATTTGTGGTTTCATAAATTTGCATGTGAGACATCCCTTTCAAACCATTTGCTTCAGATACAGAAATATCAAGAGTATACTAATATTATAAGATATTAATTGAAATCTTAGGATTTTTCATGTAATATGTGCCATCCGAAACTTCTTTGCAGGTCATAGACAAGATGAACTATGGTGCTTTGACGTCTGCACAGACAAAATACAAAACTGTATGGAAACAAGATCTGAACACGCAGGTCATCTTTCAAGCGATGAAGCATGATTTACAGTAAGAATAGTTGAGATCTGCAACATGCATTCATCTACTATGTGGTTTAGATCATTTTGATTGAAACCATTTGTATTCTGTAGATTCTGTTTTTCCAACTAAATACGCAAATGTCTAAGTGTTGGTACAACACTTCTGTGAAATCACATGTGACTTTGTCCCTGAATAGCCATGTGATGTGCAGTCATCTTAGTAGAGACAGAATATATGTTTATAGCTATTGGCATTGTTTGAGCTTCATTCTACCATGAAGTAAAATGATTAAGGTAGTGTTGCTGTCGGTTGTTGAATTCTTTTTTGAAGGCCTTTACCACTAGGGGCCTATGTAAGGCAGAGCTGAAAACAATGGATTTAGGGGTCAGTCGGCACCATGGATGCACATTCCTGTTACATCAAAAGAATGTTGAAAACCTTTGTCTAAAAATATGAGAGCATCACTATTTACATCATTAAAAATCAAATACTTGTGTGTTCTGTGTGTTGTTCATTTTGACCTCCTGACCTAAAGATTTACTTTATGATTGCTTTAAGTGCAATGCCCTAATTTTAAGTTTGCTTTTAATTGTAACATCTATAGAAACAAACAAAACATTTCCTCTGTTATCCTTATAGTTTAGCTGAAAAAATAACACAGGTTACAGTTGAAAAAATGTAGGTTACAATATAGTACTCATTGGCTGTGTCCGAAATGGCATACTACACACTACTCACATACTGATCTTGACATAAAAATAGTAAGTAGTATGCAGGACATGAAAAATAAAAATTTTGCAGTACACGAAAGTTACCCAGATGATGTACTACTTGTGTGTTGTTCGATTTTAACAGAACAGATTGCCAAACCGATAGCAAACGTGTAGTACACGACACGAAAGTTCTCATAATTGCGTACCATACTGTGTACTAGCGTGTGGAGTAGTGTGTAGTACACAGTGTATACTGGGCTAGTATGCAGTATGTAGTACACCAGTATGCCATTTCGGACACAGCCATTGTCATAGTTTGACTGGTTGGTCTGCTGTACAGCTAGACATGATCATCAAATTGGCTCCACCCACTAAGAGTTTGGCACTGGTCTCTATTCCAGTGGAGATATCAATCAGTTCAGTTCAGTGTAGTTTTATGTGTAATATGTAAGTTAACACAGGGTCAACGGCAGAGCCGACCCTGACCAATTTGGTGCCCTGGGCAAGACTTTAGCTGGTGCCCCTTGCACCACAGCCAATTCCACCACCAATCATTGTGTTCATACACTAACACAGAAACTGCTGAGCCATATTGTAGTCTGTAACATTCTAAACACGAGTAACAGTCTAAACAGCAAGAGTAATTACACCTAGCATTCATGGACAAAACATGTAGTCAGTGAGCACCTCTCTCACATGATGCACGCTGTTTGCTAATCAATAATGAAATGCAAAGGCTTACACCTTTTAATTACAAAAGAGGATGGAAAAGGAACAGCATTTTAATTGACTATTACAAGCAGGACTAACACTGGCTAACTAGACTAAGATGTCAATAAAAATGTACGCCTGGTTCCTTGAGGCAGACAGTGGATGGTTCTTGCAGCACACTGAAAAGATAAAGTGTATTTCTCAAAATTATGTGGAAGGTTATTCCACAAACACCTGAATAGTCTTTCCAACTTTCCCTCATGAATTTAAAGTGGGAGAAACTGACGTTAACTTTAGCTATCTATTAAATTAGCAAACATTTATATCGTCCAAAGTAGGCTAGTAACACTCTCCTCCAATGGTATTAGTAAAAAATAATAAAAGTTAAAAATTTTGATATTTTTTTACTTCCCTCATTGGGGCACCTCTATGGATGGACAGCACCCCTAGCATCGCATATAACACATATGCAATGGGCCAAGTCTGATCAACAGTACAATGAAATGTGTTGGACAAGAGAAACAGGTCAACTCAGCAACAAGAGCACTAGTCATAGAAATCTAGGATGTAAGATGATGTACAATAAAAGATTTAAATAAAAAATGGTAAGAGCTGTAAATCAAATATAACACTATACACATGTATGAAAAAGAGGATCAGTGCATAAAAGTCGTGAGAAGTGTCTACAACAGTATTGCACATACGGTTTGTGGCAGTCCTGGTTGTATAGCAGCAGTCATGGTTGATAGTGCATTAAACAGTAACCAGTAACCAGTGCAGACAAGCAGGTAAGCAATATGCTATGTGGAATATTTAGATATGTGAGTTGAGAAGCCTGATGGCCAGGTGGTAAAAACTGTCGTTAAGTCTAATAGTACATGCAGCCATGCTCTTGTATCATCTGCCAGACGGTAACAAGGAGAACAGTCAGCGGGCTGGGTGGCTGTGGTCTTTGATGATGCTGTGCACCCTCTGCAGGCACCACTGGTGGAAGAATTGCAAGGAGTCTGTTGCCGGTGATGTGCTGTGCCGCCTGCACCACTCTCTGTAGTAATTTGATGCTGTGGGCAGAGCAGTTATTGTCAGCCCGTCAGCAAGCCCTCAGTGATGCACCTGTAGAACTTCATGAGGATGCTGGTGTTCATGCCAAACTTCCTCAGTCTTCTCAGTTGCTGGTGAGCCTTGTTGACCGTGGTGACTAGGAGGGGTCCTCCATGGTGCGTAAACCAAGGAACTTGAAGCTGCTGACCCTTTCAACCTTAGTATTAACAGCGTTGGTTGGCTTCTCCAAAAATTAGAGACCAAATAATGCAATTTCAGCCCTGTATTTTGTGCCCACAATAAAACAACAATAAAAACAGCCAAAACATGGGTAATCAAAATTTACATTAGAAAAATCCGTACTTTGCACTTCACTTCTTTACTTCTCACTAGGTAAAAACATACTGTTGTTAGGATTCTGTAAAACCTGAAATATATTTCAAGACAGTGCTGAACATTCAGAAACACTGTACTGCGTGATGTTCATTTTGAGTGAATTAGTCTTGCAGGCTTCAAGCTGTTTTTTTTTTTAACTAACTGATCTATTATGTCCTAATCAGCAATGACACTCTTGATAGTCAAGCGCCTCCTTGTACCACTGTGACTACTTATATGGTTGCAAAAGGTGCTATTGACCAATCAGGTGACTGCTAGCCTGCATCTGTGCAGATGCACTTCCTACTGGTTTGTTCTTGATGTGTGGTCCATTTAAGAAGTGTTTCATTTCAAGACATCTCTCTTTTCCACTCCAACCAAGATGACTGGATTATCAATACTCTCTACACTCATTCTCAGCCTATGTGAGTACAAAATGTTTGGTACTATGTCCACAAATATAGAGTACAAAGAATTGAAGATGATACTGAGACTTTGTTTTTATTTATCACTGCAAAGTCTAGAAAGAGTGATAAGGACTCTTAACAAATTCAAACAATGAAGCCATCTTTTTGAATGGTTTTGATAGCTCTAGCTCAATCAAACTTAGGTAGAAATGTCTGGATTATTTTAATACAATTTCTATTCATTTCTGAAGGTCTGCTTGTTGTTGTGATCTCAGTGAGAATCAAACAGTCTAACCCGACAGTGAGAGTTCATCTTGGAATGCCAGCTACAATAGAGTGTTATGCACCTCAGGAAGGACAATTTTCAGTCTTTTGGCTGAAAATCCCAACAAATTCACCACCTGTCTGTATAGCCACTGCCCAGTCACTTGATGATAATGTAAAATGGTGTAATAACCTCCAAAATCGTGCCAATCTCAAAGTAACATGGAAAAACTTCTCTTTTAATCTGTCATTTTCATCTGTTGAGCACACTGATATAGCCACGTATTATTGTGGGGTGGTGCTTTATGAACATTATTATTTTGGAAACGGGACCAGGCTGGTCATTGATGAACAGATGATTGGTAAGTATATATCAGTGTACTGTCTTTGTTTGTTTCTTGGTCTATAGGAGACTTTTATAAGGTATCAAGTGTTCACTGACGGCTGTGATAAGGAGATACACTGAAGATATACATTGAATATTTCTCCAACCCAGCAAAGTTGTGTTGGAGAACATAGCAAAGTAAAAGCATCTAGTTCTTATATAATTTTTGTGTTCATCTCATCAGGGTCTTTGATGACATACATAAGCTTATTTCTAGCTGAAAAGTGGGTAAAATAGA
The DNA here is from genome assembly GCF_902362185.1 of Chanos chanos. Taxonomy (NCBI): domain Eukaryota; kingdom Metazoa; phylum Chordata; class Actinopteri; order Gonorynchiformes; family Chanidae; genus Chanos; species Chanos chanos. The sequence goes on along the minus strand of NC_044501.1, from coordinate 30,860,463 downwards.
ATATGAAAGATAAGAAAAATCCATTTCAGACTATTTAATCAAACACATTCTTGTTGCAGGGACCACACCAAATAAGACAGACCATGAAGATCAAAATGAAGCAGGTACCTGCTTTTTTGTTAAACACCCTTGATCCTGTCCTGTTATCAGAATGGTGTCATATTTAGAGTTATTGAATATGTCTCAGACACCATCAGTTAGGAAACTGAAGATTTACGCAACAAATTAAGTCATGTCCCTGTGTAATTACGACCATTACTACTTCATAATATTTTAGATGAAAAAAAGGACGTATTATTAACTTAAGAATATTCAACCTGGGGAAAATGAATTCAAATGGCCTGCACATCAATCTATGAGAAAGCACAATTATCTAAATTTTCCTCTTTTTATCCTCATTGTTCTCCAATGACTTCTTATCCTGTACAAGAACATTGCAAAATGTTTGACTACCTGGTCCCTACATTGGCGGTAACTAGTTCTGCATCACTCATTGTAATTGGAGTGCTTCTGAGGTATATTCTGAAGAAGCATACTATGGGTGAGTGTTCCAGAAATGAACAAATTATTGAATAGCAACTTGATTTTCATGATGAAGATTGCATCAAAATGTATTTGTTAGAAAATTACTGTATGTATGAAAGACAGTGCTGTATGAATGCTGTATAAATTGATTTTTCCCGTTTCTTAGGGTCTGAGAATACATCAGATAGCACAGGGCATGTGGGTGACCAGGTATGTGAACTTCAGTTACGGTTTTTCCACAGTACTGTGCAATATGAAAGCAGACAGAGCCATTGGTGAATGCTTATGGGTTAAAGTATACTTTAAATCAACATTTGATCCCCCGTATAGTCACATCAATAGCACTTTTACCTGTTTACCGTACCTCACTAATATATTGTTAACAGGCTTAGCTTTTTTGGTTTGCTAACTATGCACCTTGAGTAACCGCTGCAAATAAACTTCTGGTCATCTTGCAGAAATGTATTATTTGCCTTGCAATACATGACTGTAATCACAGCTTAAAAGCAATTTCAGATCAGGCTTAATATCACCCTTTAACTGTAACAATATCAACAAAACAGCAAGGCCTTGCATGCCCTAATGATTCAGTAAAACACTTGCTCTGTTTTTCTTCAAGTCATGAAGAACGGTTTACTGAATCTGAAAGGTTTACTGAGGGTTTACTGAATTTTTACTGAAGGTTTACTGAATTTTTAATTTGACAAATTTTGTAAAAAAAAATCCATTTTTTAGAAAGAACACACTGATATACTGATGTCAGTTACAAAATATAAAACCGAAGTGCTAGAATTTTTCATGTGATACTTCCCATCCAAAATATCTTTGCAGGATATGGACAGGGTGAACTATGCTGCTTTGACGTTTGCTCAAAAGAAACAGAAAACTGTACAGAAGAATAAACATGTGAGCTCCCGGGTCATATATGGAGCAGTCAGGCATGAATTTCAAAACGACCTTACCTGAAAACTCAAATGTTTACATATTTTAAATATTTTTGATTAAAGCTTTCTTTTTTTAGTAAACTGCACATAGAGATTTTCCAAATGAAGTTGCAGATGTCTAACTGATGTTACAACATCTTTGTGAAGCTTAAACTTTGAATGTCCATCCTTCATCTTGGTAGACCCCAATATGTTTGTGCCTGTGTGCATCGTATCAGTGGTCAGGAGTCATGATTCAAAAAATGACCTTTTTTGTCTACTGAAGATATATATATTGTCCTCTGTATTTGTCTTCTTACATCGTTTGTTGAAACTCTTTGATATCCTACATCACCAGGAGTCTGATGTACAAAGCTCTAAACAGTGAGTTTGGGGGTTAGTCAGCACAACAATTTTTTCCTCTTGTAACACTGAGTGTTGAAGACCCTTGTCTGAAAATGTGTAAGCATCATTATTTATATCATTAAAAAGTAAATATTTCTTTGTGCTGTCTGGGCCATGTAATGTATGGTCCAGACTTGGTGTTTTATGTCTTTTCCACAAGGCAACTGCTCATTTGGTGCTTTATGACTTTTTCATAAGGGAACATCAATTTTAAAACACCGCTGAAAATTCAAAGACTTGTTTACGTGTGCATGTAGAGTTATCATCTTTCAAAATGTCATTTCACAAAGAGGTGCTGCAGGATTTTAGGCACTGTTTTTGACCTATCTGGTCAGGCGGGTATTTCATAAAGTGGGTTTAGTGAAAATTCTGAGTTAGTTAAGTAAGTAGTAGAAAGTAGTAAACCTCCTAACGGAAGAACCTTGTGGCTTTGTTTTGCTAGGAGAATGAAGTAGGGCTCTTCTTGTAGGAGGTTTACTGCTTACTCAGAGATTTCACTAAACCTGCCCTCTGAAATAACCCCCAGCTGTACCCTAAACAAAAACTATCATCTTCCTCATTAGCAACTAGTATGGCTTCAACAGTAAAATTTACCATAACTGAAAGCCTTCATCTGACAAACAATGATACTCTTGATAGTCAATTGCCTCCTTGTATCTCCTTGTTAACTTATATGGGCACAATAGGGAAACTGGCCAACAGGTTATGGCTAGCCTGCATCTGAGAAGATGGCACTTCCTATTGGTTGGTTCTTGATGTGTGGTCCATTTAAGAAGTGTTTCATTTGCCATATCTCTCTGGCCATGTTGCTCCTAAAATGCCTGGATTATCAATCTTTACTCAACTTCTTTTCAGCCAATGAGAGTATGAAATGTGCAGTATTATCTCCACTGATATACAAAGAACTGTGGAACATACTGAAACTGCTTATAATTATCACTCAAAAGTCTGTAAAGAAGAATTATTTGGACTCTTAAACAGATTTCTAGAAAGTATTTAAAGTATTTAAACAATGAAGTTACTTTTTTTTTAATGGTTACAGTCAGGGGTGCCAGAAGGTGGGGGTGGGGAGAGCATTTATCACAAACCTACCAAACCATCCCATCATTTTGTTTCAACTACATATGATGCAGTCTGGAAAAAAAACGAAAAAACTACCGATCTCTCAATTAGCATACAGCAGAATGTCTGGACCACTGAAAGAAATCGAAAGCTCTCACAAACCAAATGATCATTCTGGAAAAGTAAAGAATCAAACACGACTACTTCTCGTTTGGTTTTGTTATGACAAAACACAAGAGCAAGTGTTGAGAGAGGGGTGGAATGACCAACATAGATTACTTGATTATAAAGCACAATTTCTTTGTAATTCCATCTACAGTAGGCTACCCTAGGCGCTGAAAATACATTCCTGTCCTGCTGGTGCTTTTGAAGGCTCCAGCTCTCCAGTTCCAGTGCCTGTGTTTTGATTACAATTTCGCAACTTCTAATTCGATGCAGTGTAGCGTATGCTATGATGTCCTGGTAATGCCACTGCTTTTAGGGTCTCCGTTTTTGTCACAAATTGCAGGAAAATGGTGCATTTAGTGGCCAAAACTAAGAATCTTACCCAGGGTGGATGTCTGTATAGCCACTGTCCAGTCAGTTGATGGTGTAAAATGGTGTGATAACCTCCAAAATCATGCCGTCTCAAACAGATTAAAAGTTTTTCCATCATTTTCATCTGTTGAACACACTGACATTGCAACATTTTATTGTGAGTTGAAGCTTAATAAATAATATTATTCTGTAGATGGAACCAAGCTTGCCATTGATGAAGAGGTAAGTACACATTGGTATTCCAGAAAGTGGGTTCAGTGAAAACTCATAGTAAACATTTTCATAGAAGAGCACTATGGCTTTGTTTTGCTAAGCGAATGAAGCCATAGGACTCTTCTATTAGGAAGTTTACTACTTAACTCGGAGTTAGTCAACTCAGTTTCACTAAACCCACTTTCTGGAATACCTCCCAGGTGTTAAGTGACTTTTGACCAAAGTACACCATGACCTTTTGACCCGATCAGCATATCAATGCAAGGGGTCTGACAAATCCTTGATGTCTGGGTTGTTGTTTTTTTAATTGACCATGTAAATAAAACATTACAAATGGAGCCTAAATGGATCAACCTACTAGAAAACTCTGTCCTCAATAAGTGATTTAAAATAAACTGGAATGCATAGTCCTGTTCATGTAAAACAGGTCTTCACCATTTTTTTCACCACAGTTACAGAGAACTTTCTGATACCAAGTTCAGGAAACCATTTTTGATATAACTATACTGCTATCTTGCAGGTGGCAGTTAAAATACCATGAGACATGTTTGAAAACCATTTAGATTTTAAATATTTTACTAATCTCAGTGGGAAATTCAGCCTCTGCAATTTAAGCCACCCAAATAGTGAACACACACACACACACACACTAGGAAATAGTGAGCAATGAGCACACACACACCTGGGACAGTGAGCAGCCTCACAGCTGCAGCGCCCGGGGAGCAGTTGAGGGGTTAGGTGCCTTGGCCACAAGGGCACTTCAGCCATGGATATTGAGGGAGAGGAAAAGCACTGTCTTTTATTAAAGAGGCTCAGAGAAAGTTGACATTGACTGTGAATCTTTCTTGTGACCCATCTCTTCATAAACAGAGCAAGGATGGTATGAATTATGCAGTGTTGAACCTTTGAGCAAAAGCAACAAAGAGCTGGTCATATCCAGGTTACGTATGGAGCTGCGATAAGTGAAATTAAGACTCTAAACAATAGATATAGATGTATTAGTTCTATTTTTCAATATGTTTGACAGAGCACTGTGTTTCATATAATGGTCTGTGTCTAAGGGCCCATTGATCAAATGATTACTTTTATTTATTTTTTTTATCTTCATAGTGTGCAAATTTGTGATCTCTGATCTCTTATTCCTTCAAATTCACTTTCTGGCACCCAGATGCATCACTGATTTACAGTGCCATTACGAGATAATTGTGTTAATCAGCTGATGCATATTTATATCAAAGAAGGAGGTAGCAAGAGCAGCAGCTCCTAGGTCATCACCTGTAGACTTGGGAATGGAAGCCTTTGGACCTATGCATCTGTCTGCATGTTTCTGTGAGACATGGCTCCGGAAGAGGGGATGGAGCAGCTTCTGTAGAACTCTGGAGCTAAACTCATTCTCACCAGTATGACAAATATTTGCCCTCCAGCCACAACAAGAGGGGCAAAAGAGCCAGAGAATCCTTGTCCTGGATTTGAGAAACCGCTGCAATGGAGCTCCCACTCCCTGCTGTCTTTGGGTGACCTGCGGCAGTCTGGAGTGGATGGAGGCAATAGGTGGCATGTCTGGTTTCAGTTCCAGCTCTACAGACCGCGGGTGTGGCCTGCCGGGAGTGCCACCAGTCTGCTTCTGAGGGTTCTTGTTCTCGACACGTTCAGTGACACTGCTTCATACTGTATTGTATCATCTATGCTCTTTTGAGTCAGTTGTCTTGTCATTTTTAATATTCATGAACAATGTAAGTGATTCTGATTCCTAATAAACATCTTTTTCCTTGGTTATTATCTTTGCTTATTAGTCGCATTCATCAAAACAGCTTGTGAATGGCTTTAGTGTGACCTGATGGTCAGAGGTAGAAATCTTAAACCTTGGTGTGGGCTTGTATAGGGATCAATACATTTAGTTTATGTAGACAGGAGTCCACATGGAGGTAGTATGAGGACCTATAAGGAAGTGGATGTATAGCAGGCCTCAGCAGCCCCAAAGTTTGATGTTAGCAATTTTGTTAGTGTTTGCTGTGAGAGACCAACTTAAGAGGTGGTAAATTGTTGTAGGGGTATTAATTGTTCTTGGTGTGCCTGTGTGTGAGACTAACTAAAGTCAGGTTGTTTACCCTTGCAACTACAGTTAATGAGCAAATTTAATGTACCATGCTTACAACAAATTGACGTTTACTACTACAACCTGTAAACCTTTTACTACTGTAACCGCTCTGACACAGAAGAAATATTCAGTGGAGCCTTTAGGGAATCCAGTTTTAGTGAGAACTATTTATGGTTATTTCTGAACCAGATTCTGGACACTAGAATGCCATTGTCAGTAATGTGGAATGGACAATGAAGTGTTGAGCCAGAATGTTATCAGTTAGTGGAGTGGAGGACGGCTGTGAGAGACTTCAGTGTATAAATTTGGCAAGGATGAGCAGATGGTCTACAGTTTGAAAAATTTGATCACCACAAGTGTTATCATCTACAGTGTAGCTAATTTAGGGAAAATCCATATTGCCAAAGTTGATACTGGAAATGTGGTCATTTGTGGGGCAGAAAGGCAAATAATGATGGCAGTTGTGCAGTTTACAAGTTTTGGTAGATAGCAGCATCTTTAGGCAGAAATACAAATCTTGGATCAAGACTTTTTTAGTCAAAACGCACTGTTTCTGGGATCCTCTAAAAATGGATTAAATTCACGTGAAAGGCACTGTGGACAATTGTGCCCAAGTACCAGCAGCTGATTTGCACTAACTGATCAGCTGAACCGAAAACAATAGCAGAGTTCTCACAGTTCAGAGAATGCCACTTTTCTCCAGTTATGGTGATCCAGTTACAGGGGCTGTGACAAGATCATCCAATCAGATCAGTGCTAGTTCGTCCTTTGAACTGCACTTCCTTTTTACTTCTTTTTACTGTGTTGCTTTCATTAACACTAGTTCATTTGGGGGTGCAGTAGGTCCATCCTTCCTTTACACCAAAACTGAGATGACTGGACTACCATTATTCAGTTTACTTGTCCTCAGGTTATGTAAGTACAAGACATGTGATACTAGTTCTATACATAGAGGAATAGCTTTGTTTTGAGCTAAATTCCATTCGGAATTTGATATTTTCCATTTAAAATTCAATTTAGTCCTTAACTGGTCTTGATCTTTTTCTTGAAGGCAGCACACAATGAACAAAATGTTTACGTTTTGTGATTAAAATCTGATGCAAAGTCAGTTTGGTAAAGTAAATTCAGAACAAAAGATGGAGCGACACCATGGGTTTTAATTACAATAGCTTGTTTATGCTCATGAAAGAAACTCGGATCAGTTTTATTAGTTTGGTAACAATGAATTGTTTTTCTGTTTGTGTTCATCATTAAAGGTGCACTTGTCATTGGAACATTAATGACTCATTCACAACCTCAATCTACCCTGAGGGCTCGTCTGGGTTACTCAAGCACTCTACAATGTAATCCACCCAAGGATGGGCATTTTAAAGTATTTTGGTTTAAAATTATTCCTCATATAGGACCCATATGGATGGCTACTGCCAATTCACACTCTGAGAAGTTGGCGATGTGTGAACGGTTCCAAAATAGTACAAGACTTAAAGTAACATGGGATAAAATTTCTTTCAATCTTTCATTTTCATCTGTTGAACAAACTGATTTAGGGACATATTACTGTGGATTGCTATATTACAATGTCTTTCACTTTGGGAATGGGACCGAGTTTATCACTGAAGATGAAATGAAGGGTAGGTTACAAAATTATGGAGGAATATTTACACAAAGTATCAGAAAGGTAATTCCATTTAAAATGCAAACTACATTCTACAAAGAGGAGCAAATAGCAAGCACGTTGGCTTTTTAGCATGTCTGACATGCTAAATGTGACATTTTTCCTACTTAAGTGTAATTTTAAATGTCTTTAAAGTGATTTTGTAAGTGCAAACCAGATAAAATATAATATCTGATTAAAAAAAATTGATAAAATATCAATGAACATCAAAGAAATGGTCAGATGTGAATATTAATCAGTTTACATGAGTGGATAGTATATAATATCTAAAAGTGTTTGAGGCCAAACAGTTCTGTCATGTTGAAAGAAGTCAGCTTTGAACTTTAAGATCAGTAATGCAGACTCCTTAGCTGACATTATGGCATATTTACACTACTTCTACAAACTATTTTCAAAAGCATATCTTGAATGATACTTATATGATAGCTATGGTGGGCTTTTATGGATTTTAAACACAGATTTGAGATTGAGTACTAATCTACATCTGTGTTTCAGGTACTACACCAACGATAATAGACCATGATGTTCAAGCAGAAGCGGGTATTTGCTCTTTATACATATTTTGATTGTACTTTTACACACGTCCCCCTTTGACGAAAATTCGTTATTGTGATATCTCCCAGCCACTGCGCTATATGTAAAAGGATATATGTCATATATGAAAGTGAAAAATATCTCGCTTACCTAGACATGTGTAACACAGCATATTGTATATCATATCGTTTATTGCTCAAATATGAGTTTGCACTCAGTTCAGTTAATGTGTTCAGTTAATGTGTTCAGTTAATGTGTTCAGTTAATTCATTTGTTGATATGAATTTGAATGTTAATTTGTGTGGTTTAAAACACTTGGTTTTTCGCCACTAGAAGAGCAACGGCTGTTTGATTACTGGGTACCAACTTTGGCAGCGACTAACGTGGCATCGTTCATTCTAATTGGAGTGCTTCTCTGCTATATTTCAAGAAAACAAAGGACAAGTAAGTGCACCTGATTGGTTAGTTGTCTTGTGAAAGTCATTGAATGGATGGATGGATGGATGGATGGATGGATGTGTAAATAACATAACACGAAATCAAAAAACAGAACACTTAATATGGACTGCAAATGTTTGTATGAATTCCTTACAATAACACTGATAATAATGTTAATGCTCACCATGCACTGTCTCAATAGTAAGAACAAACTTGATTGACTCAGGCCTATTTTTTTCACTTGCAGAAAAAACACCAAATGACACAGCAAAAGAACTGGGTGATCAGGTGAGTACCCCCCCCCCCCCCCCCCCCCAAATGTAATTGCTAAAGTCTCCTGTAATTCAGGAAAAATATTTACCAGTTTCTTAGTGAAATGTCCTTCAATAAAGGTGGGCAGTTGCCCTTGATCTTCTACAGTTACACAACACCTTGTCTTACTTATCTTTTTTTTTTCAGTGTACCGATGAAGTGAGCTATACTGCCTTGAAATTTGCAAACAGGAAGCACAAACCTGGACGGAATAAGACAGATTTGAACTCCAAAGTCATATATGGAACTGTGAGGCATGAGTGGGAGTGACCTGTTTAGTTCAGTAACGTGTTCGATGAACCCATAGCATCTTTCTGTTGACCTGCCAATCACAGCATTTACACGTTTAAGCTATTTTCACTCTGAACACGTGCTCTTCATAAAATTGTATTTTATTGTGTGTTACTTATAATACAGGGGTAAAAGTATTTGAATATCACAGTTACCCATTAAAAAAACTGAGTCAAAGTCTTCATGTATCAGGCTTTTAATGTACTCCACTTTTAATGTACTGTGTAGCTCTATATAATAAACATTCTCTCTGGTCAATATTTCACTCTCAGACTGTTTAATGCCACTTGCTTGTTTTCTGGGTTGTGCATAACAGATAGCAGTGGCTTTAGTACTTACCTTTTGCAGGTCATCTTATGGGTGCTTGGGCTCCCTGTATATATGCAGAACACCACTAGAGGGCCTCACTGGGACAAGTGCTGAAAATATTTAAAGTGCAAATTGCACATAGCAAAACGTCCTTTTTATTTATTTATTTTATCATTTAGTTCTCCAAAGAAACCTAAATAATTATATGCCTTTTTGAGCCTGTGACAAATAGATAATATTTGTTGACAGGTCCCAGTAAATGTTACAGACATTTTGTTTACTTAAGGACAACCAGTTATTCCTATAGTGGTTCATGAGCTGTGCAGTCAAATGATCCAATCAGGTAACTGCTAGGCTGCAATGCATTGGTAGCTTTCTGAGAAGGTGCACTTCCTACTTGTTTCTGATGGTACCATTTTAGAAAAGTGTTGTGTCATATCATGACATGAGTGACTCCTCTTCACACATATTGTCTGAAATGGCTGCCTTTTTCTCAACTACCTTACTGTTTCTCAGTCAGTGTGAGTACACATATTCTTTGATTTCAGCTTTATGGGTAAAATAGCTTCATAAATATGGTCTACAAAGACAAAGATGAACAAAAGTTCCATAACCTGATTTCTAAAATGAATGTATATATAGACTTGCATAGACTTGCACAGGGAGATGGTATGCTTGGATGTGTTACTGCAGTATTCAGGTTTTGGTAGGGAAAAAAAACCTCCTTCATTCATAGGAGTTCTTATTAAACTACATATGCTATCATTTTTAACACTATCTTTGTGTTTGGACTTTAAGGTACAGACGTTACTGGAATGTCAATGATATTCTCACAGCCAGAATCAGAACTGTGGGTTCACCCTGGAATGCCAGTCACACTTAAATGCCATGTACCTCAGCAAGGAATAGCCATAGTCTTCTGGCTGAAAATGCCTCCTAACCAAGGTCCGCTCTGGATAGCTACCACCCAGTCACTATCCAACGACATAGTATTGAATGAGAAGATCCAAAAACAAACAAGACTTAAAGTGAATTGGAACGGTCTCACGTTTAATCTCAGTTTTTCAATGGCTGAGCAAACAGATACAGCGACATACTATTGTGGGATAATAACATTTAAGCATTTCTACTTCGGGAACGGCACCAAGTTAATCATTGGGGAACAAACCACAGGTAAGTAGACAATATAAACTGGATGCTTGTCATAGAAATTTGAAAGGTGTGAAGGACTGGAATGTTTAACTCAGAGCTGATTGTGTTAATAAACTAAACAAATGAAGTTTAAGATCTTATTATATTTGACCCGTAAGAGTAGAAGGTTTGTCATATAGTTTGTCACAGCTACACCATCACTAAAAAGTGAACACAACTAAATTCTATCATTAAATCCTACTGGGAGGCATGGGGACATGAAAAATAAGAAGATAACACATTGGCCTGACTTAATGGCCTCTTCATTGCATTACTGGAGATTTTTTGAATAATATCGTGTTGAAACTGGTACTGTTCTGTTTTACGCCTTAAAGAATGAGCAAAATTAGCATCTAAAAGGGTCACAGCCGTAGCTGTATGCAATGCTGTGTTCAGTGGAGTTGAAGATGTGTGTTTTTTAATGATCTCTTCAAGCTGCACAGTCATAGTACTTGCTTTAGGACACTATGAAGTGTCATGTAAAAGTCTGATAAAAAATTTTAAATGCTGTAATGCAGAGCAGCATTAGTGGAGGATTTTCTGGGTCTGTACATTGCTCCATTATTATGTTAAATACGCTACTGCATCAAAAATCACTTGGATTACCCACTAAGATGGCCCAGTGTTGAAAATATAGTGCTAATTTGTTGAGCTTACTTTTACCAAATAGGGATTTTACCAAATGCAAACTGTAATGACTAATTTGCTTCAGTGCTTTCTTATCCTTTAACATTTATTCTAGAAAAGTAGAGTGGCTGAGGCAGAGTATCATAATTTCTGTAGAATTCTTATGTTTAAAACTTATCCCAGAGTACTTTCTAATGAATACGAATCATTGTTTCAGAGAAAAACTTGAACATGACAAATCACAAAGTTCAAGAGGAGGCAGGTATTTGCATTCCATTACAGACACTTTCCACTCCAAAAATTCCCAAGAACATAGAAACTTAAAATGTGTTGAGGTGATATGCATACATTTGTGAGTTAATTTATCCTTAATTGTCTGGTTGTATTGGGTTCTTTATATCTTCTCTATGAAAAGAGCAATGGAAAGTTCTGGATTACTTGGGACCAACATTGGCAGTTACTAATATAGTCTCATTTATTGTCATCGGAGTACTTCTTTCCCAAAAGAGGCAAAAGAAAAGTAAGAAACTAATTTTCTGTTGCCTCTAATATACATTACACATGTCTACCATTTTACTCAATGAAAATGTGCCTTCATCACTTATTTTTCATTTGTAGGTGATGGAAATATACACAGTAGCACAGCAGGGGTTGAGAATGATCAGGTAAATGTTGCAGCTACTGTAGCAGCTGGTTCACACATGTGCACAGTAACATAGAACCCAAACCTCTGGAACCCTTCAAAAGTACTGAGTATCTGCATCATCCAGTTTAAACTAGGTTGCCAAACAGTTTCCCTTTTAAAAAGTAGTTAGGCTGGACATTTTGTGAGTTTGAATGTGACATGTCTTTTCCATAATCTCTGAACAGAGTACAGATGAGTTGAACTACGCTGGTTTGAAGTTTATGACCAGAAATCAAAGAAATGGAAGGGAGAATGGAGAGCTCAGTCGCGTCGTGTACGGAGCCGTGAGGCATGGAACGTAATGATATGTCTGACTTTTTGAAAAAGTATAATTTAACAAAAATGAACCGATGAAATGCGACAGCACATCATTTTTTTCACTGTGCTTTTTCACTTGTGTATTCCAAAAACATAATCTCACTGATGCACCAGGATCGTGCCTCAGTGCACTCACATCCACAATAATAATAATAATAATAATAATAATGATAATAATCATCATCATCATCATCATCATCATTATTATTATCACCATCATGTCACGCCCTGTTCCACTCGTTTCTATTTAGCTGTTGTTTCCTGCCCCTGTTGGTCAGTTCTGATTAAGTTCTGTTGCTCCCTGGTTTCTTGGTTTAGTCCTGTTTTGATTAAGTTCTGTTACTCCCTGGTTTCTTGGTTCAGTCCTGTTAGTTCATTCACTGAGTCCACCTCTTTTCAGTTAATTTTGCCTTGTTTAGACTTGTATATATACTCCTTCTTTTGCCCTTTGTGCTTTGTCTGGTATTGTTTGGTGCTAACCCTGTGTTACATTGGTTTTCCTGCTTGCCTGAAATCCTGAACCTTCTTTTTTGTAAGTCCATTGAAGTCTTTTGTTATGTTTGATTTAAATAAAGAGAATATTGACCCGCACTTGCATCCAGTCTCTGGTACGTAGCATGACACCATCATAAAGTTTAGCAAATGGCATTAGTTGTGACTGAAAAGATTTTTGCTTTGTTTAATAAAAATGTAGCTAGTTGAAGGAATTTCTCTACATTAAAATAAACTTTGTCTTTGAATTTCTGAATTGCTCCATCAAATGTTTATGCTTCACTTAAGTTTAGATTGCGGTCACTTGCAAATGGGTGGCTTTAACGCAGACTGTTAAACAGAGGGGGTTTGTGGTAAACAATAATTCACTCCTTTCTTACCATCAGTGTATGTGTTTACATTCAGTTCTTAACGGTATGACATGCATTTTTAAATGAATGTCTAGATGGTTGTCTTATGCAGAACTTTACCATTCATGTCAAAGTATTCAAAATCTAAAACCATGACTAGTACAAACATTCATACATTCATGAATTGATTCCGTTGTTAAATGTCTAATATGTAAAATTTTTTTATTAATTTCATTTTCAGGTTCCTCTGCAGTCTATACAGATTACCAAGATGATGTCTCTTGATTATGACAACTGTCATTTCCTCTCACAAAGCTCAATTCCTAATACTTTCCAAACTGCACTCTTGACTGTTGAAGTAGCTTGGTGGGAAAAGGCAGTATCATTAAATTGTTTTAATAGCAGACAATTTGGCATCGTTAAATGCAATAAGCGAGTTGAAAGGTGAAACACCCTCTCTTGTGCAAATAGAGGCATATTGAAGCATACGTCCGGCGCACGGAACAGCACCCAAAGGAAGCGACCGAGAAGGCATCTTGTCCTTTGATGAGGGTGGTGCATGTTTTTAGAAGGCTGCATAAATATACTTTAGCTTTGGCCATAAACATCCTGTGGAAAGAGAACGCAATGTGTGACTTTTGAAACAGAGTTCAGCGTGCATTGGTCAATCGGAATGAAGGCTTAAACCACTACAAACGTTTGTTTCTTGCTGGACTTCTTGGGGGAAAAAAACTGTGGTTTTGCTAGATGTAAGAAAGGATGTCAAGATGTAATTATATGAAAATATATGAGGTGTTATGGTGAGAGATGTTCCATTTTGAATGCTGCTTTTGAATCTGTTCCTCACGGCTCCTTGGCCTGCGTGTTTTTGTTTCGGTCCTTCACTACCACAGCTGATAACAGCTAATCATCAAACCCTTAATTAACTCAATCAGGCAAGATAATCAAGGGCTAAAGGGAATGGGGGGGGGGGGGGGGGGGGGGGGGATGAGGCAGGGCGCAAAAACCAAGATGTTTGCTGCATACATGTACCACTTTATCTCTTGCACTTACATGAAGTCACCAGAAGAGGGAGCACGTGGCTCACATAAAAGGGAATCCTCAGCCTAAACCGTTTCAATGGTGTAGTCTACAGCAAGTAACAGCAAGAAACAAATGACAACATCCAAACATATGTAACCTGAAATCTTGTTGAATTCTTCGCTGAAGCAGCTTCATCTACACGGTACAAAAATATCCGCAATAAAACATGATACCATCAGAAATACAAACTGGATTAGAAAATGCTTGAACTTCAAGAGTCATGTCACCCAAGAACTTAGATCAAAATATAAATTTGCAAAAAGTTAAATCTTGACATTCTGTTTATGCGATGTCATCAACACTTTATACACTACAATCAAAACAGCTTTCTCCAGTCTTTTGGGAAAGTCTGTTTTTTTGGGACAATGGCCTTCTCACGGCAGGAATATCACTGGCTTGGCAGGAAGTTTGTGGTTCTCTGGTGGTGTAAAAAATAGTGTAAATATACATGTGAGCTGAGCTAAATGGAACAGATAGAAATGTGAGGGAAACTGACAAGGGGACAGATTTACTCAGATTGAACTGGACACAGGGATTGCTATTGTTATTGTTGTTGTTGTTGTTGTTCTTGTTGTTCTTGTTGTTGCTTCTATTTCCCTTACCAAATGTTCTTGCTTAAAGACCAACTTTGCATTCCTGAATGGGAGTTTAATGGGGAGTTTGAATAGTTTCTTCTGACATTTTTGAACATCCAAGTTTTAGCTACAGCAGGATGTGGACAAATTGTAACAGTATTAGTTCGTTAACATGAACTTTATATGATCTTTTCCCTAAAACGGTTTCTCTGCTTTTCCATAAAGCAGAGACATGAGAGAGAGAGAGAGAGAGAGAGAGAGAGAGAGAGGACCAATAGGTTATTTCAGGCCAAACAGACTTACACTGAATTTAAAATTCTGAACTGAGAGAGAAAGGAGTGCACACTGGCTTTTTCGTGATTTGAAAATGAAAGAGGCAGAAAGAGAGAGAGCGAGAGAGACAGAGGAACGATCTGAAGATTACCTGTGGGAGGACAAAAAAAAATCCCTCACATTGCTTTTCCAATGAATTTGATATGAGGAAGTCTTTCTATACACAAATAAAGCTGCACCTCAGGGAGAAAGGGGAGAGTAAACAAAACATAAGAGGCATATTTGAGTGGAGATGAAAGCATAGGATACTTCCAAGCAACTGTCCCACACAGTGGTCTGTAAAAACATACACACACACACACACACACACATTTTGGGGTCTGTGTCCGTTTCCCTTTTAAATGATCCTAACACCTTCTATTCAGGCGGTTGTACTGAAACAGTTCCCTGGACCTGCGCTCAGGCATTGTGTTCAGTGTCAGGAACCATCTTGTATCTTCACTACATATGCAGCTGAGGTTTTATCCAATAAAACCTCCAACAATATCCCTAAAACCCAATGCTCTACACAATCCTTGTTGTCGGATGGACATTTGCA
Organism: Chanos chanos; assembly: GCF_902362185.1. NCBI lineage: Eukaryota > Metazoa > Chordata > Actinopteri > Gonorynchiformes > Chanidae > Chanos > Chanos chanos. The sequence goes on along the minus strand of NC_044501.1, from coordinate 30,844,949 downwards.
CATTTTGTTACCTGCTGTTATACAAAGTTTATGTTAAATGTTAGATTTAAAAACATCACGCTATCTATGCAGAGGCGCTTAACTGTTTGGGTCGGGGTGCTGAAAAATGACACACATATCAACTCATGCAGTTGTACATGATGCCTGATGAACATATCTCTTTCCATCAGTTTTCTTTCAGTCCCTTATTCCTTAAATCTTTCCTTTTTTTTTTTTTCTTTTTTTTTCTTTTTTGCTCGATTATTTGTTCTAAGGACATCACTCTGGTCGCTCTTGGCTTCCTGTGTTGTTTGTCTTGGAGCAGGGGCAGTTTTTGGAAGTCTTCAGCCCACGGTGGGGGGGGGACACCCCTTTCATCTGACCTGTGATAAGATCTCACGCTGGCCCCCCTTTATCTTACTCTGGCGCTCAGTTTCATTTACATATACACCCCACACTTTACTCTCTCTCTTATCATCTGCATCTGTATGTAACTGAAGGCAAGCCGATAAGAGTTTAAGCTACGTTTGTTCTCTCGGTTTATCAGTATTTACCATATTTGTTCATCCATTAATCTAATCAGATTGCCAATAACGATCATCGTGCGTACGTCAGGCGAAACTTTTACTGGAGACTTTCGTAATGTAACTTGGAAACAGAATACGTTGTTTTCGTGTTTATTACATTCCTGCATTTGTGTTCTCTCTCTGTGCATGTGTGTGTGTGTGTTACCAAATAAACACTGCAGCATGTTTATGATTTCTGCTCCAAAACATTGAATGTCTTTCCACGCAAAAAGATGGCGATACTGAGGTTCGATCAAAACTGTCCTTCCAAGAGAGTTTTTATTTTTATTTTTAAATCTCTGAGACTCAGTGTAAGAAGTTTTTGATGTTCAAGGTCAGGTTGTTTGCCCTCCTCTGCTTTCATCAGACAAGATCCTAAGCGTCTAGTTACCAGAGATGGATTGATATTTTCTTATACTACGTGATCCCAGTACTCGGTTCTGATTGGACCTCTGAGTATAGTTACTAGGTGCTGAACACAGAGGGGACATGTTCTGCTCAGCCTAGGTCCCAATGCACAACTGCACCACTGGACCCTGGAGTCTAGTTACTGCTGGAGCAGTGAGATTGTGTTTATAGCTTTTATATATGTGTTTAGAGAGAGAGAGAGAGAGAGAGAGACAGGAAGGGGGGGGGGGGGGGGGTTATATTTTTAAAAGACATACAAACATATAAATATGAACAAACGCCCACAAAAATGTTCACAGATGTCATATCTTTCATTCTCTCTCTCTCTCTCTCTCTCTCTCTCTCATATACATAGACACAGAGACACACAGGCACACACACACACACAACTCACATACACACACACATATGCATACACTTACACACGCAATAAATCCTCACACACGTAATAAATTAACACACAAATGCACAGACACATGCATTTGCACACATGCATTGAATGTAATGTCCACAGAGGATGCACGTTGTTTCGGTGGTCTTCTCTCTGTAGATATGGCTGCAGAGTGTTGACTCTGGATGGAAGAGAGGAGGAGGAGGAGGAGGAGGGAGAGTCGAGGGGCCGGTGAGGTCTCCTCCAAGGGAACTGGAGCAATTATGAAAACTCTCTCCATCTCTTTCAGTCCCAAAAAAGGATATAAATAAAAGCCAGCCCTGCAGAAGCCTGTGTCTGTTAGGGGAAAGTTTTAAAGAGAGGAGAGACGGAGAGGGAGAGAAGGAAGGAGGGAGGAGAGGAGAGGAGAGGAGAGGAGAGGAGAGGAGAGACTCTATTTTCCATTGGAGAGATATCATAATAAGAGGTGACAGCATTGGTCGGAAGGGCATACCTCCAGCATGGGGTGAGTGAGACAAAAGCCAAGCACTGCTATAGCAACAGGATTGTCTTTCTGGCTCTGACAATGAGTTTCTCTCAAAGACACACACAGCATGAGCTTGTGTGTGTGTGTGTGTGTGTGTGTGTGTGTGTGTGTGAGTTAAAAGAGGAGGGGAGGGGGCTAGTGTTGGTCAGTGTGTGTGTGTGTGTGTGTGTGTGTGTGTGTGTGTGTGTCTGTGTGTCACTGTGAGCATGTGTGCGTGGTTGTGTGTGCAAGGTATGCAAATCCACCATGACAAAGTGAATACATAATGGGAAAAACATTCGCGTGAGCTTACTATTTCAATCATTTCGTCTCACTTTCACCAGACAAGGGATTTATGTAAAAGAACGAACGAACTAACTAAATAAATAAAAATGAGTAACAACACCAGCAGAGAGGAGTTACATCCAAAAGATTTACATTCCTCTTACGTCCAAGGTTCTGCTGCTGGATTTTCTGATCTTGCCTCAGAAATATGTTTTCCTTCGTATTGTACAGCAAGACTGCTTCATGGTTTATAGACCTGTTTGTGTAGAGCTGTAACAGTCCCCCTTACAATGATATCTCTCTTGCAATGGTTAGTTGTATATGTTTTCACATGGTTGTTCAGAAAGCAGATGTCATTATGAAAATCCACCAAAGCTCTCACGACAGAAACTTTGACTCTGGGGGAAGTCAGGGGCGTGAGAGTGTCCAAGTGGGAATGTTGGAGATTCCTTCCTGAGAAATCTCCTTCCTCGGCCAGTTTGGACAGGATACTTGTGAACTTTGGCAGTTCACTGTACTGTCAGTGCTGGTTTTGTTTCTTGCTAGAGAGTCTGCAAAACATCTGAAGCTACTACTTCACCTCTCATCGTGTTGTTATTATTAGAACTTAACTTGGATGAGAATTCCTTTCATCGTAGATATTATTCTTAATCACATTCTTTACGCATTGTGTGTGTTTGTATGTTGCTAATGTTGTTTAATCTGTCTCATTTTTTACCTCAAATAGGAGTAAAAACATGATTCTGAAGATGAATAAGATTACTTACAATTTCATTCTCTTATAATCGCCTTTCTCTATTGTTCATTGTTTCGTATTTTTATTAAGAATTTGGATACGTTATTTTCATTTTATTTCGTCAAGATTTATCACAAACACAGGTTTGGATAACGAAGTGTGTTTGGATGATCGCTGCTGTCAAAAGCAAAAGCAATTCTATTAATGTTTGTGAATTTACTGGCGTGCATGGAAAATCTGAGATTATGATTTCACTGTTTGCGTCATATGCCAGTTACACAACAAAAAACGGAAAGAGTTTACATTTCACAAGCCTACACTGGTCCTTGCTGATCGTTGATGGACTTTCATGAATCCTCAATAATCTTCAGCAAAGCTTCATATATTTTAAAACAGTAGACCATCACATGAAATCAACAGAAAAACAAATAGGATCTTTTCAACAAGCAAGTCTAAACTATATGCATGGCACCACACTGTAATTTAATTATTGTTTCTGCACAGCAAGTCATTTCCAACGGAAAAAAAATCCCCCACAATATTATTATATTGAAAAACAGCACTGGGCCATAGTTATTAAATACGGAGGTAGGGCAGCAGTTTTCTTTTCATTTCCACAATCCCAATATATAAATAACAGTTTCTATCCAAAAAGGAAAGTGTATGACAAAAGATTTGTCAACGGTACAAGTTAAAACCTTCAATGCTGTCAGGGGAATAAAAAAGTGACCCAATGCTTTCCATCAGTGAGTGAGAGAGTGACAACTGACCAGAGACGCTGAGAGGGAGAGTGACGCATATCTCAGCTCCCCAGAGAGGGGTTCAGGCTTCCCCTCGATTTATCGGATATCTGAAGGACTTCGCGTGGCAGGGCTGGACATTTTAGGTTTTTTTTTTTTTTTTTTTTCTTTTATGCTTTGCGATTTTTGTGAGTCACTGATTCCCTTAGGGGGGAAAAAAGCGGCAGAGCCAAGTTCTCATTGTGCTGATCTTAAATTTCCATTTTTGGGACTGAAGTTATTCCAAGAGCTCGTTTCTAAAAATAACAACCAAAAAGACGATGAGCAAAAATGCAAAGCAGTGAGAGAGATCGTGTTTAGAATCACGGAGAGATCCCAAATTCCAACATATAGAATTATAATTCACTTTCTTTGGTTGTAACATGGCTACTCTTGAGAGATGGCCAATCAGTATTGACAATTAACAGGGTGGGGGGGGGATCAGAAGACAAATCTAGTAACTGTTGTGTATTTTGTTGCATGGCAGCAGCAGAACAGAACACCAGATTATAATAAAGATTATGTCGGCATGAGAAAGGAAAGATTATCGAAGCAATAATCTGAGCTGGACGTTCAGACATTACAAGTGGGTCGGTACTTGAATTTAATGGCACGGTTGGGGAGGGGAAGGTAACCTCCTGAAGGATGCTGGATTTGTTCAGTGAGTGATTTGAACTGCTGGACAGAAGCCCAGATTCCCAAGACTTAAGAGCAGGAAATTGAAGCTAATGTTTTGTGTGTGTGTACAGGTGGTATGTGTTGACAACAGTGGATGAAATACATGGTACGACGGCTTGAAATACCAAACCAGTAAATCAGCGTACTCTGTCTTTTTATTTATTATTTTTTATGTGCATATCTACGGAAACACACTGCTAGCAATATTTTAGCAGTATTAATACTATTAATACTGCTAAAAACAAACAAACAAAGAAGCAAACAAAAGATTTAAAACAAAATATGTTTAATAGAAAGTAGATGGCCGAACAGAGATTCCTGAGAGAGTGTTCTGGAAACTTCTTCTTGTGCACTAATTGGCCATGGGCTGTAGGGGCCATTGACAGTAGAATTTGATATAAGATGTTACTGCAGAGACTGGAACATGTAAACAGTGAATTAATCTATGGAAATTATGAAAATGCAAAACAGATTTTTACAAGGTTTTCCGAACCAATCCAAAAAAAAAAAAAAAGCAATGTCTTACACATGAGGCAAAGGAGTTCATATTCAGGATACGTCCAGTACTACCAAAAACACAATTCAGTAATTCACTCTGAGTCCAATTACTAGCTAACTAGAGTTTTTAGCTTTCAGAACAAAATTGTTCAGTTAAATTACTTATGCACTGATGTGAGAGAATACATGAGAGCTCTTCTGCTTCAGCTCCTGACACGGACGACTAAACATCTTTTTTTAATTATTTTTCTTTTTTTTTCTGGTGTTATGAAGCTAATTTCTTAATTTATATCAACCAGATACTTGATGCATGAGAGAGCAAGGAGCCTAACCACTCTGGCAAGTGGCGTTAGCAATTTAGCGGCTCACAGACACCCACAGTGTTGACATATCCTGTTATGTTTCTCAGAGCATACAATCCTGCCTTCCCTGTATTGTCACCCCATTCATCAACCAAGCTGGCCGCCGCACCAGAATTTAGTTTATTCCCTGAATACGGACACATCAGACGTCCTGCTTATTGCCAAGGAATGAGAATATGTGTCACTTTGACAGACTGTAAGCAGCGTAATGATTCGTGCTATTCTCTCCATTGTCCGGCATATTAGCTATGTCACTTTTGATTCTGGGATCATTTCTCTTGCTTACGCGGTTGAGGTTTTTGCCCAGTGAAAAGACAAACGAACAGGAGGCTATTTTTTTTTCCCCCCACTCTGGTAGAACAGAAGGGCAACTCAAATTTGTTTATGCTGGCTGCATTCAAGAGTTTTGTTGTGGGTTTTTTTTTTTCCATTTGTCATGATGTAATGACTCTATTTGTGCTAGTCATGAAGATGAGTGCAGGCCAGAGCAAGTATTTGTCGCACCTGCTACACACGTTACTGAAGACCGGTACGCATGTCATCGGCCGCAACATCTTCATAAGCCAAACACGAGGACTCAGAAATGCAAAACATACTGAAATTGATTTTAAACTTCCTCGAGACCATTTCTAGAATATGAAAAATGGAAGCTGAATTTGTGTTTAAAGTACATTTAAAGTACATAACAGAGTGGATCAGAGTAACATACATAAATAACTAGGGGCTGCCAAAGTTGGTCTGGTTTTCCAGTTTGGAGCTCAGCGCGGCGGTTGGGTTGATGAATCTATCATCGGCGTAAATGGAATGCATTAGCAGTTACAGATCATTTGATAATCACCATTAATCTTGTGTTGATCTGTTGTGTCGAGGGATCTAAGGTGTTGGCAGCAAAACGTGTCGACACACGAGCCTCCAAGAATCTTACAAAATCAGCAACATTTCCTTACCACTTCAAAATTAACTAATAAAGAAATAAAGAAATCTGTCCAAACATTTTAAAGTCATTATGCCTTTGATAGGCCTCCACATTTCAACGTCTCTTTATTCACAGAGTTAGAAAACAAAGACCAAGATTTGTAATCTTGACGCCATTTAGCATTTAGCCTCGCGACAAATGACCGCCCTTACAGTTTCTTAGTCTCCTTTCAAATTTACTGCAGATATGGAGTATGAGACACGGTCAGGACAGGGATAGACTGTTTAATGGAAAATAACTAACCTATCTTATATACTCAGTTAAAAAAAACGGATCTTCACGCAGATGAATCACACGTTTCAATCAACAAGTTTTTTGGGTTTTTTAAAATTTTGTTCAGCTTTTTAGGCTGAATACAGCTGTGATGGTACAATTTTAAAAAGTGTGCAATTTTCTCCATGTGGGCTTGTTAAAAGCTGAAACCACAACTGCGTGTATTTAATTAACCTTGGTCACACTGATTATAGCTCCATTCTTGGCATGACAAGAATGTACACAGATCCTTCCAGTGGAAGAAGTTTGACTGATATATTCTATGAATGACATTTTAAAATGCTCATCCCATTTCATTGGAAACGTGTTTGTACGTTCGAGAGCGCGTTTGTATTGTGTTTCTCAGCAGACGGTGAGGATATTGAGAAAACCTTCAGATTTTGAGAATAATCCCTCAATTTTATGGACTCATACTTTTACAGTGCAGAGCTCTTGTCTGTAAATATGTAAATCACACTCTGTCAAATTAAGGAAGGAAAGCCAACTGAGAAAGCTCCTCGATTTGTTTGTGGAAAAAAAGAAAAAAAAAAAGAAAAAAGACCAGTATGTGTGACAAAACCCAGAGATTAAGACACCTCTGGGAAATTAAGCTGTTCTCACACACTGAAATTAGTTCCGCTCCGTTGAGCCTTTCCACAGAATGGCACTTAACTCAATAGTGACCGGGGGAAACAACAAAACAGAGTTCGTAGAAGTATATTAAGCCATTAAGGCATTTATTCAAAGATTTTTTTTTTTTTTTTTTTTGGAAAATTGCATGTGACAGGTAAGGCAAGTGTGAATGTCAGCTTAATAGGGTGTTGCCACTGTATTGGACAGTCACGAGTCACCCCCAGAAAGTTGTGTATGTATATAAACATGTAAACATGTATAATATACAATGAACTGATACATTTATATGTCTATGTAATACATAGATATTACATTAATGTTGCATACAAGCTCATGAAGGTTATCATTATCATGTTATCAAAATATAACACACACATACACACACACACACACACAATATGACACACATACCACCTCCAACCATCACCATCTCCTCCGTCAAAGCATATTTTTTTTTATCCATAAAACATTAAGCTTTTTTTTTTTTCCTTTAGAAGAGTCTGCCTGAATTATTGGGTCAAGAATTGTCGGAAACTGTTGATTGTTAGCAAAAGATAACTCTCCGTTACGGAATAACAGACTTACTGTAAACTGACAATAACCAGACCCAAAAGTATTTTAGAATCTCGGATCTTTCCCGCTTCCAGGGGAGATGGAGGAAAAGGTTCATCTAAACAACTGAAACACATCCATAAACTCAAAGTGTCTCCTAAAACCTGGCTAAAACTGGCTAAAAGTAGGTACAGGTCAGATATGGAACCATCTCATCTGGTAAGACAGAGAATTAATTGAGCGTTTCAAGTTTCAAGGTAAAAAAAAAAAAAAAAGAAAAGAAAAAGAATTGGGTTCAAGCAGAGGTAAAAGATAATGCACATAGAAAAACATTGGAAATAAGTGGAGTTATTACCTTTTGAGTCGACAGATGGATTCCAGATGGATTTCTATTGTTAGGATAGGCCTGTATGCTCTGAATTATGGCCACGTTATATCTCTGGAGACCATAATAAATCCAGTGGTAATTTCGAATATGACAAGCATTTTTCATAGGAGATGGATAAGCTCAGAGAGATTTAGAGCACACGGAGAGTCAGTCAGTCCAGTCAGCGTAAACACGTGATGAGTAATACCACTGCCTGTGTTATTTTACAGTAAAAAACGTCAATCTGCTGTTGTCACTTTACTTGACAAGGAAGAGACAGTGAACAGTTACTTCTAGTGCTACAATGCTCATTTTTACTGCTCTGATAAATTCAGTTGAATTAAAGGAAATTACGACATCATCAATTACAGCATTGTATAGATTGTTGACAAACTGACAGTTAATTAATTTGAATTAAAAAAAACTGAACTGGCTATAAATTAGACCAAAAAGATAGATGGTGTCAACCAACTGCAAACTGATTTTTTTGTTTGTTTGTTTGTTTGCTTGGTTTTCTTTTTTGTCTTTGCAAATTACCCAGTACAATGCTTATCACGCTCACCTGAACTTGAGAAAATGAAATGGAATCAGAATATGTTCAAGAGGAAGTTTGAATCGGTTAAAATCATTTTTAAGTTTTTTTTCACAAGTACAGGTGCGCAGAGCATATCCATGTATCTGGCAGTCTGTCATTATATCAAATGAGCTCATTTGATCAGAGACAATTTGCATGATGTTGTGTTGAATGCTAACTGGAAGAGCAAATGTATTCCAATTAATTTTTGGATCAAAAATTTTGTCTGCAATGATGAAGGACTTATTCATAATTTAAGAGAATGAAGTATATATAACACATATATGCACATGTTCAAACATTCACAGACACACACACACACACAGACAAACATACTCATGCACACACACATGCACACTCATGTGCATACAAATACATACAGACTTACATTCACGGACACACACAGACAGACACAGACACACACACGCATGCACACATGCACGCACACACACACACACACACACACACACACACACACACAAAACTCTGTCACCAGGAGGGAGAATGAGTGTGGTAGATTAAACAACCATCAAATTTAATTTTCTGTTCTCTCTCAAGTTACTTCTTGCAATTGGAGCATTGAGGAATCCAGCTTGCTACAGTTTAGGTGTAGAAATAGTTTGAATAGCTCTAAAAAAACATATGCTCAAATCTGTCCTGTTGACCCTCTGGGCCTACATTGTAAACACGCTGTTCCAAGCATGAGGCAGTTTTGTTGCATCGTTTGACACAAGTTAGACCCCCCCACCCCACCCCCGAGACACACACACACACACACACACACACCCTGCATCCCGTAAAAACAGGTCAAGTAACACACAGTGCCGAGACGCAGATAGCATCTCGCAGTTACTATTTCACCTCGGTAATCTGCCCACTGGAGTATCCCCCCCCCCCCTTCCCCTTTAAAACTCTGTATTTATTCCAAGTCATGCTGGGATCTGTGCTGATAGGTGGCAGGGGTAGCTCTGGGTTTTCTCAACTTTGCGAGAGAGCACGGAGAGCGGCCGTTTAAACCCCCGCCGTATGTTTTCCTCACTTCCAAACAGTACGGCACGTCATGCTCGCAGCCGCTAAAAAAAAACGCTCGCCTGCTACGGTTCTCCCCAACAAATTCTCCAAAATAGACAGCTAGTGAAGCTTTGCTCTTTCAGAGGAATTACAATGCTGGAAGGAACAAGGTGTACACCAAAGGTAACTGCACGCGGCAAAGAAAACAAAAAGCATGCAGCGAGTTTGAATATGCATGCTGTTTTTTTTTTGTTTTTTTTTTAAATTAAATGGAAATTCTGTTGTGTCAAGAAAGTGGTGCATGCATGGTTTTGGTTCAAAGTTTGTTTTTGTTTTTGTTTTTGTTTTTTTCCACTGAAGCGTTGTAGAATGAGCATATATGTGTGCATTTATGTATTTAAAATATACATTCAGTCTTCCTCGTACTTAAGCAATGGATTTTTTTTTCTTCTGCAAATTATGCTCAGATCTCTTGACTTGAGAGGAAGGGACAATTCTACCTTATAAGTGCTTTCCAGAACTGTATATCTCCTTCAGGATTTTGAAGGGTTTTTTTTTTTTTTTAAAACAAGGAGCCACAACAGTGGGGTCACAGAGAGGGTAAGGGGTACATTACTACCCCCTCCCACCCCTCACACCCCACCCTCCTAAAAACCAATCCAAAGAAATATCTTTTAATGAACAGATATCTTACAGTATGCATAATTTTTGATATTTATTGATTTGTTCATAATTGTGTGCATGGGTATGAACATGTGAAGGAACTGGAGGGTTTTACTGTGATGAGTTTAGATGTAATGTAGTAGTGCTCAAATCTTTCAGCAAAACAGTAGCTGTGTAAAAATAAACAGAACATTTTCTAGAAACTTCAGGGCTGTAGCAAGTCTACTAGAAGGGGTGGATCTTTTATCCTAAAAAGTTAACCTTTTTTATCACTATTATTATCATTATTATTATTATTATTATCATTATTATTATTAAATGGTTTATTTGAATTGGGTCTTAGTCTGACTATTAGGACCCTTTTTGGTGGTGATGGTAATAGTGGTCCTGCGGGTCAGGGGTGGGTAAGGACCCCCCCACCCCATACAGCCGTAAACTTGCATGTATACTCCATGCATCCCCACCCCAATTACTGTGGTTCCTCTGAACCTATCTTTCCCGCTGCGGCTTAAAATGTCTCTTTTTTAGGGTGGGCCACAAACTCTGTAAAAATCCACTAGCCCCAGCCTAACCTGTACTTCTGTAAATTGTTTCCTTTCTAACATAATCTTGCTGTGCGATACATATAGAAGAGAGCATGTTGAACTCTCAAGATTGTTTCCATTGTAGGACTGTGTTTTACCACATTGTGGATATCTCCCTTGACTACAACTGAAGTCAGGGTTTACAATAGTGGTTAGACTGTTTAATCTAGTCCAGGGAATTATACAGCAGACTAGAGTGTTGTTTGACTTGTTTCTGAAAGGCAAACCGTAGAGCCAACCTCTCTGTCGGCTGAGTGACCGCATCTGGACAATGTTCTTGTCGACCCCCATGTCTCTGAACGCTAGAACATACACGCCAATGTATCGAATGTCACCTCAAAAGACGCACCACAAATACAGGGCCGTTGACTGTGGACAAATCTTTCATCTTTCTCGTATTTGGAGAGAGAGAGAGAAAGTAAGAGGAAAAGAGAGAGAAAGAGAGAGAACGAGAAAAAGAGAGAGAGGGAGAAACAGAGAGAGAGAGAGACAGAGAGACAGAGGGAGACAGAGAGAGAGAGAGAGAGAGGGAGAGAGAGAGAGGGAGAGAGAGAGAGAGAGAGAGAGAGAGGTATAGAGCTCTGAAGAAGTGGAGGGATTTGCAGAGATAACCAGTGCACCAACATGTCTTGACTAGTTCCAAACCTAAAAGCAGGTATTAGGAACACCTACAAAAATGAGCTTAAAACATAAGTCTGGTGAATTCTGTCAAAAATAAATTCTGAGAACATTGAGAACTATCTAATCGCATCATTAGACTGACTGTAAAATCCTATAGGGGAACCATTTAGCTTTAAGCCTCCTGTCAGAATTTCTGATGTGCCCAGGAGACCACATATGCCTCCTATGGCTTTTCTTTATCCCTAGAGAAAAAGAGGCACCATCTGCTGGTAAGGTAACACCATACCATAAGACCACTGGCTGAAAAGATTGGGGGGTAGTGTTTTAGTGACTGTCGCATATATTGAATTTTCTCATATAGGCCAGCGAAAAAAACAGTGCTCAGTTCGTGTGTGGCACAGCGTTTTAACTGAATTTCGTGCGGGGTATTAATGTGCGATTTTTAATCAAGGAAGATGATGTGTGGAGAGGCACCCCTGCTGTTCTCCAGTATTTCCGTCCCTCTTCTAAGTAATTGCCCCACTACTGTCTCTGTTCACGAGCCTCTCCACTCTTATCGTTCAAAATTAGCCTCTGAGAGTGTCTAATTGATTGGTCATCAACTCTTAAAAAGTTATTTTAATTTGCTTCCCAATATGTATTCCGTAACATTTGAGGAATCAATGTTTCTTATCATTATTTTTTTATTTACTTTAATTTAATAGCTTTCTTATAATAGACATAAATTAATTGTTTCCCTGCTCCATTAGGTTTATTTTTAAAATCAGCTAATTAATTTGATATTATATTTGGTAAAAATTCTCAGGGTAGAGCATAAATGTAAAATTAATGAGGTAAAATTAAGCTGACAGCCTGACATACACGGATGAATAAGAGAAGATAACCAAAAACCAAAAGAGAGAAAGGGAGAGAGAGAGAGAGAGGGAGAGAGAGAGAGAGAGAGAGAGAGACGTACATTGAATTGAGGATTCTCTCAAAAGGCGGCTCTGCTCCTGACTATGAGGACAACAGTCAGTGCTTGTGCACCAAGCAGACACATGCGCATTACGTTAAACGCGGGGTTTTATTTTGACACCTGTTCCGTGATTTCATCAATGAGGTGTCACCGCAAATGAAATTTAAAGAGTAATTTTATTTTCCGCGGCATGGAGGGCTATATTCCCGAAAGCGAAAGGATGGAAGCATGGCTTGACGACCATTTGGACTTCACTCACTCCTACTTTGTCCGGAAGGCTACACGGTGAGTTGAAAGGAAGGAGTGTTTATCTAGTTGTTTAATAATATCGTCGTTTTGTACGTTATGAGTTAAAAGTTTTGGGCTTTTTGTGAGGTTTAGTTGACTTTAAAAAAAAAAAATGTTATTACTGCAGAGCAATTGACCAAAGGGCTTCCTGCAATGTGCGCTGCGTAGGATGACATAGGAGGCTGCTTTGCGAGAAGATATTTGTAAGATATGATCAGGTCTGTGCACTTAATACCGCGGTAGCAGTTCTTCTGTCTAGTTCATTTGCTGCACTCAACAATGTAATCAGTAACTTTTTGAAGATAAATACAGCGCGAGAAGCCAAGGGCTTTTAAACGTTAATTTTTAACTTTTATTGGAACCGTTCCTTTCGGTGTTGTAAAGGTTGTGAAGTCTGTTCCTCCAGGTACTCTCTAGGATTGGCTATTTAAAAGCATCTGCCCCATACAATAAGTCAAATGCTTTGTGCAGTGACCGCGACGCAGTTTAGGCATCTTCTGTTTTACGTTGCTGTCCGTGTTAGATTATAGGTGAACTCGTACGAAACCTTGTCTGTATTCCTTTAAAAATATATTATTAAGCATATTTTACGTTTTAAGAGGTGATGGAACTTTATGATAAGGATTATGATATTATTCGCGACCTCATTTCTTGTAACGGGCGCTACATCTCACCTTTTCCTCTCGACTCTGTGAGTTCCCAAGTGCATTTAGACATTTTCCTCAAAACAAGGTACGTCGCGTAAACATTAAGGCTGTGATGTAAAATCAGACTTTCTAACTAAAAGCACAGTAATTTAAATTAACAGTATGAACCGATTCTCTCTCTCTCTTTCTCTCTCTCTCTCTCTCTCTCTCTCTCTGCTTTGTTCGTTTGTCAGTTAGTTGTTTGCCTGTGTGCTGTATAAATCGAATAGGTTTCATATCACCAGGCTAAATGATTTTGAGCAGCCCGGATTAAATGAAACGGTCATCTAGACAGACTTGTGTTCAGGCTTAATTTGGTGTAAACCCTCCTGTTCAGACACTCACCACCACCACATATCACCCTGAATTAGCCACATTATATTTAACACGCAAATGCAGACATATGGTTTTCTATTATTCTTTCTGCTCTAGTTAAAATCAGTCCATGAAAAGCAAATGTTGATTGGCACAAAGCTCTAGGTATGGACGTTCTACCTCAGCAAAAATCAGATGTTTATGTTCTGGGTGCAATGCTGTTCTTCAATGTGCGTGCTATTGATTTAGCCATACAGACTGAGGACACTTGAGGGCAAGTCTGCAGAGATTTGACTGGAGGTAGTGTTCCTACCTATGATAGCGTGCATTTGCAACGATCGCAGTTCGCTCAAGACCAGTTTCTCTACCGTTTCACAATGTATTAATTCAAGGGAAGCTTTGAGAATTTTATGTGACCGGATTTGAGGTTAATTTGCCAACAAATTTCACGGCAGTAGGTTTTACATCTAGCAGGGATTTTTACAGGAAAACTATTCTTGACCTTAAATACTTGCTTTATGGCTACCTTCACATTGAAGTGAAAGATTTTTTTTTTTTTTTAAAGAAATCGTATAATCTGCCGTTTTACAAATGTTGCTTCAGCAAACACTTCTGGCTCACAACCAGCCTTGGGGTCTAAATAGGACTTGACAGCAAATTATATTCTTTATTTACAATATATGAAGTTATCTTTCGCGTGCTGAAAGACAGTATTTACCCCTGACTCAGTAAAATATGCCAGAAATAGAATAGCCTATATACGTTGTGGCAGGTTCACAAATGATATGCAAAGTATTTGCACACAAAGTCCTTCACAAAGAGTATGAATCTGTAAGCCTTGCCATATGTTATGAATGAACTTGAGTATGGACTTGTGTATGAACTTGTGAACTTGTGTATATCATGACTGTTATTGCTCAGAATTTCTGGGAATCAGCGCTGTCAACTGTGGATGTCCTCGATTCTCATTGGCTGCTGTTGTTCTTTTCGTAGGGAAATGGTGAATGCCTGGTTTGCTGAGCGAGTGCACTCCATCCAGCCCTCCAGAGAGGGACCCAAGGTTCAGGCTGAGCCTCTGGTTGTTCTTCCCCCGATTAGCCTTACTGAGACTGGGCCCTCATCCAGCCCTGCTCCTAGCACGCCCACGCGTAAGATCTCAGCATCCGAGTTCGACCGTCCCCTGCGGCCCATCGTAGTCAAAGACGCAGAGGGATCGCTCACCTTCCTGAGCGACACTGAACGCGTGCAGATGCCGCTCCGAGCCCAGCGTTCCGCCGAGGGGTCCGATGACGGCGCGGGTCGAGGTGGGGACCGCTGCGCCCGTTTGTTGGAGCTGGTTCGAGATGTGTCCAGCCACCTGGACCTGACGGCGCTGTGCCACCGCATCTTCCTGCACATCAACGAGCTGATAGCCGCCGACCGTTACTCCCTCTTCCTGGTAGGCGAAGACAGCTCCAACAGGAAGTATCTCGTAAGCCGTCTCTTCGACGTGGCCGAGGGTTCCACTTTGGAGGAGGTGTCCAACAACTGCATCCGCCTGGAGTGGAACAAAGGCATCGTGGGTCATGTGGCCGCCACAGGCCAGCCTTTGAATATCAAGAACGCATACGAGGTGAGCCCTTGGTGGGGTTTTTTTTGTTCTCTTGGAGTCTTCCTTATTGCTTTTTCCAGAATATCAGGTAACTTTGGGAAACCAAAGAGATTTGAAAGAAATTTCTTGGTTAAGGTGAAAGTAATGAATATGCGGGTTTGTGTGAGTAGAAACAGGAAGTTACTGTTTGTGATTCTGGGCCGCTCTGCTGACAGAGCAGAGTCAGAGAAACTGAAGCTTCTCAAACCCAAAACCGCAGCTTCTGTGAGGTGGGACAGAATGTGAGTCATGAAAAAAGCAAATTATGTTGATGGGGAACAAACTTTATTGACTGAGAACATAGGTCGCATCAAAGCACAGTACAAAAACATAATCTATGTATCTTGTATACTGTAAAATGCAGACAAAGTGAACTTTGGCATCTGACACAATTAAAATTTTGAGGCAAATGATCTTTTAGTCATTAACCTAAAGCCTCTGTTGTTACTACTGATGGCCAGTGTGCCAAAGCCGGTTCATGTCATATTACAGTTTTACATCAGGTTTCCTTGAACCATGACTTTTCTCTGAATTCACCCATAAAATTCACATTTAACCTCGATACAGGTGCAGTCTTTGGTTTTGTGGAGCCAAGAGGGTTTTTTTTTTTTTAATATATATTCTTCTAAGTAAGGAAGAGGCACTGGTTTCCAGGAGCACTTTTCTTGGTATCTGTTGATTTGCTCCATTTGATCTCAGCATTAACCCTCGACCTTGTCCAGACGGCATCCAGACTGTTGGCCAGACATAGCTCCATGGTCGTTTCTCATGAATTGTGGCAGTACTTAGAAACTCTCTGTTGAGGAATAACACTGAACTCCATCTTCTCGAATATTCTGAATTCGTGGTATTGAGTCTTCTCAACAGGCAGCTTTTTTTCCCCTGTTCACTGAAGTTAAACAATTGCAGTTCATGCCCTCCAGCTAAATTTGTAGGAAAGTCTGTAGTTTGAGAATCTTAAATCAGACCTGCTCTTTATAGCACCTTTGTTAGAGCTCTGGGCATTCATTAAAGAATATGCTATGATTCATAGATAGTGTCATTGTCTTAAATGAGACAATATTATAAGTTAAATTCCCTTTGAGCTTGAAAAGTGTGTCATTTTTCAAACTTTTAACGTGGTTCAGGACTGAAAACTCCATAGTTGTGATTCATCTTTTGATACAAGCATCTTCATACAAGAGCAATCTATGACACTGGGGCCTACGTCGGTGCAATATTGTATTGTATGCTGCTGTTTTTTGTTTTTGTTTTTAGATACACATACAATTTTTTTTTGTTTACTGAAAAATGTTTGACAGCATGCGTAACTTCTCGTCACTATCGATTTACTGGAAGCTTCCAGCTTCTGTTTTGCACATGAGAAGGTTTAAGAACGAATATGTATGTTGTTTTATTATTTGCTTCAGTGTTGGGTAGTTACGAAAGTCAGTTGCCAAACAACAGTTTTAATTATGATTACAGCAGCTTGTATTTTTAGCCTTTCTTATTTTAGACTAATTGTGTTTTCCACAACAGGTCCACAGGGAGACTGAGAGAGTGAGTGTGTGTGTGTGTGTGTGTGTGTGAGAGAGAGAGAGACAGAGCTGTCCGTACTTGTCTCATTACACTTGATGCTGTACCATGACAGTTGTGAAAACCACCTTCTCAAGCCCATTGATTTTGAGGCTATAAAGAGGGTCTTTTTTTAAGCTAACACAGGACCCAAACACAAATACAAAGAGGTCTTTTTATTGACTGGTTTGTTGTTTCTCGAGGGGAGTCTATCGAGACAGCTATTTATGCCCTCTGTCAAACTTAAATTCGTTTTTTGCTGCTGCCGCAGCCTTTTTGTGATGTTACTTGCTGGTGTTGTAAATGGTGCCTGCTTTTTTTTTTTTCCCCTTCAAACCATTGTATACCATTGTAGGTTTATGCTCCACAGAGGTGAATATTTTGTGGAACACTATCTTAGGTTAAGCATCATGGTTTACTTGTTAATATAGAAGCACTGCTCATATTTTAGACACTGAGAGAGAAAAAGATGAAAAGAAAGAGTCATATGTGGGGCTAAAGACTTTCATTACCATGTTGATGTCTGTGTATGTCTGTGTACGATAGAGAGAGAGTGTTTATGTGTGTGCGTACGTCCTTTAGCATTTAAGTAAGCGCAGTACGGTACCGTTGCGCTAACAGAATGGGGCTGATATCCTTGTGCTAGCCTGTCTGAAATCTCAGAGCCCACGCTGGGAGAGGATGGTAAACATCACCGAAAAAGTCAGCGTCGCAGGCGGCAGAGCGGAACTGCAGCCGCAAAGCATTTCAGGACGTCCTCGCTAACAAACCCACGCCACTGCTGCTGCCGCTGCCGCTGCATCAGTCCCTGTAACTTCCAGGAGAAAATATTCTCTCAGCAATGACACGCTCTTTCAAGTCATTTTACAACAACATGACAAGTTTCGCCTGTGAGAGTTTTTTTAAGCCGTCAAATGAAGACCTAATTTGTGCCTCGCTTCCTTTCTTCTTAAAGGTCTCTCCACTGACTTTTGTCTAAGTTCTCCTATATGTCTAAAAGTGGGTCAGAGCCTGAATCTAGACATTGAAAAGGTCATTAATAGTACTTTCAAAGGTCGTGTAAGACAACTTTTCAGAACAGCTATTACCTGTTCTTTTTACCACTTTATTTATTTATTTATTCATTTATTTTGGGCTCAGCTCATTCCTTCAGGCAAGTGAGCTTGACCAGCAGACTGCCTATATTACTCTTACTCAGTTGTTTTCGATGGAAAAGGTCAGTTAGCAGTGAAAACTCATTTTACATTTCTGGAATAACTAAGGGTTTGGAACACATGAAATAATCACTTGAAATTTGGCAGAAGAAAGAACTGCGCATGAATGCAGAGACTGCTTTTTGATTTTCTACTCCTAAACGAAAGGGGTAAACCGAAAAAACTGAAAACTACTGTGCTTGAGAGAAGGAGGCATTTGAATTTTTAGCTGTACTCTTTTACTCTTCTAAACTCTTCTCATTTGACTAAACTATTATCTAACACTTTTGTGTCTCCAGGATCCCAGGTTCAATGCAGAGGTGGACCAAATCACGGGATATAAGACACAGAGCATCCTTTGCATGCCCATTAAAAACCACAGAGATGAGGTAAACTGGACGTTTTCAGAAACCTTCAGAAATCCTTGCCTGATTTGCAGGAGTGATTGGCAGTAGTACACATCTTGTTTATGTAACTTTTCTTCACCCTTCAAATACTGTGTCTACTTACGAAATATGTTTTCATAAATCAAGTTAGAATGCTGGATCATTTTGATTTGGTAATTAGGCAGTTACAGTGCTGTCAGCAAAAAAAGCATAGCACATGCACCCACACCCAAACACACGCGCACACACACACACACACACGCACACACACACACAAAGTAAAGGCATGCAAGTACTAGCATTCAAGGCAACAGTTCCCCGACCTTTTAATATTATTTGCCTTTTGGTTCTGTACCTTTCTACCCTCCTAAGGTTGTTGGTGTAGCACAGGCAATAAATAAGAAGAGTGGTGAGAACAGTGCCTTCACAGAACAGGATGAGAAGGTAAAGTGTGTCAACACACTGGCCTGTTCATTTGTTGATCATAATTTTAATGGATTTTCTAGCGGTATGATTAGCGGGAGTACTTTGAGATTTCCAGCTTTGTCCCTGTTAACATCTATCTTAATTTAAATAAGTTTTTTTTTCCCCTCCCCTTTCCTGACAGGACTTTTCATCCTACCTAGCTTTTTCCGGGATCGTTCTGCACAACGCACAGTTGTACGAGACCTCGCAGCTTGAGAACCGGCGGAATCAGGTAGCGGTTTTGTAGTCCGACTGAAAGAGAAAGTGGGGTTTGTAATCATTTTGAGCTGGCATGATTTCTGTTTCTGTCTTGATATAAACTTGTCTAACCATGTTGAATGTATCTGTGTTGTGAGGTTTTTTTTTTCCTCTTAGCTACTTTAATGTATAAACTGTGATAAATGGATTACGGTCTGTCTTCCATGAAACGTGCGTTGCCCCCTCACTAAGCTGGGTCTCATTAATTGATTTTTGGTTGAAATGCTGATAACAAAAAATGAGTGAGCGGTGTATTTGCCAGTATATATTCTTGACTCTCTCTCCTTTTTTTTTTTTTTTCCCAAATCTC